>NC_138860.1:61424162-61873285 GCF_965194805.1 Balaenoptera borealis | reverse complement strand
GTGTAAGATTTCAGAGCAAATTCATAATTGAGGAAATGCTTCTGGCTGTCAATAAATGCAGGCTGAACCTCTGAATATAAAGTCATAATTCTAGTTATTACTTTAAAATGTATATCTCAGAAATAAACTAAATTTCCTTGTCAATTGCATTATTATGAACTTTCATCAAATCTTTAACCGTGGTCATTTTTAAGTCTTTTGTCATTTACAGACAGTTCTGGGTGTGCTCTGATGCTTTTGCAAAAATGTTCCTATAAAAGGGTTTCATCTGCAAGGAATTCATGGAAAAGACTCTGACAGGTACAGGTTTCTGGTAATTGACTATACTGCTGAACTGAATGAATAAGCTTTTTCAGAACTCTAATGGAAAACTGATGAATTCATAAAAGTGCTAACAAAAGATCAAGATGAAAAAAAATTAATTACATGGGACTGAGTGAACTGATGAGGATGATTATAATTTTTGTGACTTTTCTGTTTGAATAAATTAAAAAAAATCCCACAAGGACTCAGAGGCAAAAAATATACAAATCAATTTTCACTGCAAAGTAAAAGAGCCATTACAGTGGAGGATTATTGGACTGAAGGTCAATATTATGACATAGTATGAGTGTGTTTCGTGTTTGGTAATTGCAATCATTGTTGCTTTTGTTGTGGTCATCCATTTACAATGCTTGGTGTCAGTTTATTTATCTCTTGTAAAAATAAAATACAGTGTGTGTGTGTGGGAAAAAAATAGCCTGTTTTGGCAAAAATTAGAGTAATAGACAATGTTATAGCACTTTTTTCTTGATGAGATTTCATCAAAATCAAAAATATCAATCATTCCTTGGGGCAGTCAGATTACCTATCTGTCTTTTTTCTTGAAATTTCACTTAGTTCAGAATGATTGCAATGTAACATGTCTTTGCATACTATTTTATTGAGTTTATTATCTATATTACTTGTAAGGTGCTTTGTATATTCAATATATATGTGTGACATATATCATGTAACATATGATTTGTATTTTTTTTTTTTTGTACAACCTTGCTTAAAGTTCTGTATTGTGTCAGTGAAGTAATCTGGAAGTGGAGTTTGTGGAGCAGCTTGAGTCATATGTGTCTTTATTATTTGTCAAGTCAGTGTCTATGGGAAGAGTAGACATAAAATTAGTCGGATTTTGTTTCTTACATTCCCCCACTCCACTGCATTTTATTTTCTAGTCTCTTGTAATTCCTGGAAACAACTGTAGGTAGCCAATAAAAATCAAATAACTAATAACAGGTGCTTCAACAAAGTACTCTGGAAACTCATGTTTGTTTAGATCTCAGCTTTTCTGTCACTTCCTCCAGGAAGCTTTTGTAAAAGACTGGGCTAACTGCTCCTCTTAGATGCCCCCATAGTACCCTCCCTCTATGGCTCTCTTTCTTCTGTTTCTCCATGTTTCTTTGTTGATTACAGTCTGTCTCTCATATTTTACAATAAAAGGCTTCCATATAAATTTTTACTTGTCCTGGGTTTTCCTCTTTATGAGAGTACTTACCTTGTCACACTGAAGTTGCCCGTTTGTATCCCTCTCCAGACAGGGTACAAATTAGGTGAGGGCAGGAGCCATGTCTGTCTGGTTCATTATGGGGTTCCTGGCAGCTAACAGAGCAGTCAATGAACATGTCAAATATAATTGAGTTGGATTGACCCCTGCTCAGTTCAAACCCTGCTGCACCTCTTCATGTACCTCACTGGGCTGGTGTTGACTTCTCCATCTATCAAATGAAAGTTTTCAGTTAAGTGACTTGCCCATGGAGCCACAGATAGTGCTTCTGGACTAGACCACTATACTCTATGTCTGCACAGAGCCTGAATCTCTTCCAAAGACCCACAGCCTGAAATGTTTGCCCTCTCTCTAATGGGGAGGGGCATGAGCATGAACTTTTTCCAAATCCAGGGCTACATTCCACTCCTCCATGCTACCTTCCTGAAATGTCCCAAGTGAACTTTATAGCTGGAATCTTCTTAAGCTGCAGGGAGCCAGGTCCCCAGGTCCCTAGGAAACAGACCCAGCTGTGTGCTAGACCACTGTTATTATCTGGATCAGAGTTAGCCTGTTTGTGGGCCAACTATAGTGTCCTCCCTGATGACAAACCCAGAATGAGTGAATGGGTATGTGTCCAACAACCCTCTAGTTCCCTTGATTTTCTCATGTACCTGCCAGTTATGAGTTCACCTTAACCTTTCTTAATCTCTTTATATTTTTATCTTGTATCCAACTCCCTTACATCTTTTTGAGGTGATAAGTTTTGATGTAAATTTTTAAAAATAAATTTATTTTTTTATTTTTGGCTGAGTTGGGTCTTTTGTTGCTGCGCGCCAGCTTTCTCTAGTTGTGGCGAGTGGGGGCTACTCTTCGTTGCGGTGTGCGGGCTTCTCATTGTGGTGGCCTCTCTTGTTGCGGAACACGGGCTCCAGAGTGCAGGCTCAGTAGTTGTGGCCCACGGGCTTAGTTGCTCCGCGGCATGTGGAATCTTCCCTGACCAGGACTCGAACCTGTGCTCCCTGCATTGGCAGGCAGATTCTTAACCACTGTGCCACCAGGGAAGCCCTTGATGTAAATTTTTATTTGTCCTCAATTTACCCTGTTAATGCTTTAAGGACATTTTCTGGCTCTAGTCCTTTTCTTACTATAAAGTATCTTATGAGCTTAAAGAAATGTCTCAGCCTCTCTGGAGATTGGCTTAGGTAGTTGTTTTATGTCTCAGCACAAAAACACTATGATTATCCTGCCAGTGTTTGATTAACGTTGGTGATTTCCTGTGTTCTCAGTTTGTGATGTGTATCTTAATCACCTCTTGCATTGAGAGCTATAGTAAATACAGTACTAAAAATGTTACTACCATTGCATCTATTAAAAAATAAAAATATTTATTATCACTGTGTGCCAAGAACTATGCAAAGAATTTTACATGCATTATCTCATCTAATCTCTCTCTCTCTCTTTTTTTTTTTTTAATTTTAGCCTTTATTTCCTTATTTATTTATTTTTTGGCCATGCTGTGGGACTTGCAGGATCTTAGTTCGCCGACCAGGGATCGAACCTGAACCTGGGCCTCTGGCAGTGGAAGCTCAAAGTCCTAACCACTGGACCACCAGGAAAGTCCCTTAACTAATCTTCGTAAGGTTCCCATTTCACAGACAAGGTAACTAAGATTCAGAGAGGTTAAGAAAGTTGCATAAGGTTGCAAAGTTAGTAAGGGTCAGACCCAGGATTCATATTCAGAAATGTCAGATATTATAGTTATTATTATTTTTTAATCTCAGCAGAGGCTGGTACTGGAAATTTCATGGAACCAATCGTGGGGAGAATTTTGCTAGATTTCCCATCATCCACCCACACAGACCTATCTTTAAAGGACTATAAATCTCTTTCTGCCCAAGAGTAAGCAGCTTTCAGGGGTGGTGAAACTTGTAGATTCCACATTATGCCTGTTACCATGCTTATCAAATGATCCTCTTTGTTAATACAGAGCTCTCTCCTTCTAGTGGCAGATCAAAAAACTTTAGGGTCACCTCTTTCTCTCACACCCCACATTCAATCCATTAAGAAATCCTGTTGTTCCCATTTTCAAGATATGTCTGAATCTGACCACTTCTCATCACTTCCATCTGCTGCTAATCTGGTCCAAGCCACCATCCTCTTTAACCTGGATTATTGAGATGGCCTCTTGGTTTCTTCACTTGTCCCCATTCAACCTTTTATAAACTCAGCAGTAATCTTTAAAATGATATGCTAGAATACATTGCTCCTGTACCCTCAAATCCTTCTTTTTCTGAATAAAAGCCAAAATCTTTACAATAGCCTACAGTTCATAATCTACCCACACATCCCTTCCCTGAATTGCTCCCACTCCCACATTACTCCTCTGAACTTCTGTTGCTCTTTCCCCGCCTCACCCCAGGTTAGGCTCCTCAAGCACAAGGAGATGCAACTGCTCCCAGGCTTTTGCACTGACTCTTTACTCTGCCTGGAATTCTTTCTCTAGATGTCTCCATGGCTATACTCTCTCATCTCCTTCAAGTGTTTGCTCAAATATCACCTTATCTATTTAAAATTGCAACTTTCCTGAACTTCCAACTCTCTTACTCAGCTCTGTTCTCCCCCCATATCTTTATAAACTTACACATGCTACACAATTTTCTTACACATCATGTTTATTTCCTATTGTCTGTATCTCCTGATTGGAATGTAAGTTCTGGGAGGGCAGGGATTTTGTATCTTTGTTTACTAATAAACAAACTCATGTACCAAGAACAGTGCCCTGCTTACTGTACATGCTCAATTAAAGGCTGTTGAATAAATGAAATAATGACTACTTAATTTTTACATTTTAATCAGTCCTCTCTGCAGCACAGCACCAACAGGATTTGCAAAACAGAATTCAGGGAAGCTTGGATAATGTTTTTGTAGACTTGAGGGTATACTGTCTTCACAATTTTAAAGATTTTTGAGATAGTTTTTCTCTAGTTTTCCATTTTCTGGTCCAAAGAGTTATGACCTTGTCAAGACTTCCTCTGGTCTCAACTCTGTGCCTATTGTCATTTAGATTACAGCTTTCTGGATCTCACTTGTTTTCCAGGGGAGTGAAATTTCCAGATGCGGCTGCCTGGTCATTTATAAAGCTCATGCATATACTGTTGACTCTTGAACAACTTGGGGGTTAGGGGCGCAGACACTTCGTGCAGTGGAAAATCTGAGTATAATTTATAGTCGGCCCTCCATATACGTGGTTCCTCTGCATCTGCAGTTTCTCTGTATCTGAGATTCCGTATTCGCAGATTCAACCAACTGTGGATCATTTAGTACTGTACTATTTACTACTGAAAAAAATCCACGTATAAGTGCACCCATGTAGTTCAAATGCATGTTGTTTAAGGATCAACTGTATTAATATCTCCAACAATATTCAGGACTCTGGTGGAAATTTGGCCTCAGTTATAGTGTCCAGGATCCATTTAATCAAGCCCTAGATGCCTCTCTTGGATGTAACTGATGGTTGGACCCATTAACGTGTAAATGTAGTCTGATTTATGTTTCTGCCAGCTGCTTTTTTGCTTCTTCACATGGCTAGAAAAGAACATTCTGCAGTTTCCACCAATTTGGCATTTTCCTATGAGACATACTTAGTTTCATTGGCAATTAGGAAATTGCAATGTGTACTCCATCTCCCATAGTGTTTATAAAAATGTTCAATTAGTGCTTTCCCCGGCCCTCATCCCCAAAAGATAGCACTTTACAGTTCTGCATCAACAGAGATATTTGTGTATCCTTATTGTTTGCTTCCCATTTCTAAACTAGTTCCTTACACATGGGTTTTTACCCTGCAGCAATTCATTTAAAAATACCTTTTGAGGTGCAATTTTGAGTATTTTTGAGAGTCTAAATCAAGTGGTGCTCTAGGCTCTATCTTATTCTTATAACTATCTTTTTAAATAGCTCTAGTACAATCTAAACATGAAATAATAATGATGGATAATTCATACATTTGCACAGCACTTTACAGTTTATAATGCTTAGTAGGAAGATCATGGATTTTGGAGCCAGAGAGATCCAAATCTGAAACTCAACTTCTATGTTTACTAGTTTTGTGACTCTGAGCACCTTATCTCACCTTTCTGAATCTACTTTCCCTCATTTTTACAAGGGTGGTAAAACCACCTTGCAGGTTTATTACACGTTGAAGATGGAGGGATGGTGCTTGTAGAGGGCTGAAGAGTGCCTGACGCAGAGCATGGGGGTAAGTGCTCTTAATGTGGGGTCTTTCCTTCCCTGTTCTCATGTAGATTCTCTTGTTATGATCTCCACTGCCTCTCCACACAGGACTCTGTGTGGAAAAGAAAATTCTTACCCTCATGGAGCTTACATTTTGGAGGTGGTGACAGAAAATAAGAGCAAAGAAAGAAACACACAGGCAAGTAAACATATAGTACCAGATAATACATGAATGTAACAAAAATTATCTAGGCAGTAGTAATAAATACTGTAGATGCAATAAATTAACAAAAGGGCCAAGGAATTCCAAGAGCCCAAATTCCCACCAGAGATATTCAATCATAGGTGAGCTTGTAAGCCCCATGCTAGGACTCCAAGAATAGATCAATTTCCAATTATTATACCATATTATGTATACACCAATATTACTTAAAGGCGCTGGTCTGATCCCTTGCAGTAAACATGGACCCTCCTTTTTCTGAAATCCAAAGTAGTTGGCATTTCTCATTATATTCTATCTTATTTTATAGCATTGTTTCCTCAAATTATTTGATGACAAACTTGTCTGTGTTTTTTTTTTTTTTTTTTATGTTTTGCTCTTTTCCAAGTTATCATATTAAATAAGATGTTCTTTGGCATTTCGGACGTGCTTGTTTGTAGCCACTGCTGTATTCATCTAAAGACTGCTTCAAGAACACACTAAAAAAATGTGCCATGCCTTATTCATGGGTGTGTGCGGTGCTGCACCTAACACAGTGCCATGTACACAACAGATAATACTTATTTATTGAAAAGCATACATTGGAAAATTCTGCGCGGGAGACTATTTAAGAGGACCAGAGAAGGTCATGGAGTGAGTAAGGGGCAAAAGTGAGATTTGAATCCTTGTATCTTGACTCTTGTCAACTGTTCATATTTAAGCGTTCGGTAAAGCTACCCTTCCATTTTCCCCAGCTTGCCAAGTAGGAGGGGAGACACGTGGGTCTTGAGTTTCCAGGTTCTCCTTAGAGTCTTTCTTAGTTGTGTAGGATGCCTCAGCTATCAGTTAGGTCTCAGTCACAGGGGCAGTTTGTGAGGATAACAGTTCTGGGCTTTCATGATTGAAACAGTCCTGTAGTTTTTACCTCCAAAGTCTCACTAGAACTTGTCCCTTTTTTGGTCCCTTTAGAACTTCTCTATCACCAACACTAAGGTGCCATCATCTGTCCTGTGGACCACTGTAGCCTCCTCCTACCTGATCTGTGCATATCATTTCCTGGTCCTTCCAATGCAATTTGGGGTTTTATTCTGCTGCACTATTCCAGTGCTCATCTTCCTCGGAGAGGTTGCTGACGTGGAAGCAGCAGCAAGACTCTGCTTCCAGGGCCTGTACTCCAGCTTTGAGGGTGTGTCCCAGATTCACCCTCCAAACACATCTTTTATTACTATCCTCATTCATCTTTTAAACTCTCAGTTATCTCTATTATGTGTTTACCAATGAAGAATTTTATGAAAATGAAGGACAAAGGGACTTTTTAGAGATTAAGTTTTATTCTCCTTAATACTTCTCCGTTCCCTTGATAACCAAATTATCTTGAAAATTAACTATCTTTATGATACCCATGGAAGTGGAAAAGTCTAAAGGAACACTCAAGATGGTCATTTGGAAGAATACTCTTGGTAAGCTATGTTAAAATAGTTCTAAAATATAGGTCAAGTTGGCTACATAGATACCTGACATACTTAGGCACTAAATGCTACTCGTAAAAAATTAAGAGGAATTTAGAGTGGTTTTAAAGTTTAGTACAAATGACAAATTGAAGAAGAGCCATGTGGTGAAATAAATTTCATTTCTATATTTAGTGTTGAAAAGTCACAGAAATCCCTTGGCCACTGATTGTGGGAAACTTAGGTTTGGGCCATAAATGTTAAAATTCCAGTTATTCAAAAGGGGTCAATCAAGTCCTTAAAAAATTATGATTAAATTATTCAAATGAGGTCGAGAATGTTCTAAAAATTGGAAAAATTATTTTTAACTGGTTTTATTGCAGTAGTAAAGTACGTGATTTCATATATTTTATATTCTAATTATTTTCTTTCCTTGACCTAATTTAATGGGTTAGAAAGTTCTCCATTTGACCACCTGTCTTGATGGAATGAAGTCAACTAAATTGGATACTCCTGTGTTTTATCTTCTCAGTGTATATGTGAGTATCAGGAAGACAAAATTTTAAAAGGTGGTGGTTATAAGTTTGAGGTCTTTTGAGCAAGAATTACATATATATATTTTTTTACTTATTGCATAATGTAAGTAAATTAGTAGAGAAAACAAGATTTGGGACAATGATGATTTTAAGAGAAAAACATATTCTCAAGCTCCTTGTATGCTAATAATGATTTGCTAATTGCAGATCATCTTTATTCATTAAAGCACTTTCTCTAAGGACTATTAGCAGATTATACTTTATCAACCTCATATATTCTTTTATATGTATGTGAAAGTAATGAAACTGTATTTCTTTAAGAAGTATTTTGTTGCTCAGACTTTTTACTAACCAGGTGGATCTTCTCCTGGTTTAGGACATTTTTGAGATTAGATTCTGGTGAATATCCTTGTTCATAAAAGCCACACTTTCAAATCATTTCATTTTTCTGTGGTTTCCAAGAAAAAACTAAACATTCACGGGAAAAAGTCAACATCCTGAAGGCGCCAATGTACTTTTAATATTTCCATTGGCTTGGGGAAGAAAAACATAATTTATCTCCCTCCCTAGCATCTGCTTAATTTTACACCAAATACATTATGTTCGGTGACAACTTTCTTCACTCACTGTGTCTTTTAACTCCAAATTCTCAACTTTAATGATTTGCTTAAAAAGGATGAAAAAGAACACACAAGTTGCCTTTAAAAGTCTACATTTATTCTTTATAGCATGTCTTTTTCAAAAACAGAACCCGTATTTAGTGTGTGTCTGAGGCAAAGTTGTTTAATTCCAAACTTTCAGTTCTATAAGTTTCCGAGAAAGGTAGTTTCAAGGACATCAGGGAAACAGCAAATCCAGATGGACAATTTACTTAACATTTCCAGTAGATATATTTTCAATTATAATTTTATTGGCCATGTATTGAATATAAATACTTCTCTTTCTATTAAAATCCCTATTATAAAATAATCTGATTTCACTATGTTATATAATTTTGTATTCAATTAAGAAAATTTCTTAGCTTAACTTCCTAAACTTTCTGATTAGTAGGGTCAGTCCAACAGAGAAATTAGAATGCTGCTCTGGGAAAAAGTGAGTGCCTCATGCCTGTAGACACCAGTCCAGTTTTTGCTAGAGCAAGAGCACTCCACTGAGATGGGGGTTAGGCACCTAGATACTGCTCTCTTTATTCACTAACTAGCTACACACCTGTGAGCAAACTGCTTCTTTATTATCTATCTATCTAACATCTATCTATCTATCTATCTATTATCTATCTATCTATCTATCTATCTATCATCATCATCTATCTGTCTATAATCTATCTAATTAATTTTAGGTAAATTTTGATGGGTTAAAATAATGATTTCTGATATGGCCCCCTCCGTCCTCACATTCACTGGTTGTCCCAGAGTCTGCTTCCATGTGGTCTTCAACTAACCTTGCTTAGGTTTGCAGACAAGTACAACTGACCCTTGAACCACATGGGTTTAAACTGTGTGGGTCCACTTATGTGGATTTTTTTCAATAGTAAATACTACAATGCTACATGATCCATAGTTTGTTGGATCCACAGATGTGGAAGAACTCTGCATACAGGGCTTATTATAAATTATATGTGGATTTTTGACTGCAGGAAGGGTGGGTACTCCTAACCCCCATGTTGTTCAAGAGTCAACTGTAATTAGACAAGAGCATCTTGGTATTTCACCTTTATCATGTTTAGCTGCTCCCTTTTCAATGTTGAATATATCTGTATTATTAAGGCTTGGTGGCGTAATATTAAGGGGTTGAATTAGCTGCTATAACATGATTTTTCAAACACAAAGTATCTATTGAGTACTTACAACGTACAGGCAACTAGAAACTCAGTACTTGTGCTAGGGTCATTATTTAAAAAAGAAAAAACAGATTTGAGTCTCATTGCAAAATGTCTACTGTGTACTTGGAGATACAAGTCATATGGAGACAAATACATCTAACCATGGGAGGGTTGCTCCCATACTTCTGCTCAAATGTTACCCCTTAAGAGGCTATCAATGACCACTCTAAATCAACTATTAACAATGCATACTCTATCCCTGTACCCTGTTTTATCTTTTTCTACATAGAATTTACCACTACCTGATGATTTATACCTGTATGTTTGTGTTTTGTTATTTGTTTATTGCTTTCCTCCTCCACTAGGTTTAATTTCTATGAGGCTAAAGACTTTGTCTGTTAATTGTCATATCCCTGATGTCTAAAACATTAGCTGGCACCATCAATATTTGTTGAACATAGAAATAGTTGGTGTATGTAGTATAGGTCCAGGAAATAACAAACTTTTTATTAACGGAAAAAAAAAAAAAAGAAAATTCTGACAAGAAACACTCAAGAAAATGAATTATTATGGGTACATGCCTGTCTTTTAAGGATGGATGAGAAATTCTAGGTAGTGGCCAAACGGGTAAGGGAATAGTCTTAATTTGCTCTCTAGGGTATTTAAAGCAGGGCTTGAGATAGGGCAACAAAAAATACCTGGTTCGGCGCACCAACCCAACCCCCCACTAAAACCTCAGCAATATACACAGGTTGGTCTTCATTCAGGTTTAGAGAGGCATCTAAGGAAGAAAACCTACAAAACAGGTAGTGGTTTCAAGGAAAAAGTGGGAGAGTTCACATTGTCTGAGAGCAGGAGTATGGAACCAATACCTTCACAGTGAGACTCCCCAGTCCCCCCAGGGTGAGGACTTACCACACGTGCCGGCACCACTATTCTTCCTAGAACAAGGCGTGCAACTTGGTGATCGTATTCTGGGGCCATATCATTGCACTTTAAAGTGGGTTCTAGGACTGGATCCTTTCCTTTATTTTCATGCAATTTTGAATAAACATTAAATTTACTTTTATTCTTGGAAGTAAAATCATGTAATTTGGAGAGTTAATAAAATCCAGAAACCATCATATCAGCACTTCAATGAAACCAGAGCAGTCTTTCTCCTTTTGTCTGGGATGTCTTATGTTGGTAAAGCAGGAGCTGGTGAAGCAGGAAAACTCTGGGGTCTTGATCCTCTGAATGTCCTTCACAGACGATAAACAAATCAGAGACTCTTAAGGAATTTTCCAGTGCTGTAGGACTGATGAATTTAGTTGTGTCACAGATTGAGAAAGTGTAGCAGAAAAGGCAGTACAGAGTTAGAGAATGGATATGTTCAATTGGGTTTCTCACAGCAAACTATTCAAGCTCTCCCTCTCCTTGGCCACAAAAGAATGCAGTGTTAGATTTCACCTGTCACATGGCCCAGCTGTTTCAGGAAAATATCACTTACGTTTTCCATTGAACAGTCCTGTTGCTATTTCCAGCTGATATTGTGCAGGCACTGCATCTCCTTGCAGGCATCCTTTCACTCTGCAGCTGGATGGTGTTAATGAGGCCAGTGCTGTGGACTCAGGTCTGATTAGTTGGCTTTGCATGAAGAACTTGACTTCCCCTGATGGGCAAGACCCTCAAGTCTGCTCAAGGTTTTATGCTACTGCTCCTTAAGGGAACAGTTGGAGTAAATGTCTCCAGAAGAGAAGCTAGGGATGTCCTTTTCAGTCTGAAGGGCAGACCAATAAATTATTATTGACCTGAATTTGAAATTGTTGCTTTAAGTGAGAGATAATACATTTGTGAGAAGTTCGTTAGGATAGAAGTTATCCTGACTTCTCTCTGGTTTGACCATTATTTGTTTTTGTAGACTTAGGTATATCACATAACCTCTAGATCCTTGTTTTCTCATCTCTAAAATGAGGAAGATGGTAGTGCTTATTTTATTTATTTATTTATTGGCTGCGTTGGGTCTTTGTTGCTGCATGCGAGCTTTCTCTGGTTGTGGCGAGCGGGGGCTACTCTTCGTTGCGGTGCGTGGGCTTCTCATTGCGATGGCTTCTCTTGTTGTGGAGCACGGGCTCTAGGCACGTGGGCTTCAGTAGTTGTGGCTCACGGGCTCTGGAATGCAGGCTCAGTAGTTGTGGTGCATGGGTTTAGTTGCTCCGCGGCATGTGGGATCTTCCCGGACCGGGGCTCGAACCCGTGTCCCCTTCATTGGCAGGCTGATTCTAAACCACTGCACCATCAGGGAAACCCCAGTGCTTCTTAATCTTTTAACCAAATCACCTTTAATAAAAAAGAGTAAATATATAAATACAGTGGTTATATCTGATGGTACCAAATTGTTCACAAGTTCCCTTTTGCCTACAGGATATTACAAACCCTTGCCATTTCAGGCCATCTATAACCTGGTTACAATGTATATTTCTGCCCCGCTGTGACATCACCCTCTTTCGTGAATGTATCTCTCCATGCATGCCCATGGTTTTCTGCCTTGTGCCTTTGCTTCATTGTCCCCTCAGCATGGAATATCCCTTTTCTTTTCCCTACCTCTCTACATCCTAGGCATCTCTTAAGGCCTGGTTCAAATGCCACTTCCTCGCAAGCTTTCTTTGATTCCCTCAGAAAGAATCCCCCGTTTTTAGCTTAACCACACCTCTCTTGGTGCATGTACTCTTTACTTTGTTTTTGTCTTTACTTTACTTTCTTTACTTTGTTTCATTATCTTCTCTGCTGGTTTGTGTTTTTCTTGGAGATAATTATGGCTTCTTTTCCATCTTGATTTTTGTCTCATTCCCCCTGCCCAGTTCCATGTCTATCACAGAATCGTGTGCATATTATATTTCCATTAAATTTTGTTGAAGTAATAAATAATTTAGCCATAAAGAGGTTGAGCAAGAGTATATTGGTGGAACAACAGAAATCCATCTGAATTTTCAAAAAAAAATAACTTAACAAAATTACCCTGTTGATCTTTCATCAATATCATACCCTTTAAAAAAACATTGCGCAACTCATGTTTACTTAACGCTTCACAATTCATAAGGTCTCTTTTTCATATTTGATTACATTTCATTTCCAAAACAGCCTTTGTGGGTACATATACTGCAATATAATTCTGACATTAGCCATCTGGAATTAGCTCAGACTTCACAAGTGAAGATCACAGTCCCCAGAAGACCGCCTTAACTTCACTTCAGATGCCAGTCATAAGTTTGGGGGTCCCCAGGCCACCTACACTTCTTTTTTTTTTTTTTTTTAATCAGTCATCAATTTTATACACATCAGTGTATACATGTCAATCCCAATCGCCCAATTCAGCACACCACCATCCCCACCCCACCGTGGTTTTCCCCCCTTGGTGTCCATATATCTGTTCTCTACATCTGTGTCTCAACTTCTGCCCTGCAAACCGGCTCATCTGTACCATTTTCCTAGGTTCCACATACATGCATTAAGATATGATATTTGTTTTTCTCTTTCTGACTTACTTCACTCTGTATGACAGTCTCTAGATCCATCCACGTCTGAACAAATGACTCAATTTCGTTCCTTTTCATGGCTGAGTAATATTCCATTGTATATATGTACCACAACTTCTTCACCCATTCATCTGTCGATGGGCATTTAGGTTGCTTCCATGACCTGGCTATTGTAAATAGTGCTGCAATGAACATTGGGGTGCATGTGTCTTTTTGAACTACGGTTTTCCCATCTACACTTCTGACCAAGTGGCTACAAATTAGGGGTTCTTATGACCCCCTCAGGTTTGACATTCACTAGAACAATTCACAGAATTCAGGAAATTACAATTATAGCTTTATTATAAAGGATACAAATCAGGACCAGCCAAGGAAGAGACCATTTGGGTGAGGTCTGGTAGGGCTCCAAATGCAGAGCTTCTGCTGTCCTCTCCCCCTGGAGTCAAGGCATATCTCCCTCAGCATACTGATGTGTATCACCACCCAGGAGGTTCCTCTGAGCCTCTGTTCAGAGTTTTTATTGAAGTTTCATTGGGTAGACATAATTGATTAAATCACAGGCCACATGATTACAATCTCCTGCTCCCTTCCCTCTCCAGTGGCAGGGAGGCTGGGCTGATAACACGTGGCTCAAAGCCCTAACTCTCTAGTCACATGGCTGGACTTTCTGGTCTGACTAGCCCCCAGCCTGAGACATCTCCTTGGCATAAACTCAGTGGTGGTCCAGGGGCCCCCCATGAATAACAGACATTCCTGTAACTTGGCTTAGAACATTCAGTCCCAGCAACTGGGGACAACAATCGGACAGATTGGAATTAGCTATTTACTAATTATTTATTATACAACAGTGGGAAATAAAATATTACCCTCAATTTACAGGTGGTGCCGAGGAAGAAGAAATGACTTATTCAGTGTCACAATGCCGCAGAGTTCCAATCCTGGACCACTGACCTCAAGTCTTGGTCTCTTCCCATTGCACCATGATGGCTCCCCTACAGGAAGGGTAACACTGCATTGTCTTTGTCATTATATCCTTTGAACTCCTTTGAGTAGCTGGATTTGACCTAAATGTTCCCTGGGAACCATGATCTCTGTTCCCAGTGGTTATTAAGAGCGCCTTCTCCTTTGGTCTATGGCCCATTGATGCAAAGAGTGTGGGGTTGGCAGCCACTGACCAGGAGACCCATTGTGTGACAGGTGTACAAAACTTGGCAGACTTTGAAGGTGAGGCTGCCCTCTCTATTGAGCTCTGGGGAGCAGTGGAGCAAAGGAGTTAGAAACGTTCAATTTTAGTGTATTTTTCCCATAGGGAAATCTCCACTCAATATCAGAGCATTTGTTATTGGAAAGATATCTATACAGTTGGCCCTGGAACAACAGGAGGGATGGGACACTGACCTTCCTTGTGCAGTTGAAAAATCCATGTATAACTTTGACTGCCCCCCAAATTAACTACTAATAACCTACTGTTGACTGGAAGCTTTACCGATAACATAAACAATTAACATGTATTTTGTATGTTATATGTATTATATACTGTATTCTTACAGTAATCTAGAGAAAAGAAAATGTTATTAAGAAGATCATAAGGGAGAGAAGATATATTTACAGTAATGTACTGTATTTATCGATATATGAAGTTTACATCATCTGTTTACAAGAATTGTCTGTTAGTACCTACATCAATAGTGTCTTTTAAAAAAAAATTTTTTTTATTGGAGTATAGTTGATTTACAATGTTGTGTTAGTTTCAAGTGTACAGCAAACTGAATCAGTTATACATATATATATATCCACTCTTTTTTTTAGATTCTTTTCCCATATAGGCCATTACAAAGTATTGAGTGGAGTTCCCTGTGCTATACTGTAGGTCCTTATTAGTTATCTATTTTATGTATAGTAGGGTGTATATATCAATCCCAATCTTCCAATTTATCCCTCCTCCCACCTTACCCCCTGGTAACCATAAGTTTGTCTTCTACATCTGTGGCTCTACTTCTGTTTTGTAAATAAGTTCATTTGTACCCTTTCTTTTTTTTTAGATTCCACATATAAGTGATATCATATGATATTTGTCTTTCTCTGACTTACTTCACTCAGTATGACAATCTCTAAGTCCATCCATGTTGCTGCAAATGGCATTATTTTGTTCTTTTTATGGCAGAGTGATATTCCATTGTATATATGTACCACATCTTCTTTATCCATTCCTCTGTTGATGGACATTTAGGTTGTTTCCATGTCCTAGCTATTGTAAATAGTGCTGCAATGAACACTGGGGTGCATGTATCTTTTCTAATTATGGTTTTCTCTGGGTATATGCCTAGGAATGGGATTGCAGGATCAGATGGTAGCTCATTTTTAGTTTTTTAAGGAACCTCCATACTGTTCTCCAAAGTGGCTGTACCAATTTACATTCCCACTAATAGTGTAGGAGGGTTCCCTTTTCTCCACATCCTCTCCAGCATTTATTGTTTGTAGATTTGTTGCAAAACACTTAGATGTTATATGTATTGCACTAGACATAAAAAATGAAAAAAATATGAAAAAGAAATTCACATTTATTTACAGGTATAGCAATTCATGCATTAATAATGAAGAAGCAGCAATACGATTTATTTATGATAACCTAGTGTAATGAATGATGCCATGTACAGTATGCAAGTGTTTGTGTGTGTAAGTTTTGATAAATTTTAACTTTTTATAATAGGTTTGTGTATATTTCATGGTAGTAAATGATAAAATAGACTAGTATCTACATATATATATATATTTTTTTTTTAAGAGAAGATATTCGCCACGTATTTCTTCTTCAGGTCTTTTTTTTTATTAATTAATTTATTTTTATATTTATTTTTGGCTGTGTTGGGTCTTCGTTTCTGCGCGAGGGCTTTGTCTAGTTGTGGCAAGCAGGGGCCACTCTTCATCACAGTGCGCGGGCCTCTCACTATCACAGCCTCTCTTGTTGGGGAGCACAGGCTCCAGATGTGCAGGCTCAGTAGTTGTGGCTCACGGGCCTAGTTGCTCTGTGGCATGTGGGATCTTCCTGGACCAGGGCTCGAACCCGTGTCCCCTGCATTGGCAGGCAGATTCTCAACCACTGCGCCACCAGGGAAGCCCTCTACATATATTTTATGCATTCAGGATATATCTAACTTTTTCCTATTTTTTGGATATTTTCAGGCTACGTGGTCTATCTACAAGTTTTTTTCAAAGTGTCACAAATCTCCAAAAATTTTTCCAATGTATTTATTATCCAATATATTGTGTATAAATGGACCGGTGCAGTTCAAACCCTTGTTGTTCAAGGGTCTATGCATCTAATCCCTCTCCTCTCTCTCCCCTTCTCTCTCTCTCATTCTTTCCCCAAATCATCTATCAACAAGTTTCCAGCAACCCTGCAGACTGACTGTGGCTCTGGCCTGTTTCTGATAACGAGGAAGGAAGTACAGGTAAAGTTAAGATCCCAGGCATGGCTGAAATACAAATAGATGAATTTTTGGATATTACTTCTTTCTCCTTCCCCCATTTCCGTAATTTCCCCCCAGTCATTCTGATTCCCTTCTTCTTTCCTAGTTTTCAGAGTGCCCTTTTACTTCTTTTCCTACATGAAGACATCACCCAAGTCATATAACATTCTCTATGTGTCAGGCACAATTCTATATGCATTATATCTAATAACACCCATAATTCTCACTATTTTTATCCCCATTTATGATGAAACAGACGCAGAGAGCTGTTTAGTGAGCCTTCCAGTGTCTTTCAACTAGTTAGTATCTGATCTGGGCTTCAAACTTTGGCATCCAGATGCCCAAGTCTCTACTCTTAACTACCTCACTAAACTACCTTGATTAAGGAAAATGAACTTCACTTTTGAAAGTCATGTAAATTTGGGCTACACTGCTGTCTTTGTTCCTTTGGGCTGTGTGACCTCGGTCAAGCTGTGTAAACCACTGGAACCTCCCTCTATCATCTTTTAAACAGGGTAAATAAGCTTTTCCTCCCTGTGACGCCACAAGGTCAGAATAAAGAAAAAGTGCCTAAAGTGTGGGTAGTATGCTCTCTGCTCATTTTCTTCTTCCAGGACAGCAAAGCAAAAGGGCTTTGAGTAGGGATTGGCGCTTCCTCTTTGAGATTCACCCTCAGCTCGGGAGTGCAGCCAGGTTGCCATCTTCCAGACCAGCAACATCCCCAAAATGACCTTCTGAAAGTTCACCCAGCGAGGATCTGGCTCTAGCTCCGTATCACACCACACAGCTGTGCCCAAGTCACTTTAGAGGAGGAGCTGGGTTGTGTCTTTGAACTATGACTTTCAAGAAAGTGAGCTGCAGTGCCTGGAAACTTGATATGTCAAGTCACAGTACAGAAGTCCGTTTTGCTCACCCCAAAGCCATTGCTCTTTCTCTCTGTTCCATGACACTTCTGGTCTCTGCAACGGAGAGATTGTGGGCAGGAGCCTGAGACATAGGGTTTTTCATCTGGAAAGTCCAGCAGAGACCAAGGCAGGCCATAGTCATTTCCATCCTGGCTTTAACTGTACTGCTCAGTGCAACGACCAGTAGTTATAGCCCTTTTACTATAAGTTTACCTCTTGGGTTTTACCACTTCTTAAGGAACTGCCCTGTACAGAGAAGTTTCTTAACTTCAAGGCCAAGCTCAAGTTCTAGCCTGTCTCTGTGGAGTTTCCCTGTCCCACCCAATAAAAACAATTACCAGTCTCTTTAATTAACTCCCCTTTGTTCTACTTGATCTTTGGTTTCACATGGCAGTCTCTGAATACTAATAGTGAGCTCCTTTGGGGCAGGGATATTACTTAATTCCTTTCCTTGTTGAGTGCCTAGATCCTTGCTTGGTACTTTCCTGATGTTTACTAGATGACTGTTGAATTGAATGGTTGTGTATGCTTGCCTGGCTTTGTACCTTTGCATATAATAGTATTGTTCCAGAACTTGCATTGTTCCAGAACTTTCTACTGTCTATCTCAGAGGTTCCTCATTAGGCACTTACATTGAGGTCATTATTTGACTTCATTTTGTTTTTCTCTGAACATTGAGGCAGGCTAGCAGAGTGGAGCAAAAGTGAGGCTGGGAGCAGACAGACCTGGTTTAGAACACTGATTCTGCCATGCTTTTGCTGTGATGCTGGGCAAAGGGTTCAAGGTCTCTGAGTCTCATTTTACAGCTATAAGATGGGGCTAGGACATCCAGAGCTGTTGAGAACCCATGTAGTATCTTTGTATGAATTAGAAAAGGGACTCTCCTGAGGACTGTGGGCCCTTGGCTTGGCAAGCCGAGTGTGTTTGGGTTTCAGCCTCCATTTGCTCTCCTGACTGGTACACCGTGCAAACCTTTCAAGGCTGCTCTTAGAGGACCTCCCTCACAAGGCTGGTATGAGGGCTAAATGAGATTATGTATGTAAAGAGTGTACAGAGAGCAGGGAGTGAAAGTGCTTTGTTTTCAGGGACCTGAGTGAAAATAACTATGCTGTGTATCCACTTGCCCTCCCACCACCCTCAACCCTGACAACCCTGGCCTCTATCGGTCCCATACTGTGGGAAAATCCAGGGCGACCCTGAATGGTCAGCAGTTCGTCACTGGAGTTCCTTGTCTCCTCCCTAGGTATTGTGTCCCCACCCCCACTGCAGGAGCCCAGTGCCCATTCTCTCTCCTTCCTCTTCTCCCTCCCCCAAAGAAATGCTGTTTCTGAAAAGAAGCTGATCTCAGTAGTCTGAGCCTTTTCTTTTTTCTAATTGTGGACTGACAGCATTTCTCTGCTACTGGAGATAGCTCTGGCATTACTAAATATATACGGGACTTGTTTGGGAAATGTGGATACATTCCCGAGTCACAAAGTAGTTGCTTCTTCTGAGACACGAGGCAGATCTGAAGATGGACCCTAGAAGGGACAGTGTTGTCCTGGCTGCAACAGATTCCCACAGATACCCCTATAGACACATGACATTTGGATAATCATATTTTTACCAGAGCCTGTAATAAGCCAATAAACTTTAAACCAAGCAATGTACATACCAGCGTTCCCTCATTTCCCTGACCCCATCTCATCACCCATCCTTACACAGGCTTGGTTTGTCTTTCTCTCTCCTTTTTTTCTGATTCTTCCTGTTTATCCCAAGAGAACACAGCCAGGATTGCTCGCATATTTATCCTTGAAGCCCTTGTTTGCAGAACCTAGGAGAGAGCATGGGAGGAGAGCTGATGATAATTTCACCCTTGCTCCTTGATGTGCCCTGAATCCCAAACAGGAGCCAAATTGAAGCACACCGGGACAGAGGTTTCAAGGCACTAGACTCTCTCAAACCGGAATCCTGGATGGGAGGTTCAAGGGGATTGCTAATTGTGTACGAGACTGCAGAACTTCCTCCTACAGGGACTCTGACGTAGATAGAGGGCTGGCATTTATTTTAGATGTTAAGTGTCCCCTGGGACAAAGCAAATCATGAATAAAGACATATCCTTTAGCTAGCTATTTTCATGCATCTCAGTAAAATTTATGCTACATTTTTTTTTTTGTTAGTCTACTGTCAGTATAGCAGAGCGACTGAGTCTTGAAGGTAAATAATCTGGATTTGAATCTTGTCTCCTCCAACTATGTAGCTGTGTGAATGTGGGCAAATTACTTTGCGTTTTGATGTCTCGGGTGTCTTTTCAGCAAAAAGTGGGTGGTAATGGTACCTACTTCATCAGATTATTATGCGGGTTAAATGAAATAACATATGCCAAATGCCCAGCACAATACCAGGCATATTGTAAAAGTGCTTATAATTTTAGCTGCCTGTTAGTACTGGAGATATTAGTGACAACAAAAAGGATTCTCTTTTAGCCTGGGGAAGGTTCATCTGAAACACAATTTTGTGTTAAATATATGATTTGGAATTTGGGAGAGGCTTTCCCTACTTTGCTGCAACACAATATTGTGGAATGACCTTCACTGGACTTGAATCCAAAGACCAATGTTTTTGAACCAATATTTTGAACAATGGATGTTCATTCTGATTCTGTCTTTATTAGACTAGAATCTTGGGGGCTACACCTAACAGGTTTTGGCCTCAGTTCCCTAATGTGCAAAACAAAAAGACTGGATAAGATTAATTATGTGGTCCTTTCCAACTACAAAGCCATGTGATTCTTTGTTTCCACTCAGCATCTCTGGCTCAAGGAAGAGTCTGAGTCTAGATTTTGATCCAGATGGCTGCTTGGCATATTTGTCAGTAGCTGGAAGGCCTGGGTTGCTACTGTTTTTGCCTTTGATGACTCACCTCTGTTTCAGCAAATTGGGCTGGTGAAATAAGGGTTCTGTCAGCTTGGATTTCTACATCCTTGCCTGTGCAGGTGGCTTTACAACAGCAACAGACTTCCCAGGTAGATGGTTTGATGTGGACAACTTACTCCAGACAGAGAAGGCAGAGGCCTGGCTGGGTCCCTTTACTGCTTCCCACTACCTCTTGTTCCCTAGCTCTTTGGAAGTCTAAAGTTTTTTTTTTTAGTTGGATTTTTCACTGGCATCCTTTATAACATAGTTTGAATCACTTTTTTTTTTTTTAACATCTTTATTGGAGTATAATTGCTGTACAATGGTGTGTTAGTTGCTGCTGTATAACAAAGTGAATCAGCTATACATATACATATATCCCCATATCTCCTCCCTCTTGCGTCTCCCTTCCACCCTCCCTATCCCACCCCTCTAGGTGGTCACAGAGCACCGAGCTGATCTCCCTGTGCTATGTGGCTGCTTCCCACTAGCTATCTATTTTACATTTGGTAGTATATATAAGTCCATGCCACTGTCTCACTTCTTCCCAGCTTACCCTTCCCCTTCCCTGTGTCCTCAGGTCCATTTTGTATGTCTTCATCTTTATTCCTGTCCTGCCCCTAGGTTCTTCAGAACCACTTTTTTTTTTTTTTTAAGATTCCATATATATATGTGTTAGCATACAGTATTTGTTTTTCTCTTTCTGACTTACTTCACTCTGTATGACAGACTCTAGGTCCATCCACCTCACTACAAATAACTCAATTTCGTTTCTTTTTATGGCTGAGTAATATTCCATTGTACATATGTGCCACATCTTCTTTATCCATTCTTCTGTCGATGGACACTTAGGCTGTGGAAGTCTAAAGTTTTAGAAAGTGAATTCCAGACATCTAATCTTACTCCAAAGCTGTGCTCTTGGACAATGTGCTGTTGTGTTAGTACAATAATACTGAATCACCATTATAAATGTTCTGACAATTAGTCTGTGGAGATAAATTAGTCTATAGGCAATGGTCTATGTGAAAATTAGTTTATGTGCAATAACTTCCCATAAAACAGAATTAAGACATCATGTGAATGAGTGGAGTGAAACAGACATATAGCCCGTTGGGCACGAGAGTCATTTATGGTAGAAATTCCTTCACTCTGGGGCCAAAAGTCCCCCAAAGAAGTCATGGACACACTTTGACGTGAGGTGAAGGGACCAGTGGTTTTAGGTCTTGTTTTAGGGCACAGAGAAGGTTTGCTGGTGAAGAAGGCTACACATGTGGCATTGATTTGTGTCACTCTGGATGTCCTCCCCAGGACAATTCTATGAGGCCTCATCTCAGTTTCCTCCAAGAAGCAACTGTGACAGTTAGACCACTCTGGCACTGCCACAGATGGGTGGCCCCAGAATGGGCAGGGTGAACTGTGAGGGATATTGGGGATCATATAACTAGAATCTTTCAGGGACTCTTACAGTCTCCCCCATATAGCAGGGTCAGACTGCATTGTACACATTGGCTTTGGGGAACATGGGGCATAGGGTCTAAGCAGATGCAGTTTTCTTGTCAATCTGGCTGAGAAAACACTCCCCAGGATGATATCATAGTTCATGTTTGCTTTTTAAACCTTGAGGGATACAAAGGTGTTTTTGGGTGACTGTCCTAAAAAATACAAAGTTTGGGGGCAGTGGTTACTCTCAGGATACATGGATACCTGGCTTCTCAGTGAGCTCATCACATGTGTGTAACCCGGATGTTTGCTATGATTTCAGATATGATTCAGCTCAAACCATTTTATGTATAGGTTGTCCAACGCCTTTCCTAAGACTTCTGTAATTTCACAAAGGGCTATGTTTTATAGTTATCTCTAGCTCTGAACTTCTGTCATTACTGAGTTAATTTAGTTTTTAGATTATGGTTTGTATATAGTTGCTGTTCCACACTGGTTAGGATGGCTAAGGGAACTCAGCTCTGTCCTCTGATTTGACACACACACACACACACACACACAAACACACACACATACACACAATCTTTGCGGGTCTATCAGACTCTCCAGAAAGACTGAAGCCTGAGAGAAAGGGCACAGAAGTGTGATGTTTACTTTGAGCAAAATAAAACGTTCAAATTCATTATGAAATGCCTTTGTTATTAAAGATCCTTTGGACAGTCTACCCTCTTACTTGGCCATCATCTCTCTCCTCTTGCTTCCTGTTTATTTTGTTGGTTTGGTTACATTTGCTCCTCATATATGGGCATTTCACCTTCCTCCCCAGTGATTCCCCAGAGATGGCTCCATTTCTACAGGGATTCTGATGCCAGATATTCACATCATACCAGCATGCACTACGTGTATAACATTGAGAGGGGTCTTCTCCCAGAGCTGGTTTCGGATCTATTGTTTCTAATCTGGTTTATGAGCAGTGAAATAGCGGTGAGTATGGTTATAATGCTTCCATCTATTCATCGCCAGACCATTTTGTTATATGCTTTCAAGGAGCTGATTACTCTTGTACAGCCATGTACCTTCATGTCTGGAGTGGGTTACTTCTAGAATCTCAATAATTCTTAGTCAATGTCTGCTTAACCCTCTCTGATATGCTAACTGATAGCCATCCAGAATTCTGCCATCTTCTTTTATTCTAAAGGGTGGAACTCAACACTTACTTTATATTCTTCCTCTCCTCCACTTAGGGAAAGCCCACACTGACCCCTCCCTCCATCACCTCCCTCCCTTCCTCCCTTCCTTTGGGCCTTACACCCACAGAGGTATTTGAGGCAGGTTGTGTGTGTCCATGGTCTCAGGTGGATGGATGTATGTCTGAGGACTCTCAGGCCAGTCAACTGCAATTTTCCTGGGTCTCCCTTCCTCAGAGAAGTGCTCCTGCATGGGGTATTCTTTCAAGAAAACTTCCTTTTATCTTCAACTTATCAATTAGAAGAGCTTTTTGAGAATTCACTGAATTCTATTAACAGTGTAATAGTTGCTGTAAATTATTATATTCTATCTTATATTGAATTCTCCATGATATTTTTATTCCTACTTTATATCTGATTGAATCAAGGACTTAAGCTGTTTTGGGTGAGTATAATTTAAATGTTCATTTCTGCTACTTGATACTTATATAGAGTTTCTAGAAACTTAGCCACAAGTTCTTATTTTGGTCCTGGAGGACAACCTTATTAGTTTTTACATGGCTCACAACCCACTGAATTAGCCAATATGAACACTTAAAATAGCCCAGTGTCCTCCCCCAAGCAGTGTAAAGTGGAGTTGAGTCACTGAAGGGGAAAGTCCACATCTCAAGTGTTATTATGGTCAAGAGGGGGTGAATACCACATCTTCATCACATCAGAGCATCTCCTCAACTTCAGAAGTCTCTGCTGAGCAGAGCTTGTGAGACAGCTGGGCTCTGCAGCAGGTTGGCTGTGTGACCTCACATAGCCTGCTGTCCTGGTTCCCAGGCTTGCCCTCCATCCTACTGATGAGTAAAGAGACAGATTTCCAAAATCTGTGATGAGATAGGTTTAGGGTGGGGATGCCCAGGAAATACCCATCACCTCAAATAGCCCAGACCAAAAAACCACTGCAATGAAATAATAGTTCACTTCTCTCATCAGATGTCTGCTTAGTTGAGGACTGAAGTAGAGGCAAGTGGTGGTGATACCAGGGGTGGTGGTAGCAGGGGTAGCTGAGGGGCAAGGTTCCAAACTCACTGTCAAGGCGGGGGTGATGTGTAAATTGCTGGGGATAGTGGCTGAGGAAATATGGGCTGGAGAAATGGAAAAAGACATGTTCACTGGGGCGTTTGAGATGATTTTCAGAGAGGAAGGTGACTTTCCTCTATTTGCTGTGGACTGCTAGGTGGTGGGGAAAAAGGAGAAAGCTGGGCTGTAGGATTAGTGTGAGGCTGGGTGAGGAGTACATCAGGACTCATCATTTGCTGAAGGGATCCAGTGCACATCAAAGTCACAGAGGAACAGGCGTGTCATCCTCCAATCACACTTATGGAATTTGACTTGGGTCCCAGACTTTGGTAACAAACTGAATATATGCAACTGACCTAGAGGGCCCTGCAGGGGGAGACTCAAATGCATTGATTCAGATTTGAGTTCTGATGATCACGGCTTCACTGTCACATCTTCTAGGAGCCCTCCCCTGACCCCTCACATTAAATTAAGTTTCCTGGACATACCCACACCATTAACAGCTATAAGATTCCTTCTTAGCACTTATTGCTACAATCAATTCTACATTCATTTGGTTAATGTCTATCAGTCATGTAGACAGTTATGTTCCGTGAAAGCAGGAATTGTATCTGTCCTGCTCGCCACTGTCTCTCAAAGCCTAACACAGTTTAATAATTATTTTTTGAATGAATGAATACATTACATACATGTTCACCAAGCCCCGACTGCATGAGGAGATGGCAGGATAAGTTGGGCCCAGGCCCACCCCTCAAGTGGCTTGCAGGTTGGTGGTGGAGCAAAACAAGGAACAGCACAGCACAATGGGAATGAGCCCCAGGAAAGGAATAAAGAGGGTTCAGGAGGAGATGGCAATTAGTAATACCATGTTTACAATGGTCAGTTACAAGACGATGAATAAACTAATTCATCAATATTTACAAAGAGACTATAAGGGATGCATGGCAAACATTATAATTTCTTTTTTTTTACAGAGGGGAAAACCAATAATCAGAGATGGTCTGAGATTTGCCCAAAGCGGTGGTATCAAATTTTCCCCCTGTACAAGGATTTATCATTCCTTTTGAGTCAGATCTTGAGGAATGAGAGAACATTGGTAGTCAGAAATTGGTGGAAGGAATGGAAAGAGAGCCATCTTTCCATTAGGAGCAGGGAACATTAGTAAAATCATGGCTGTTAACATTCCAGGATGTGGGAATCACAGCACCAAGAATATGAGGGAACATTCTAGAAGGGAACATAGACCATCTGGCCCAGACCCTTTATTTTTAAAGATAAAGAAACTGAGACCCATAGAGATGAAGTGGCCCATTCCACAGGCACAGAGCTGTTAATGTGAGAGGTATTTGCTAGAACCAGGTCTTTGGCCCTTTAGAAAATTATATCTACCCCAAATGTTGAGTCCTGTGAAGTGGGTTCCAATATTACCTTTAGTTGGGGAAACTGAACCTTGGAGGGTAAGTAACTTCTTACACTGACTGACAGAGCTGGGATTTAATCTGAGTCTCAGATGATCCAAGGTCTGTGCTCTTAAATTCTTAGGTAATACTCTTCCCAGGTCTGTTGTTGGGAAAGCATTATGGTACAAAAGCCAACAGCAGAGCTGGAACTGACATCTACAACTTATGACCTTGAGTTGAAAGGTGTGGCTTCTTATCTCTCTTACATTAGAGAGTTAGTGTAATTTTAAGGACTTCAAAAAGGGTCCCCTTCTTTTTTTTTAAATTTTTATTGGAGTATAGTTGAGTTAGCAATGTTGTGTTAGTTTCAGGTATACAGCAAAGTGAATCAGTTATACATATACATATATCCACTCTTTTTTAGATTCTTTCCCCTATAGGCCATTACAGAATATTGAATAGAGTTCCCTGTGCTATACAGTAGTCCTTATTAGTTATCTATTTTATATATGGGAAACAAGGACTGGGTCACATCTTTTAGCAGATAGCAGGAATTCTACAAACTTGAACAAAAGTTTTTTATGTCATAAGAGAATGCTTAAACATTCTTCTGAATAAAGGCAACTCACTAACTTGGGAATTTATCAGCTCTAATTGTAAACCTAAGTTGAGTTTTGAGCATGTTGAGTTTGAGTTAGAGATACTGAGTGCACGTTAGGACCTATGAGCAATAGTGACATTAGCTAACATGAATTCTGTGCTGCCTCAGGGCTAGGCCCAAGGTACACATATGTTGCCTTGTGTAATTCCCTGACCCCCTTATGGAGTATGTTCTACTTTTACTCCCATTTAAAGATGAGGCTTTCTCTGTATATATGTCCAGGACATATCCGGGATATATATATCCGGAGAAAACCATAATTTGAAAAGATAATGCACCCCAATGTTCATTGCAACACCATTTACAATAGCCAAGACATGGAAGCAACCTAAATGTCCATCAACAGAGGAATGAATAAAGAAGATGTGGTACATATATATAATAGAATATTACTCAGCCATAAAAAGAATGAAATAATGCCATTTGCAGCAACATGGATAGACCTAGAGATTGTCATACTGAATGAAGTAAGCCAGACAGAGAAAGACAAATATCATATGATATCATATAATATCATATGTGGCATCTAAAAAAATGATACAAATGAACTTATTTACAAAACAGAAATAGACCCATAGACATAGAAAACAAACTTATGGTTACCAAAGGGGAAAGGGGAGCAAGGATAAATTAGGAATTTGGGATTAACATATACACACTACTGTATATAAAATAGAAAAAAAACAAGGACCTATTGTGTAGCACAGGAACTATACTCAGTATTTTGTAATAACCTATAAGGGAAAAGACTCTGAAAAAGAATATATATATGTATGTATAACTGAGTCACTTTGCTGTATACCTGAAACTAACACAACATTGAACTATACTTCAAAAAAAAAAAAAAAAAAGATGAGGCAGTGGAGGCATAGAGAGCTGAGGACGTATGCCTAGAGTTACAAAGTCAGTCAATGTTGGATCTGAGACGTGAACCCGAGTAGGTTGTCCACTCTCTTAATTACGTGGTCCAGACCTCAAGATGGGCCATGGGAAGTTTTAATACGACTGATAATCAGAGACATTTCCAGAAATGGAAACAGCCTATTAGGTCAGTACATTTTTGATATTACTCTGCTTCTACTCCTGACATGGGAAATTGCGGTGTTGTTTATTTTCAGGCGGCTTTTTGAGTCTAGTTTATGAAGTCTAGAAAAGTGTGGGAAGTCCTGATCCTTTATCTTAGACACTTTCAAAACCTCATGCCACTTACCCTCAGATTCAAACTTGACCTCTAGTTGTCGTTTTTAGTTAGAAAATGCCTGCTCTCAGATTCTCCGCTGGAAGTCATGGATTTCTGGGATTCTATTTCCAAGAGTCTATCAAAGCACTTGTTTGCAGTTGGTTGATGTCACTTGATGGATTAGGGCTTTACTAAAGAGAACACAAGCCCATCTGTGTTTCAGCATCATTTAGCAGTCATTTGCTATGTCCAGAAGTTGTGAGAGATTTAATTACCTGGAAGGAAGGAAGGAAGGAAGGAAGGAAGGGAGGGAGGAAGGGAGGAAGGGAGGGAGAAAGGAAGGAAGGAATAAAAGGGAAATTTTCTTGAAAAGTTGAATGTTGAGGTAGGCACCAAAAGAGATGGCTGACCTGAGGTTAAAGCTCTTAAATAAAAGTTTGCTGCTTAGGGATTTGTAGCATCATATAAAGTCTGTGACATTTGGATGTCAACAGTGTCCAGTTAACCTGAGGCGGTATGCTGTCTTCAACAGGGTCAATTGCTGGGGTGGGTCTCGCCTCAGTCAAGAATAAATGGGTTTTGTGATAGCTGTGATAGTTATCATATTTTATGATTGCAAGCAGATGGCTCTGGGCTTATGTTACAAATAAAAATTCTGTCAAACACTAAGAGACTTCAAAGTCCCTCAAGAATGGAGTGTATTTGTGGGAAATGACAATTTCCTGTCATGCATTAGAGGGTTTAGAGAGGGACGGACTGCAGTGTGCACAGCGTGGAGGCCAATTTGAAGTTTATTATGCACAGGGAGTGGAGGGGCAATTGTAGAATTTGCCCCTTGATGCAAAGGAGTACTGTGGGTATGGACTTGGCCACCTCAGAATCCTGACCTTTGCCCAAGGCACTTCCTCTGCTTGTGAATTCCTTCTCTTAATACATCATTTAACAAAATCCTACTCATCTGCCAAAAAAAAAAAAAAAAATCAAGCAATTTACTGCTGACTTTCTTTCTCCATCTTCCTCATTAGCCTGTGGCCTCCTGTAGGCCTGGGGCTGTGACTCTCACACAGAGTTTCCAGGGTTTAGCACAGGGCACACAAGAATGTCAAAGGTAAAGAAGTCTTCCTCCAGAGCACTGCCTCCCCTCGCTCTCATGCCTAATCAAGAATATCATTTCTGTTGTTTCTTCTCTTTCTTGCACCAAATAAATGATCCCATTCCCACAAAATTTGTCCTTGTCTGTAGACACTGCACATGCTACCTGAACACCCTCCACTGCTCCCACAAAGCCCTGACTGGAGGGGGAGTCTCTTCCTCTGGCGTGATGGGCTGGAGAACCTCATTACCAGTGGTTCTGTTGGTGTTATAGGGTAATATGAACACTTGTCCTGAAGACGTCAAAGAAGACAGAGTGGAAATGAACACTTAGCTTGTCTAGTTCTCAGTCTATAATAAGGAATCTGCTTTCAATGTGGCTGGGTTTTTGACTTGGTTTCCTATAGTCGAACAACCAGAAGAGGCTTCCACCTGCTTCCACCATCACGTCTCCCAATCTACCTTTCCTTCTGTGGATGAAACATCTCTACTCCTACCTAAGCCCAGCTTCCCTCCAGGGCTCTGGACCTCACCTGTTCCTGCCCCATCAAGGGCATCACTCCAGCTTTGTTTCTGCTTTCTCTTGAATCTTTCCTTCTCTTGCAGATTTTCCAATTGACACCCAGTATGCTGTGTTGTATCCTGTCTAAAAATAAATTTCTCTTGAACACATACAAGAGAAATGAACTACCGACCCAGACATGAACTACTGACCCAATTTTCTGCTCCTCTTTATGGCTAAACTCTTCAAAAGGATTATCTCTTCTAGTTATCTCCACTTCCTTTTCTCACATCTTCTTTTGAACACATTGCAATCAAGTTTCTTTTTCTTTCATCACTCAAAGAACTGGACAAAACAAAACAAAAACTTGCTTTTGTCAAGGTCACCTATAGCCAAGGTGATGATTTGTCTTATTTTGTTCAGGTCAGTCCTGGTTTATGCCTATTGTCCTGACATATTTTAATAATTGTGAGCGTCTTCCTTCACTCTCAAAAATGTTCTGGGGGCTTCCCTGGTGGTGCAGTGGTTGAGAATCTGCCTGCCAATGCAGGGGACACGGGTTCAAGCCCTGGTCTGGGAAGATCCCACATGCTGCGGAGCAACGAGGCCCGTGAGCCACAACTACTGAGCCTGCGCGTCTGGAGCCTGTGCTCTGCAACAAGAGAGGCCGCAATAGTGAGAGTCCCGCGCACCGTGATGAAGAGTGGCCCCCGCTTGCCGCAACTAGAGAAAGCCCTCACACAGAAACGAAGGCCCAACACAGCCAAATAAATAAATAAATAAAATT
The DNA here is from genome assembly GCF_965194805.1 of Balaenoptera borealis. Taxonomy (NCBI): domain Eukaryota; kingdom Metazoa; phylum Chordata; class Mammalia; order Artiodactyla; family Balaenopteridae; genus Balaenoptera; species Balaenoptera borealis. The sequence continues at coordinate 61,843,430 of NC_138860.1, read as the reverse complement.
TTAAAAAAATGTTCTGATTTGGGCAAAGATTATACGATCACTTTACCATCCAGTAACCTCTGTGTCCCAAATCCAAAGGTCAATTTTCACTTTTACTCCCCTTAATAAGGCATTTGACCAGTTTCTTGCACTCTCATTCCAGAAATGCTGCCTTCCCTAGCCTCAGGGCACCATTTTCTCTTCTTTCTTCTCTTACCTCACTGGAGGTTGTTTTTCAGTTTCCTTTGGGGTCCTTGAACCTCTTTTCTTTCCATTTTCAGTGTTTTGATGACCTTATCCTATTTAATGGCTTTAAATGTAATCTAAATGTTGATGATAGTCAAAATTATATTTTGTACCTGGACCTGTCCTCTGCACTCTAACTAAATCTTTACTTGGATTTCTTATAGGCATATCAACCTTAGCACATCAAGAACCGACTCCTGATTTACTCCCCAAACTTACTGTCCTTTAGTCTTCCTCATCTCAGTAGATAACAACTTCTTTCTTTCACTTTCTTGGGCCAAAATCCTGGAACCATCCTTACTTCCTCTCTTTCTATCATACCTCCATTGAATCCATCAGCAAATCTGTCAGCTTTAAATTTAAAATTTATCCAGATAAAATCTTTTTTTTTTGCCATCTTCATTACTATTTCTGTAGTCTAGGCCACCATCATATTTTACATTCTTTATTTTGGTTACCTGCTAACTGGTCTTCCTGCATCTACCTTCCCCTAATCTTTTTCAGAGTCTAGTGGCTACAGAAAAACAACCTGAGTGAGTCCTGTGATAGCCTATGAGACCCTCTATGATCTGGCCTGGTACCTCTCTGACTTTAGAGCCTCCCACTCTCCTCCTGGCCCTCTTGAAGGCAGCCAAGTCAGTCCCCTTATTGTTCTTCAAGTACACTGATCCTGTGCCCATTCCACCTCACTGTCTCTGTGTTGGCTGTTCCTTCTGGATGGAATTCTTTTCTCTTGGGTCCCCCATGGTCCTATTTCATCATGTCTTTGTTCATGTGTCATGTTTCCTGACAGCCCTCGCTATATAAAATAAAACCACCACCACTACCATTACCTCCCCCAAAACACTCTGTATTCCCCCTACCCTGCTTTATTTTTCTCTGTTATACTTAAAACCACACGACATTATCTGCCTGTTTGTTTTCTGTCTCTTCTGCTATAAACTCGTGAAGACAGGGACTTCCTCTCTTGTTCTAGGATTTACCCCCAGCACTTAAACAGTTCATAGCATGTAATAGACATATGATAAATATTTGCTGAATGAAAGAATGTACAAACTGGTTTCTAGTCTTACAAAATGAGGTTGATGACACGTTTTTCAAAAATGTCCTGATGTCCAATAGTTGATATCCATTGGCAAGCATGAGAGATAAACATAATATAGTAAAAAAGAAAAAAAAAATGACTGTCTAGGCTCTTCTTGATATAAAAAGATGACAATACCACCAAAATTTTCCCAAAACAGAGAAAATTTTCTTTAAATTATATCACACCCATATGGGAAATATTATACAACTATAGAAATGATTTTCAAAGGATATTTAATGGCAAAGGAAAGTGCTCGCAATATAATGCTAACAGAAAAAGAAAAAAGATAACCAACGGTATGGTCTCAAATATGTAAACACATGTATATGTCCTTGGGGGGAAAAACATGCTGAAAGGAAATGATCCAAAACATGAATAGTGGTAATTTCTAGGTGGTAGAATTATGGGCAATTTAAATTGTCTCTATGTTTTATACCTTTTCTATCTAAATAAAATACCTTTTCTAAAATACCTTTTCTATCAAGATACCTTTTCTATCTAAATTTTTATCATGAATATTTATTGTTTTACCATCAGAAAAAATAACTTCTATACTTCTAAAATGATAGAATTACAAACTCACTGAAGTTAAGACATTCTCTGAGTTTTTGCAAACATGATAAAGGATTAATTTTTCTAGGTCCACAATTCTCTCTGACTCTGTTAAAGCTAACCGTATGCATTTGGAAGTCAACTGGCTGAGCTTGGAAATTCATGGCCTGAGAAATCACACTTTTAAAGTTCTTGGAAGCAATATTATCTTTGCTCATTAAAACAGGCTTGTTGGGGCTACCAGTTGTTAGCACCTGGTTTGCATCTATATAATGGGTAGGAGAAGTTAACATAATAATATTTAATATAGAAGACCTCTGGGTAATGCCACCTGTACGTTTAACTATTATGAATCTGATTCTGTAAGGCTTTATTGTTAACATATCATTAAACTGCTTCTCTTTCTCATGCTAGACCATGGCAACATTTTTGAAGAGCCTCTTTCAGTTACTAGAAATTATAGTTTAAGTCTGAATGTTGTATGTGAGAGCATTAAAAATATATTTAAGGTTGCAATTTATTGTAGAGAAAAGGTTGACCATACTTCACATGGATCAACTATTCAAAAACCTAAAAGTCAAAACCCAAATTCACTCTAGACCTGTGGAGTCAGAGTTAAAAATCTCTGTTCCTGTTCTCCTTTGCTGTCTTGGCTCTGTGATGGCAATATTGAGCTCAAACTCATGAGGATCTCAGATAAAAGACATTGTTAATATGCAGGTGCTTATTTCCCCCTTCCTTTTGGTATTTTTCTGAGCTGTGACTCAATTTTTAAAAGATCGTCTATTAAAAATTATTTTTTGGAGTCAGAAGAATTCGACACAGTAATAGTGAGAGCAGGTAGTTTTGTGCTGTCCCCAGCTCACTTGTGAGCCAGCTTGTACATTGTATGGTCTCATCTTTGTTTTCAAATCATTAAAAAAATCCTAATTGTAATACTACAATTTAAAGAATAATAACAATAATAACATTCTTATATGCAGAATCTAAAAAAAAATGATACAAATGAACTTATCTACAAAACAGAAACAGACTCACAGACTTAGAGAACGAACTTATGCTTACCAGTGGGGAAGAGTCGAGGGAGAGGGATAGATTGGGAGTTTGAGATCAACATGTACACACTGCTATATTTACAATAGATAACCAAAAAGGACTTCCTGTATAGCAGAGGGAACTCTGCTTAGTATCCTGTAATAACCTAAATGGGAAAAGAATTTGAAAAAGAATAGAAAAAAAAAACCCCAAAATAATTGTTTGAAAAAAATAAATAAAAAATAAATTCAAACAAAAAAAATTAAGACAAATAAATAAATAAATATTGATAGATTGGGTGTAAGTAAATAATAACAAAATGAACAACTGTGCATGTCGGCTATAAATAGAAGTTTATACTAAGTTAGAGGCTCTCCTGAACTTTCCCCCAGTATTACTCTCTCTGAACCCTGAAATAACCACTCTTCTGAATTTTGTGTTAATCACTCTTTTGCTTTATTTATAGTGTTATCACTTACATACTTACTCCTACTCAATATATTGTTTAATGTATGCATATTTTTGAACTTTATATAAATGGAATTATACTGGATGTGTTTTTCTGATGTGCTTATTTCTCCCAATTTTAATTGAGATTTTTCCATGTTGATCTATGTAGCTGGAGTTCATTAATTTTCACTGCTGCATAATACTCCATCGTATGATAGTACCACTATTTATTCACCCATTCTATTGCTGATGAACATTTGGGTTATTTCCAATGTTTGCTATTACAAACATGGCTGCTATGAAGATTCTTGAATATAACTCCTAGAACACACGTCCAAAAATTTCTCTAGGTGTAAATTTGGGAGTGACTTTCTGAGTCATTGGATCTATGCATGTTTAACTTTACTAGGTTATGCCAAATTGCTCTCCAAAGTACTTATATAAATGTATACATCAGTGAATGAGAGTTCTCCCTCCCTCTATATATTTGCCAACACTTGGTATTGTTCAACTATTTTACTTTTACCTATCTGAAAGGAGAAACTTGGTCTAGTAAGTCCAAGTTGCAAACTTTCAAAGATTCGAACCTGCATTCGCATGTCAAATCACGTGTTAGTTCACGTGTCTGGCGTACATTGTCAGGTGCATGCATTCTCTACAAGTGGTTGTGCTTTTGTGTACTTTACTGTACAGTACTGTATAGAATACAGTAGTACAGTATCTTTATTTCAATCCCAGGATGTCCGGAAGCAAGCGATTTTCTTTGAGGAGACACTTAGTTTTTGAGGCACAGGACCTGAACATAGAACGGTACGTGAAGGTTGCAGCAGCTGTTCAGAATGCAATCCAGTGTGCTACCATGCCTTCTATGATGAGAAGAAAAGATCTACTACCCAGACATCACTGAATCATTTTTTCAAGGGGGTAGAAGAATTGAATCCAGCAAGGAATCAGAACCTGTGCCATCAACGTCAGGCATGAGTAAAATTGCAGTTTGCCCTCCATCTCCTACTGCTGACGATCCTTCAGCTATACCATCTCCCACCTCCTTCTCTCCTCTAGTCAGTAATTCTTCTTGCCTGTTCACTCGATGTCAGCCCCTGTATGCCAGTTGTTGTACTGTACTACTGTACTTTTCAAGGTACTGTATTGTAAGTTTAAAAGTGTTTTCTTTATTTTTTGTGTTTATTTGTTTTTTATGTATTATTTGTGTAATAAGTATTATAAACCTATTACAGTACAGTACTATATAGCCGATTGTGTTAGTTGGGTACCAAGGCTAACTTTGCTGGACTTATGAACAAATTGGACTTACGAACATGCTCTTGGAATGGAACTCCTTTGTATGTAGGGGACTTACTGTATCTCCTTTAGCTTGAATCTGCTTCCTTCTAATCACTAATGAGATTAAGGTTAAACATATTTTCATTTAAATTATAGGCTCTTTGCATTTCTTCTTCTATGAAATACTTGTTCATAGGTTTTGCCCATTTTCTAGTTTTTATTTTTTATTTTTTTGAGGGGAGGGGACGTTTTTTCTTACTAATTCTAGGAGGTGTATTTTTCAGGATACTAAATTTTCTGTGTTACTTGTGTAGGAAATATTTCTGTCATATAGTGGTTTGTGTTTTTACCTTCTTTATATATATTTACATGAACAAATTTGTTAATTTTAATGTTATTAAAATTATCAGTCTTTCAGGGTTTTAACTTTTGTGTTTTTAGTCATAAAGATATTCTGTATTTTCTTCTAAAAGATTTTTTTTAGTTTTTTTTCACATTTAAATCTTTAATCCATCTGGAATTTTTGTTACTGTGAGACAGGGATCTTATTTCCTTTCCCCCTGTATGGCTAAGCAATAGTTTCAGAATCATTTATTAAACTGCCCATTCTTTCCTCACTGATATGTGATGCTCTGTCAGTCATAGATTAAGTGGGTCTATTTCTAGGCTCTTTATTCTGCTCCATGGGTCACTTTGTCTATTCCTTTCCTAACATACCACTGCCTTAATTACCTACCTTTAAACAAGCTTTAGTTCATCTCCACCTTCTGGGGTATGTCTCTATGCTTCTCCTCCTCCTTAGGTTTCTTCATCTAATTCAGTAGTCTTGTCTATTCTTGACATTTTGTGTCTAATTAGAAGGCTGTTGCAGTATATCTAGTTGGCCATACATCCAGTAATGAATGTGTCACTCTTCTCCCCCTTTCCAATTACTCTTTGTCTTATAGAGTTGTTTTGAAAGTCACACAATGAATAGAAAAAGTACTAGAGGAAAGAAAACTGTCTTCAGTGATTTCTAGCACTAGAGGTCCTTCCCTTTCTTTCTGATCATTCTGCTTACTCTTCAGGCTCTGTGTTTCTCACCTATTCATAATCTCAACACATGTACCATCTGAGCTGACCTATAAAATGGACTCAGACCTCTCAGACTGAAAGTGTAGGCAAAGGAACATACCTTAAAGCTGTAACTTCCTGTGGCCACTCAGTTTCACATTCTGCTTCTTGGACAAAGCAGGTTTGGTGATTACACATGAGGCCATGAGGAATGGGAGAAATCCAAATCCTAGGGAGAGGGTGCAGGATGAGACACTGGAGATGGAGAAATCAATCTCACTTCCATGAGACCTTGCAAGTTTCCCCACTCTGCCCACCTCCACCCTTTCCTCCTGCACAGCCCCTCCCCTTCAAAGGCTTCAAATGCTTGTCTTGGGAGCAGGGGGCCCAGGTCACAGCTCCTCCTACTCTTTCCTCACTGCTGAGGTACATCCTTCAGTGGGCTGGGGAGAGTGGTGCTGAGATGAAAGACCCTGTGGCTTCCCTGGCAGCAGCTGTGGGTGTGACCAAGTGACTGGGTACTTGATGCATGAGTATATGTCATCTGGGTGGGAAAAGAGCAATAATACTCTGTGATCTTTGTGGTGGGTTTCCCTCTCACTCCCCCCAACCTCTTCTGTTTTAATCTGTGTTGCCCCAGCCCTTGGGTCCCTTGCAAATGTCACCACGTTCTCCCCTGCATCCCCCTCATTCTCTTCCGTGAACTTTTAGGGCATCCTATGGGCAGGGCTTACAGTTAAGGGGGTTGGATGAATGACGCACGATGCCTCCCCCCTTCTACTTTCAGGAGGACTGAAAACCATGTTACTAAATTTCAGCATATTTGCCTAAAAGAAACACTTTTCTTCATAAAACATTCTACTTCCTAATTTCTCCCACAAAAAGATATGGAGTCTCTCTTTTTTGTTCTCTCTTTCATATTAATAACTGAAAAGGGGGAAGCAGATGGAAGTAAAAGCAAATTTGCAGCGAGATGTGTGTAACTGGTTGAGTTTGTCACCTTCCGTTGAGAACTCTTCCAATGTACATTCAGACTCCGTCAACATACCAATCCCAATGATGGGTGCAATGAGGTGAAGAAAATGTTTTATTCACCAAGGTTTCCTTTAGGGAAAGTATTATATTTGTTTGGAAGAAATACTTTGAGGAATTGCTTGGGTTGAAGTGTAAGACTTCAGGGCATGCTCAGGCAATAAAACTTGCTCTCCAACTGTGAGACATGAGATAATGAGTAGAATGTATTTTGTTCTTGAGAGGGAAGGGGAGCTAACAGACAAGAAGGGAACAAGAGTGACTTGATGGTGTTCTCTCACTTCGTCCCAGCTTACCCTTCCCCCTCCCCATGTCCTCAAGTCCATTCTCTACGTCTGCATCTTTATTCCTGTCCTGCTCCTAGTTTCATCAGAACCATTTTTTTTTTTTTAGATTCCATATATATGCGTTAACATATGGTATTTGTCTTTCTCTTTCTGACTTACTTCACTCTGTATGACAGACTCTAGGTCCATCCACCTCACTACAAATTACTCAACTTCGTTTCTTTTTCAGCTGAGAGAGTAGCACTGACATATATACACTACCAAATGTAAAATAGATAGCTAGTGGGAAGTAGCCGCACGCACAGGGAGATCAGCTCGGTGCTTTGTGACCACCTAGAGGGGTGGGATAGGGAGAGTGGGAGGGAGGCTCAAGAGGGAGGGGATATGGGGATATATGTATACATATAGCTGATTCACTTTGATATACAGCAGAAACTCGCACAACATTGTAAAGCAATTATACTCCAGTAAAGAAGTTAAAAAAAAAAAGAGTGGCTTGATGAGAGATTGTGTGCTGTGTGATGCAACACCGTCTCTTCGTCCCTCACTCCTCCCAGAAATCAGTACACTTTCTGATCTCCCAAGTGCTTGAGGTCAGTAGAATTTTTGCTGAAATCTGAGGAGCTGATTTTCTTGTCGACACTGATGTGGAGCTGACATAGAAACAGTGTATGCAGAGGCAGATGCTGGAGGCATGGTATTTTACCATGAGAAAGCAAAAGTCTCTAGGAATTTTCAGAAACTGTGGGGGGGAGTTTTGAAGTTACAAAAGTTGTGGAATTTGAGGCTTCACCTTGACCTAGATGTCAGAGGGACAGAGAGGCCCATTATGACTACAGGGTTGCATAAGGAAAGTGATTTGGTTTCTCATGAAAAACTGTAAAGCTTCTTACCTGGTAGAATACAACTTAGCTACTTCACAACAAGTAGATTAAACCTGGGTCCCTTCTATGCTATATCATTTGCTTGCTGACTGTTGCAGCTTTTAACAGTTTGTGCTGTCAGTGCTTGTGTGCACTGTGCAAACATTGGATGTTTCATCACCTTCAGACTCCAGGACTCAAGGCTCAAGGAGTCCCTTGATCTCAGAAAACCTAACAGATACTTTTGTAGTAGTGAATCTATATACAAGATGCTGTTTTGTTTCTTAAAGCCAGAGCCAGCGGCCTTCAACAAATCATGTTACACTCTACTTGTGAGAGAAACTTATGTGCAAATTTTATTTTGAATATTACATTATTAGGGATTCATATATACATTGATTTAAGAACCAATGTGTAGATTACTTCCAATCAAAATGGCAGAGGGAACTGACATATACAGATAACCTTCACTCCAATAAGTGCTGAGTAAAATATAAGATAATATGACCTGATATACCATGAGATAAATTAATTTCTGAATTCAAAAACAAGGAAGGGAAATCTGGAGGTGCTAGAACGGAGAGTGAACTTAAAGGCAAAGCAAAGAGCAGGAGCTGAAGCCGAATAGTGCACAGTGCCTACAGAAGCATGTTATAAACCTTAGTCGGGGGGAGGCTGGGATTTTCATGGGTGGAAAAAAAGATGAAGTCTCAAGCTCCCTTGACGTAGAGAGTTGAAATTGACTCCCTTGCACAAAGCCAGGTATCACAAGTGCTCCATCCATGAGACAGATCGGAAAATTTCTCTCTGATAGTCTGGGGACAAGCATATGAGTAGGTCACATTTTCTGGGTAATGGGTTGAAAAAGGATAACATAAGAGAAATCAGGATCTCAGACCTAAGTTGAGAATACCAACCTAATTTACACTACCTGCACAGTGTTGAAACTCTAAGCAAGGAAACTAACTGATGGTGAGAATGTAAAGTGGTACCGTTTGGCAATTTCTTAAAAGTTAAACATACATCTACAATGTGCTATGATCCAGCCATGCTGCCTCTAGATATTTACTCAGAGAAAAATAAATATATGTTTATATAAATACTTGTACATTAATATTCATAACAACTTTATTTATAATAGTTCCAAACTGGAAACATCAAATGCCCATCAATAGATGAGTGGTTAAATAAATTGTCATATATTCATACAGTGGAATACTACTTAGCAATAAAGAGGAATGAACTATTGATATGCACAAAAACATGGATGAGACCTAAAGTGTTCTGCTGAGTGAAAGGAGTCAGAAATAAATGAATATATAATGTATGATGACATTGATATTGACCTCTAGGAAATATAACCTAATTTATAGTTATAGAACACAAATCAGTGGTAGTTTGGGGATGTGAGGTCAGGGAAGGAAGAGAGGGGAAAGTTATGCATAAAGAAGCTTTCAGGAGTGATGGATATGTTCATTTTCTTAATTGTCACTTCATGGGAACATACATATGTCAAAACAAAAATTGTACACTTTGAATATATGCAGTTTATTGTATCTTAATTATACCCAATTAATACATTAAATAATTTTGAAACAAAAAAAATGCATTATAAAATTTAAGAATGATCACTAAAATAAAAGGAATAGAATGTATAACTTTCAAACTAGTGGAGGGAAAGGAGTTAATTCTTCTATTGAATTAAGCCAGTGGAATGGAGGATGGGGGAAAATAGAAGTAGGTGAAAGTATAGCTGGAAGAAAAAAAGTCAAGATGAGAACAGCAAACTTTTTTGTAAAGGGCTAAATAGTAAATTTTTTTGACTTTTCAAGCTATATGGTCTCTGATGCAACTACTTACCTCTGCCATTGAAGCATAAAGGCAATCACAGATAATGCATAAACAACTGAGCATGAGAGTTCCAATAAACCTTTATATACAAAAGCAGGTGCTGGGTTACATTTGACCCAAGGACCATAATTTGCCAACTCCTGGTATAAATGAATCCAAATTTGTCAGTAAGTATAATATAAATGGAGTAAACCTATCTATTAAAAAGGCAAGCTAAAAAAAAAATCAGCTATTTGTCATTTACAAATGTACTTAAAACATACTGATAAAGACGGGTTAAAAGAAAAGTAATGGAAAATATATGCCAGTAATAGAGTAAATAAAAGTCTAGGAGGCAATAGCAATATAACAAGAACCAATATTTATAGATCCAGGCACTGTTGTAAGTGTCTAGGTCATATAGTTAGGAAGTGCTGAGCTGGAATCCAACCCAATTTGTGTGTTTCTAAAGCCCATATTCTTAAACACCACTGTATTTTGACTACTAGACAAAACTGAATTGAGGAAAAAGCATTTAAAGTTACACAAAGTGATTTTACTTAATTAATAAAAGGGGACGAAAGTACCTAAAAAGTAACAACTATGAACCTATATGTATCTAAGAACATTGGCACAGATACACACACATAGAAACATACACACATGTAAGACACACAGGGAGTATTATACAGAGAAATTGACAAATCCAGAATCACAGTAAGAAATCTCAACACTTCTCTTGTAGACCATGCAGATAAAACATTATGAAGAAATACATGTGAAGATATATCAGTGCAAATAACAACCTTGATCTCATATATTAAATTTTGCACCCAGCATGTAAGAAATATGCATCTTCTTCAAGTACATATAGAATATTTACAAAAATTGACCATAATTCAAGATAAATATATAATAGAAAAAAATATTAATATTCTCATATACCAACAAGAATCAGTAAAAAATATGATGAAGATAAGGATGATGATGATATTTCAATCAATTTGGCAAAAAAAAAAATGAGGTACTTGGGAACAAATCTGACAAAATCTGTGGAGAGACAGCATGGCATGGTAGATAAGCATAAGGAGGCTGGGACCAACTTGCCTGCATTTAAATCCTGGCTGCTATACCTGTGTGACTGTTGGAGGAGGTCATGGAGAGGAAGTGACTGCCGGTTGACCCCTAAGCTGGACCCAGACAATTGGAGGTTCCTCACCACCTCTCCTGTCCTTGGAATGTACATTCTGACAACTGTTCCCACAAGGGGAGCTGTTACAAGGACTCAGGCTTGAGAGAGTAATGTGGTTGTTGGGACCATCTGGACTGAACATGGCACTGAACTCAGTTAAGTCCTCTATGTAAACTTTAAGATTCTGTTGGGCAAGTGTGGGGATCTACTCATCTTTCAGCCACCCAAGATAAGCCTTGCATGTAAGTTCCATTGCTTATTAAAATTGCCACCTACCAATCTGGAGTGGTCTGCCTCTTGCTTTGCTCTCTCCCTGCCATCTATGTACTGGGGCCAGTATTGAATTTCACTGGGGGAACTCCAACCTCAGAAATAAACCCAATCACACATGAGACTATGATGCATGATACAGATAGTGTTACAAATCAGTGGGAGAAAGGATGGACATTGTTTAGTCTACCTCAAACATTTTTGGCCATAATCCACAGAAAGAAATATATTTTATTTCATAGCCCAGTGCCTACCCAATGTATACTTATGTCTGTATGTTTTATGAAACACCATTTACTCTTACTATATAAAATGTAGCCTATTTTCTATGTTATTTCATTTTCTGAAAAATGGTGGCTAGGACCCACTAAATTGTTTTCATGTATCATGAGTAGATTGGAAAGCTAGAGTCTGAAAAATGTTAGATTAGTTAATAAATGTACAGGGAAAATGAGCTTTCTGTATTGAAAAATATAAGACTACATCCCCACCTCACGTTATATTTCAAACCAAATTCCAGACAGATTAAATGACTAAATGTGAACAACCTTTCAGATTGAAACATAATTTAATATTTTGATGCTATGATGGAAATATTTTTAAGTTTCAAAAGGACAAATGACAAAGGAAAATATGGATTAGTTTGACAAACTCAATTTAAAACTTCTCTACTACTGGGAAAATTTGCAGGATTAGTAACCAGATTATTAAAGGGATTCTTAAAAATCAATAAGAAAAATCTAACAACCAGATAGGAAAATGGGTAAAATATATCAGTGGACCATTCACATAAAACGGAGTTTGGAAGGCTAACAAATATGAAAAATGCTCAAACTTCCTAGTAATCAGAGAAATGCAAGTTACAACAATAAGATTCTATTTTATAAGCATCAGACTGGCAAAAATATAGACTGATAATACCAAGTTTGGGGAGAATAGGTGGAAATAAGAATTCTCATATTCTGCTATTGAAAGCAAATCATAAAGCATTCATGATAAAATTATGTACATATCAACTGTAGGATAATGCTTGCCTCTGCTGGGGAAGGACAGGAAATAAGATGGAGGAGGATACTAAAGAGACGGTACTGTATTAGTTTTTTAAATATCTGGAGGAGATAATACACAATGTTATTTGTTAATTCTAAGTAGCAAGTACAGTGATATTTGTTGTTTTATTCTCTATACTTTTCTTTAAATAGAAAATATTTTCTATTTTTTAAAAGGAGAAAAGATATAGGAAGACATAATTATGAAATTTGCTTTTCCTTCAGCCAAAGGCATGAGCTAGTATATAGTCTTTAGCCACCTTAAAATGTCCCGGGGGCCTTATTCCTGTAAAAGCTGTCATCAGGCTCCTTAACTGGAGAGGTGGGAGCTAATTCTGACCAGCACCTTTGCCCTTCCAGGTTGAGAATCATGTCTCTGCACTCTGATTAGGTTTGTGGAAGGTGAGAGAGGACCTTCAGAATTGGTGTCTGGAAAATCTCAGTCTTTTAGGGGTTCTCAAGGTTGAGCAGGGACAGAGTGGGGAGACGTGTTAGAATCTCCAGGTGTTTAGTAATTGCACATGCAGGTTGAGAACTACTGTTCTAGGCTGACTTTTCCAATTCTACTTTAATGTCATTGCATTTCTTTTATGCCCATAATATATAGTCTTGGGGTATTTGAATCAAATCAACTTCAGATAATGAGTTCAGTCAGTAATTGTTCATTGAACAACTGTTTTGTGCCAGACACTGTAGTCAATTCTGGAGGTATAAAAATGAGCAAGAATTCCAGTTGTCCTGAGGAGCTTATAGTCTATTTGAAAAAGAAGCTTAGAGTGTAGGGTAATCTATTTCCTAAGTAGGTTAATTAATCAGATTAATGCTTCAATAATGGACCATTTCAGATTGTGTTTTGATTCCTATGACAGAGGTGCTGTATTTATCCTTCAGAGCACAAATAGCAAAATGAACATTCCAATCATGAAATCTTTCAGTCTTCAGTGTAATCTTTGCCCAGCTCAGAGAGCCCAGAGGTTGTATGCTGCTAACTATAATCTTTCAGAATTTTCCTCAGAAAGTTTGAGTTTGGCTTGAAGCAAATGCCTTCAGATTTTCAGACTCCACCAGGGCTGCTGTGTTCAGTTGAGCGTTTTGTACACTGTACAAGAATGTGCAGCTGAGGAGGCAAGAGGAAGCTGAAATTCAGCCCAAACAGCCCTCTTTTAGTCCTGTATCTATGGAGCTGCTTCTGTGTAGAAAAGCATCCCTTTCTAATTTGTCCAGAGAAGAAAACATTTTTATAATTTGCATGAAGGTATCATATAGGCTAGCAGGTGGCCCTGCTAACCATAACATTTCTTCAGTTCAGTACAACCCACAGAACTTATACTGTATGTTTACTTCAGAGGTACCACTTGAAATACTAGGGACCATATGGTAATCCTAAGAAAAAAATGACTCAGAAAATATATTTTTGAAACTAAAATGTTAGGACCAGAGAGGATTTTAGAAAACATGATGTTCAAACCATCTAATTTTCTATGTGTAGAAAATGACTTTGACTTTTAGAACATAATGGAAAGTTGGAGATTATATTTATCTCCCTCATTTCATTGATGAAGAAATCAGTTTCTAGAGAGGTGAAGCAAGTAGGGATCACAGACTTACAGGACTTCTAATCCAGAATTCTTTCAATTTTACTATATTCATTGCCACATGGTTGGTTAATGCAGATGAGTCCAGAATTCAGAGCACTGATACAAGTTAAGTGGCGTCAAAACAGGTTTCTAATTCAAACACAGGAGACCTTGGGTCTGCCACAAAAACCTGATTTCTAGTCTTATCTTCTCCATATGAAGCCCACTGATATTGGACAATTTAGGGCATATTTCAATCTGTGTGCATCATCTCTCAAGAGCTGTCTTCAAGTAATCATTCTCTCTTCTCTTAGATTTCTCCATATCCTGTCCCACTTCTGAATTTGGCACAGGAACTGTGGTTGGTGTGATTGTACTTTCACATGTAATCCAAAAGCAAATATTGAGAAAAAGCACTTTCTCTTCTGATATAATCTCTACTCCTTGATCTAGGGCAAAGGGAGGGGTAAACTAAACATCTCAGTCTTATTCTGTGTCTGTCGTATTATTTTCCCAGGTGGCCCATAATTGGTCATAGGCAGTGCCTACACGTGAAAGTGACACACCTCCAAGAGAGAGTGCTTCTGGAGGGAATTGCTTCTGGCCTTGCTATTATCACTTCTTCAGAATTTTAGAGAACTCCTGGGTGCTGCCCTTCTTCCTGGGGCAAATGGGGCACAGATAACCATTCCTCTTAGAGTTCCTTTTTCTGACATAGATAGCATCATTGCCAGGGCAACCTGACGGGATATATATTTTGGGTGAGACTGCATGAGAAGAGGGTTCTGATGGACTGCAATGAGTCCTGGCTTTGCCACGTAGCAGGATGACTTAAGCCAGTCTTTTTATCCTGTTCGTATCTGTCTCTTCATGAATAAAATGGACACAATCGTACCTGCTCTATCTTTCTGTACAAGGCTCTTGGGAGGATCAAGCAAGGTAAGGAATTTGAAAATGATTGGATTGTTTGTTGAATCAACCTGAGGCCCATCTTGGGGATTCCTTGCAATGAGCACTGGGACTGGGGTAAGGAAGGCTGTTTTGCCAGCTGGAGGAGCAGTATGTGCAGCCTCAGCTTCCCATAAGCTCTCTAGGTGCTATCAGTATGGGAATGCCACTCCTGAGCGTCTGGTATCCATGCTCAGAATTCCCCCCACCCCTGCATTTCTAAGGCTACTTTCATGAAATCGCTCTTAAAAAAACGAGAGCAGCAAGGGATGGGGTCTCGTAGACAGAACAAAACTAGAGCAAAACTTTTGATGTGTCCAGTTGTGCACGGTCAAGCCTATTCATGGGACTCGAGAGACAGAGGGCTGCATGCATTATTCTGTGCTAAGCCTTCTGTCTATGAATTTCAACCCATACCATGAGATTTTTGCCCGTTGTTTGCTTGAGCTCCTCTCTCAATGGGGTGGTCGTGGGGGTTTAAGAATGGAGAATGAGTGTGTTTCCTTGACTATATATCCTTGTATTCCAGAGGCCCAGATAAACGCCCTACAGAATGCTTGCTTTACTGTGTAACCTTCCTTTAATTTTTGGTGTCATTCATTAAATGTTGAAGATAACAATAATTTACAATGTTCATCACTGCTCTTGGCATCATGATACTTCAATGAATATTCCTGGTGGGATGAAAGGGAAAGGTCCTGTGAAGAGGAGGTGGTTATAAAAGGAACAGGTCAAAGATCTGAGGATGGAAAGAAATAATTCCTTCTTACTTTTTCTCTCTCTTGTTAAGTGGCGCTCCAGATTCTTCCCAAACATCTCCAGGGATGCACCATTTATTGCATCTCAAGGCAGCCCATTCTGTTTCTGGACGACTGCAACTGGGAGAAAATAATTTATAGTGTTAAGCTGAAATATGCTTCTCTGTATTTTCAATTCTTTCATCTTAGCTTTATCCTCAAGATAGTATCTTTTCATTTAAAAAGACTTGCCCTACATAATGCATTCAGGAGATGCTGTCATAATAGTCCCACTGTTGCCTACAGGGTTTAAATCAGAGTTTCAGGCTTGGTAGAAACCATAAAGTTCCTCTAATTAGCAGTCTTGTAGATATCCTTCAGGGCTTACATTTGGGGAAAGTACAGTAGAACTTGCATGATGGTAAGGAAAGAGAGCCTTAGACAAAGAGACAGTAGTGGGATCTACAAAATATAGGAACATTTAAGAAAAAACCCTTTAAACAGTATTCAAAGAACCCACTTATTGCGCACCTATTATAATAGGCACAGTTCTAGGTGCTGTGTCTACAGTGTAAACACAATAGGTGAAGTACCTGTTCTCATGAAGCATACCTTCAGATGAGTGTAATGGGAGTATACCTCAGGGGTAGAGCATTTGACTGCAGATGAGTGTAAAGCCAAAAATTAAATAAGTAAGGAAGACAACTTCACAAAGTGATAAACGCCATGAAGGAAATGAATAGGTCAATCAGGTAGGCAGTGACTCTAAATTTATCTGTAATTTCAAAATATATAAGTTTTTTTCTTTATGAGTTATTCTTTGGGAATCTGGTTATGGTATCTTTTCTCTACCTAGAAGTAACATTCTCCTATATTTTCTTTTGTTAAGCTTTATGTATTTGTTTTTCAAATCTGGGTATTTAATTCATCAGGAGTCTTTTTGTATGTAATCTAAGTTAGGAAACATTTTATTTTTCTCTGTAAAATAAAGAAAATATTCCAACAAAACATACTGAATAATATATCTTATCCTCTTCTGATCATTTAATATATATGTATATATATGATTTCATAATATATACATAATTTGATAGTATATATATAATTTCCATTTTTCTGTTTGCTCTTCGCTAAAGGTTTTTTATTACCAGAGCTTTGTCTTATGCCTTAACATTTGATAGGGCATATTTTTCCTCTATGTTTTTCTTTTCCCAACTTGCTTCAGCTATCTGTGAATATCTTTGTGGCACACAAATTTAAGAATAAGATTAGGAAATTTCTTCCCAAAATTATTTGGATATTTTTATTGGAATGACTTGGAATTGCATACTAGACATTGAATACTAGATGAATTTGGGGGGAAATTGACATCTTTACAATGTTTGCCATCTACTTCATAAATATTTACACATGTCTTTTGTGTCCTTTAATAGAGTCAAATATTCCTTTTATATCAAAGTGATATGGATATATTATGGAGCAGAATGCAAAATTATCATGAACTTTAAATATCAGTAATGAGACTTCAGGGAACTGTTGGAGTATTGCAGCTACCTTCTCATCAAGACTTTCTCATCTCTGGGAGTGGACTCTCCCCTCTATCAAGACTCGGCTAGACAAGTTTTAGGAGCTCTGACTTTACACATATGCATCTTACACATCTGCAAAATGGCTCTCTTCTGCCTGAGTCGCTAAGTATGTGGGTACTGCGGCCAGATCACTTGTGTTCAAATCCCTGATCAATCACTTACTAGCTGTGTAACCTTGGGCAGGTGCTCTAACTACTCCAAATCTTTAGTTTTTTCAGCAATAAAATGGAGAAACAAATCAGATGATGCATGCCAAATGCTTAGCAGAGTGCCAGACCTGGAGTAAGTGCTTACCAATGGTTAGCTACCAGGATGAGCAATTTTAAGCTATACTTGCTATAATCTAATATATGAAAATGTGTGTGTATACTCATAAATGACCCTTCTAAGGAAGCTTCAGCCTATAACTCTTCTTTGTTTTGTTCAAAATGCATAACTATTAACAAATCAAGTGCAGGAGGGTAGATAGTCTCAATAAATAAAGAACTGAAATAGGCTATAAAAGAATAAAACTGAGGCAGCAAGAAGCTGATACAATATTATGTATTTAATATAAAGGAGATAAAGAGTTTTGCAGTGAGAATTAAGAATCATTTTGTTATCTAAGTAATTATAATGTAAGGGGAAAGTAGAAATCAAGAGGTTGAGAATGTCAGGAGTAATTACAACAGAGTTTTCATTACTCTTAGCTTGGGACATGGGCAGAAGCAACAGGAAGGAAATATTGAAGGGTGTTGTATTAAAAGTTAAGCTGCAGTTGGGGAGGAAACCACAACTCTGAAGACGACATTCTCTTGAATGAATTTGTTAAAGTAGCAGCATGAGCAAGTGACAATGCTGAAGTCAGAGAAAGTGACTGCCCAGGCAGGGAACTACTTCTATTGAATTACCTCAGAAGTGAATGTTCCTCTCCCATTGGGAGGAGCATGGCCCACAGACACCTGAATCTTAAGTCAACTGTACTGCCACTGGAACTTTAAATATGCAGGGTTCAAATACTAATCAGTAGTAGCTGAAGTATGGGGGAGAGGACTCAGTTTATCCTGGGTATGAGTTTCCTTTTAATTTTGGTATCAATAGTTATTTTTCTTACTGCTACAACATAAAGGTAGGTAATTTATGTTTAATGTCTATTTATAAAGCTCTTTAAATGAAATCATATTTTTATTGAAAAAGCACAATTATTATAGGTTCTAGAAAATACCAGGAAATAGTTTAATCATCAATCAAATTGCTAATATGATTAGTTCCTGGTGGAAGTAATGAGGTTGAAAGATTAAAGAGTCAGAAATGCATAAGTAGTTTCTAGGGGACAGGCATTTGTAAATTCAAATTGTTAGAAGGAATATATATGGTTGATACACTGGGTATTATACTAATTGTTAAACTTTCCACTGGATTATTCCCATCAGCATACAAACTTGATGTTATTTCTCCCATTTAAAATTAAAATAAACAAACAAAAACCCTTTCTTAACCCCACTTCCTTCTTAGGCTATAGTCCTTTTCTCTTCAAGCCTCTATAGTGACATTTTTTTTTTTTGCAGTTTAGGCAGCTTTACTTTTTATTTATTTATTTTTTTAACACCTTTATTGGAGTATAATTGCTTTACAATGGTGTGTTAGTTTCTGCTGTATAACAAAGTGAATCAGCTATACATATACATATATCCCCATATCTCTTCCCTCTTGTGTCTCCCTCCCACCCTCTCTATCCCACTCCTCTAGGTGGTCACAGAGCACCGAGCTGATCTCCCTGTGCTATGTGGCTGCTTCCCACTAGCTATCTATTTTACATTTGGTAGTGTATATAAGTACATGCCACTCTCTCACTTCGTCCCAGCTTACCATTCCCCCTCCCCGTGTCCTCAAGTCCATTTTTTAGATCTGCGTCTTTATTCCTGTCCTGCCCCTAGGTTCTTCATAAGCACTTTTTTTTTTTTTTTAGATTCCATATATATGTGTTAGCATACGGTATCTGTTTTTCTCTTTCTGACTTACTTCACTCTGTATGAGAGACTCTAGGTCCATCCACCTCACTACAAATAACTCAATTTCGTTTCTTTTTACGGATGAGTAATATTCCATTGTATATATATGCCACATCTTCTTTATTCAGTAGACAGGTATATAGGTCACGAGTTGAGAGGAAACATCAGGGCTGGAAATAAATTGAGAGCCATCAGCAAATATATTGCATTTCAAGCCATGATAAAGGGTGAGTGCACATAGGTAGTGAGAGCTGATAGAAAAAAGAAGAGAGGTTCAAGGACTGAGCCTTAGGACACTCCAAGGTCTTCAGGTTGGGAAGATGAGGAAGAACCAGCAAGAGAAATTGAGAAGTAGTCAGAAAGTTATGTGGTGTCCTGGAAACCAAGATAGGAGAGTGCTTGCAGGAAAAAGGGAGTGAGCGATTTTGTCAAATGCTTGGGATAGGTCAGAAAATGAGGACTTATCCAAGATAAGTTTCTGACTACTTCTCAATTTCTCTTGTGGTTCGTGAGAGATGATGTCTCTCAATTTATTTCCAGCCCTGATGTTTCCTCTCAACTTGTGACCTATCTACCTGTCTACTTGGCATTTCCATTTGGATGCCTAATAAGCATCTCAAACTTAACATGTCCAAAACTGAGCTCTCAAACCTGCAACTCTTGTGTTTTCCCCAGCTCCGTGAATAGTGGTACCATTCTTCTAGGTGCTCACATCAAATGGCTCGGGGCCATCTTTATTCTCCTCATTCTCCACTATTCCACACCCAGTTTGTCAGCAAATCGTGTCAGTCCTACCTGCAAAATAGAACCAGCATTTGAGCCTTCCTTACCAATCCGCTGCCACCACTCTGATTCAATCCACAGTCATCTCCCACTTGGATTATTGCAATAGCCTCCTAACTGGTCTGCCTGTCTTGTCTTAGCCTCCTGTGATCTATTATCAGCACAGCAGCCAGAGTGACCTGTTGAAGCCTAGGTCAGACTGTATCACACCTTCTACACATCTATCCAGTGTCTTCTTTTCTCACTCAGAGTAAAAGCCAATGTCTTAACAACAAACTATAAGACCCAGAATGGTCTTGCTCTCTGTCACCCCTATGACTTCATCATCTACCTTCTCCCCATTAATTTCCCAAACCAGCTACTTTGGACTTCTTGGCTATTTCTTGAATGTGCCAGGCACACTCCCACCTCAGGACCTCTGTATTTGCTGTTTCCTCTGCCTGCCTGGAGTGCTCTTCCCCATCACCTTCAGCTCTTTGCTCAAAAGTCATCTTCTTAGTGTGGCTTTTAACAGTTACCCTATTTAAAATCTCAATTACCCCTTGCTCAATATTTCATTCTCCCCTTCCAGGCTTTATTTTTCCTCCTTAGCATTTACCACTTTCTGGTGTATATTTCACTTGTTTAATCCTGTTTATTGTCTGGTTTTCCTGCCAAATGTTTGCTCCACAAAGTCAAAGATTCTGTTTTGTTTATTCTTGTAGCTCCAGTTTTTAGAAAAAATGGTTGACATGTTGTAGGCTTCAATAAATATTTGTTGCGTAAATGAATAAAACTAAGTAAATTGTGGACAAGATAAATATTTCTTAGAGCTCTATTTCACTACTGGTTTTTCCAAACATACATTTAAAAAGAATACTTCCATCTTTTCAAATTGAATGATTTTGGCCATTCTTAGTCACAGAACCATTATAATCTTTAGCCACCAGAATTTTCAAAGGCTGAAAAATGACATTAATTGTAGCTACATATATATTTTAATTGGTCATTTATTGAGTACCCATTTAGTGCCAGAAATGGCTATTTGCTGAATTGTTATTAGAATAGAGATATTTGGAGACAATCAGCTTGATCATTTATCAACTGTGTGACCCTGGGCAGTCACTAAATCTCTCTAGATCAGAGAGAGATTCTCTGTAAATTGAGACAATGATATAGGACATTTCTCTGACTTGTTGAAGACTATATAAAAGTTTAATATATGCATAATTGCATGCTGCACAAGAAAACCAACTTCACTAGAGGTAACGATTCTTCTAGTATTAATATGTTTTAACATGTATGCTTTTGCAAACACTACAGATATTGCTGCCTATTGTTCCCTACTGTAGAATAGAGATGGAAGTAGTACTTGTCAGGGAAGAAAGGACAAGAAGAATATGATTTTTTTCACTTTTATTGAGATATAATGGACATATATTACTTATAAGCTTAAGGTGTACAGAATAATGGTTTGACTTACATCTATTGTGAAATGATGACCACAATAAGTTTAGTTAGCATCCATCATCTCATATAAATACAATAAAAGAAGCAAAAAAAGAAAAAACATTTTTTTCCTTGTGCTAAGGAGAACATCATTTTAACATGGGGGAGAAGTCTTAACTGACTCCAGAGAGATGCACTAAAAACAACAACAAACTTACGTTTTGCCATATTTTACTGCATACCAAGCACTTTCTCATATCTTAGTTCATTTTTGAAATACATTTGGTAGCCAGGATTGATATTATCATCTTCATTTTTTTTAGAGGGAGAGCTGAGGCTTATTTAAGTGATTTGTCCAAGGTGACAGAGTGGGCTAGTTGTGGAGCTAAAACTGTATTTCTGATTCCTTTACTAACTCTCTTTGGTATGTCTGATGTTCCTACACTACTAATTCTGTCAGCTGGGTGAGAGCCTCACTGCTTTTCACTTAACTGGTGTCTACTCATTGCAACGTTGGTGATCTTGGCCAGAATTTAAGCTACCTCACCCTCTAACACACCTTCTCTTATTGCTTTGGAGAGGTCTTCTGAGGCCAGCAGTGAGATGTGGAAAACCACAGAGAAGCCTTTGCATCCTTTTTCACATCCTCTTAGGCACTCAGTGAGATGATAAAATGCCCATAGTTCATGAATGGCCAAAGAAGGAACAGAACCTTGAGACAGAAAATGGCAGTCCAATCAATAAGCCTTCTTCAAGGGGCTATAGTGTGACTGACACCGAGGGGAGTACAAGCAAGATTGGATCACTACTTTTGGTTAGATGGCTGACAACCTCAACAAAATTCTCTTACTTAGTATCTGATTTCATTACCACTCTGCTTAAAGATTCCAGTGGCTCCCCCAAACACCTTGAGGCTAAAGTCCACATGCCTTGGTTTAATAGAAGTCCTTTGCTATCTAGTCTCTTCCTTCCTTTTGTTCTTATCTCTCACTCCACTCTAGCTTGCCCTATCAATATCCACATATTTTCTTCATCTACCCTCTCTATGTCATTGAACTTTTCCTTCGTCCAGAATGCTGGAACACCCTTCCTTCCTTCTTTAATTGGAACCCCCTACTCATCAATCCTCTGTGACTCCTTTCTTTCTTGCCCCACCCTTACCCACTAGAAGGGATGTCCCTTCTCTGTGCTCCCACAGAACCCTTTGCTTTTTTCAGTTACTGTTTTATTACTCTGTGTTACAGCTGTTTCCTTGATTCACCCATTGTCTCCAGTGCTATCACTGGGTTTGGAATTGCTAGATGCTTAGTAAAATGTCTATTGTGTGAATGACTAACATGAGTGAATGTTTGTCAAATATGAAGTAATGATTGGCAACATAATTTTAATTGTCTTGTGTAGCCTATGATATGAAATACGGAGCTCAACATACAATAAATATTCAGAGGCATAACCTCCACTGACATGTTGGACCTCATGACCCTCATGGCCACTGGGATTGACAGGATGTTTTCAGGTGTTCAAGGAGCATCCTTGCTAGCCTAACCCTGCAAAGGTGCCGAGGATCCTCCCTCATAGAATGGAGCTAATGTTTCCCCACTGATGTCAGGTAAAGGCCAGTGAAAGCAACAGGATCATGAGGGCATGTAGATATCAGAGGAAATGGTTTGCCTTTGTCACATGCACCGCCCCCCCCCAGAATACAGTACACAAAAAACACATTGAATAAGAACGCTGTAGCCCATAGGCACATGGTGAAGCGTCATGAGGAGAAAAATCACAATATGACACTTATATGGTGTGGCGAGTGGAACAAAAATCAGCTTTTCCACTGATACAGGAGTCCCCCTCAGACCACTGACTTCTCTCAAACATCTCACCTTCCTCAGACAGATCTTTCCTCAGCCTGCTGGTTAGGTGGCTACAATGGTGGTCTTTTACCAGGGGAAATCTCCAGCTCAAGGGAGAGTCCAAGAACCATAGAGTCTCCCATGGAAAGTCTAATGAGTAACATTTTAGGTTGGTGAACAGCAGAGGCTGAGAAACTTGGGGGAGGGGCAGGTCAGAGTTTTCCTCTTCTGCTTTTACTTCTCCACTCAACACTTTCAAAATAGAAACTATTTCCTCTCTGCTCCACCACCTGCCCCCAGTCTCAGCTTCAAGGTGGTCTACCACAATATTTTGTACTGACTGACGGTGGAGAAGCCGCCAACCTTCCTGTCAGACACTACATCAAGCAGAGGAAGATTCAGCCCATTCCACACCAAAGAAGAATGTCTTTGATATTGGGCTGGTCAGCATGAAAAGGGAATGGAAATGATGAGAGAGCTCTGGGAAGAACGCATTGCCTCTTGAGGTCCGAATGTAAGCAGGAGAAAGAGATATTGATGATCTGGAAATTTTGCTTCGGAGATCCTCAAGTATAGGAACCATTTGTCCTCTGCACCTCTGAACCTGCAACCAGAATAACACCTGGCACCAGGTGGTGACTCAAAAATCTTGAATACATCATCAAATAAAGGAAAGAGGGAGTATGGGATTATTCCCCAGAGTGTAGCTGCGTGCTTGCCAGGTAGGGGCAACTGAGTAGAAATAACTTTCATTTTGTCTTTTTTCTAAGGGGCAAAAAAAATAAAAGCAGAAGTGCTCAGTTATCTTCTTTAAATAACAATAGAGAGTTTGCAGCATGACATATTGTATAACTGCTTTGTAGACATCATTTACATGATTAAGACCTAACTGGGATAGGGGACAGATTCTTCAGGGGCTACTGGCCTGGGTATTGAGTAGTAGTATCAGTTGTTACCCACTGGCAGGGCAATTGCACTCAAAGGTGGAGTAGACGATCCTAAACATGACGTAACTTGAGAAAAACAAGTGATACTAGAAGTTCTAAGTAAAGTGAGAAAAGTAATGATGAATTCTCTTCTTAGTTTGATGGAATCATGGATTAACTTTCGAGAAGAGGTGTCTGGAAATCAGAGCTTGGGTCTAAACTTACAGCTTTTGATGCCACCTTCACCTCTGCCCCTGGACCCTTCTGATTCTCCCCAACATTTAATAAAATTTCAGAAAGGTATGGTCATCTTTGATTCTTTCTGGAATAAACAAATTTCCAGATTGGCTCAACCGTGTGAAGAGAAGGAAAGGAAGAGCTGGCTTTGTGGCTCTGTCTATTACTTGCTAAATCTACGTATCTCATTTTGAGTTCCAGAATGTTGTTTATTGGCTTTCCCTTTTTTGTTTTTGTTTTAATTTCGATTTTGATTTTGGCCTTTGATAAGTTAGTTATTTTGTCTGCTTGGATTCCTTTCCCATTTTCTGAAGACAACCCCTTCCACCGTTCCATACAAATGTTTACATGAGAGAAGTGTGTTCTTATAATAGAATCCTCATCCCCCCGGTAACAGCTGACTGATCCAAGAGTGAGCATTTGACTCAGGACTCTGTCCCTTAGGGGTCTCTAAGTGATTCCAGTTTTAGTCTGGACAGGACTTTGAACAGAGAAAATAGAAACCAGGGTAGCTGTGACATACCATGTAGAGTCTCATGAGGCACTGGAAGCTCACGTGCTGTGAGAGAGGGGAATAGAACCTGGTATAGACATGCTTTCCTGTCCTGTCTAGAATGCTCCAAGCCTGCACGCAGACTGTTCTCTAGGTCTGGGCACATCTTTGCTCATGGCTTCTATGAGTCACATTTGTATCCTTACAACAATCTTCTCATCTCTACTTAAACTAGTTCTTACAACCCCAAGTGCTAATTCTCATCTCCCCAACCCCGATTTCAAGGGTGAGGCCTCTTGCCTCTATTCTTAGCCTAATTCCTTTGTCCCAGCAAAGGGGTTTTAGCTCAGTCTTCTGCTAACATTATTGAGCAATTTAAAAAGTCTCAGGCACCTTATGAATATCTACCACAATTGGAGGATCTGGGAGGATCAGGGAAAGCCTTTATGCTGTAAAGTGTACAGGTGCTCAAGAAAGATATCACATTTCTTCTGTTCTAAAATAAAACCAGTGGTAAGGCACTTAATAGGAATTTTCAGAAAAAAAATGAAAATATGCTACCACATTCAAAGTAAACAATCTAAAGCTGATTCCAAATTTAGAAATGTTAAAAATGTGAAAAAAAGTAAACATCTTGGAATTGTGGCAATTTGGTAATGCTTTAGGTTTAAGCATTACATAGCATGTCACATTTTTCCACTATGCTTTCTACATAGAGCACTATTAATCAGTGTGTGATCCTTAAGTCACTAGTCCAGAGATATTCCATGAAAAGAGCTCAAAAGTTTAATGACAACAAATCTTTTTCTTCCTCTTCATTATGTATCTTTTCTTACAAAACTTTTTGAAGATATTCTCCAGGAAAACAAAAGGAGTAAATTGAGAAAAAGGAAGACATAGGCCTATGAAATAGTGGATTTAACCCCAGATAGCAATAATGGGAAGTCCTAAAGTAACACCCGGGCAGCAGGAGGGGAGAGGGCTCTATAGGAGGGAGACCTCTAGGAATAAGGGCAACTCAATAGACTACCTGACATATACAACAATTGGGGGAAAAAGTTAGGATTTGTGGATTGCATATGGGATGAGAGATTCAAAACAAAAGTCAATTAGAAATTACAAGGAAAACTAAAACATGAGCAAGGAAAGAAATGTAATAATTGAATGTGCTTTGGCTCTGCATTTACCAATGGTCCCAAATTCATAATAATATAAGCTGTAATTATTGAATCAACTTACATTCATCTATTTGGAAAGACAAAGTACAGGAGGGAAAAATAATGTGTATATAAAGAAAATCCTAACCTGTTATAATAGTAAGTCAATTGATAGCATCTAAAATTCATAAATTAAAATATACCATATAAGCAATATCTATATAGAGAGACAAATATAACTATAGAAGAAATAGCTAAAAGAGTTAAACATAGTTTAACTATGGCTGGGAGCTGTGAATGGGTGAGCAGAGATCCTTTATTTTCATGATAAATCTTCATCTTTTAGGGCTATTTGGCATTTTTAGAAAGCCATTTTCATGTGTTTCAATGAAAATCTTTAAAGTACATATAATTAGGATGATACAACATTTTTTAGTGAATCTGAGTCTACTAATCATGGTTTCTTTTTCTAAATACTAGCAAATAATTTATTTATTAATCTGTTTTAGAAATTGGGCCAAACTCAACATTGTGTCATTTGGAAATCTACCATATCTTCATATTTGAAAATAGAGACAATACGTACTTGTTTCCCATCTTCTATCCTCCTTTCATTTTCCATGATTATTTAGATTCTCACTGTTTACATGCTTTTAGTATTCCAGGCTGGCATATTTTCTTGAGGTAACACAAGGGCAGAGAGAGAGAGGAGAAACAAGATGCAGCTCAACCATGGGTGGGCTGGGTGGACCCATATTCATGTTGTGGCACAAACTCAATTATGATTCACCCACAGTAAGACCCAAAAAGGCTGGCAAAGCAGAGTGTCATAGAATTTGTGCAGATGCACTTTTGGAAATCAGTCATTTCATATCTCTGTGGTCTGAATGTAGGGGAGGAACGGGGATCTACTCAGATCTGTTCATAGGGGGAGGTTTGGCAAGAGCTACAGAAGGTAAGAGAGCAGAAGAGCAGCTCTGTGCTGGAAATGGGGACATGTCTGGTATGGGAGGGCAATAATTTGGGGGCTCTTCTGATTAGGATTCTAGGATGCAAAAATAGAAACTAACTAAACTAACTCTAGAAACCTAAGAAAAGAAGAATATTGAGTAGCTCACTGAATTGTCCTAAATTCTGGAGAACCTGGATCAGAGAGCAAGGGGTAATCAAAATGACGTCACAGGGACAGTTTCCTTAGGATGCTGGCACCATCACCACTGAGCACTTGTCAACCCAATGCTGAATGCCAGCGCCCTTCAACAATGGCTGCCTTACTGCCCGACTCTAGATCCTGTCACAGCTACCACGAATAAGCTCTGTCCCTGAACCACTTCATCATTCTCTTTAGATTCAAAATTCTAAGGAGAAGTATCCACTTGATTTAAATTTGCCTCGTGTCCAGGTTATTGAGAGAGAAATGTGTCCTCCATTTTCCATAGTGGGTGGTAGAGATTTTATTCCCATTTATCTTGGATTTTGGCCCAGCAGGACACGTGTCTGGATGCTGGATAACCAATCTCCATGTCCAGATTTATTAGAGATCAAATGTGGGACTGTGTCTACAAAGCAGAAAATTAATGGTCTCAGCTGTGGTGAACACAGAGGGCAGAGCGCAGCCATTGAGACAGGGCTGACGTAATTCATCTTGGTCCACAGATTTGAATCTATTAAAATGTCTAGCCTCTGTCTTGCTGTTTACCACCAACCTCTAACTTCAACTCTCTTTTAACTCTTTTAACTACTTGCTCTGTCTTTGCCACTTTGAAAATCATTTCCCTTACTAGAGAAGATAGAAGATAATTGAAGCTGATTTATTCTCTTTTTGTTGACTATGTTATATTGCAAAAACTAGAAAATGCTGCCATGCTTATTAGTGGGCTTTTAAAAAGTGATACACAACATAAGATTACAATTATTTATATTATGGGAAGTTACAGAAAGTAAAACAGAGTGTATTTTGGATGTGGGACAAAATCTAACAGGAAAATGACAACCCCTTCATCACTTGCAGCTGAGAACTATGCTCAAGGGAATCACAGCTTTCATGGTCTCACAGTTGGACGTAGGGCTGCCAGATTTAGCAAATAAAAATACAGGATACCCAATTAAATTTGAATTTCAGATAAATAAATAATTTTTAGTAAATGTGTGTCTGTGCAATATTTAAAATATACTAATAATTATTTGTTGTTTATTTAAAATCCAGATGTAACTGGGAATCTTGTGTTTTATCTGGCAACCCTGGTTGAAGGAGACCTCAAAGGAATTCAGTCCAATCTTGATACAGAAGTATGTTCTGCAGAGCAGCAGATCTGGTGTCTGCCCCACACCTCACTCAATATCCCTATTCAAAAAGCAACAAATCATTTAGGAACAGAATATGCTTGGTTAGTGTTTTGTGTTCAAATGCAAAATCTGAAAAAAAAAATGAAAAGGAAGGTTTAAGTATCTAGGTAAATCAGGAAAAACTCCCATTCAGTTGTTGAGTCATTTAAGCAAAATCAAGTGTTTTCTTCTTTCATTACTGAATCAAGTAGGTAATTATCCTCACATAACATGACTCTAAAATATTCTTTTAATAACTTTTACTCTCTTGTACATAACATTTTGCATAATAGTAGCATTATATTAATAACATCAACTAATATATATTGAATGCTTTCTCTGTGCCAGGAACAATTCTAAGTAATTTGCATGTGCTAGCTCATTTAATTCTTGCAACAGCTCCATATGGTAATCAGTATTATTACTTTCATTTTATATAGATAGGGAAATTGAAGCACAGACAGATTAAGTGTATTCAGTAACTGATTAAAGGTCACACAGTTACCAAATGATCAATCTGGCTATGAATACAGCATTCTAGTTGTCCCTTAACCACTACAGTATATTACTTCTCAGAGGTAGATATTCCATAAATAAAATCATATTACATTAAATATAGTGTAAACTGGGTATTCTGGGGTCTGAAGCTACACACTTGGTTCTACAACTTCAATAGACTTCCTGGTCTGAACTGCTTGATTAAATGGCTCCACATTATAGTACCTTCTGTAAGCATTGTCAGCTTGTACTTAACACCTCTAGGGTGAGAAACTCCTCCCAAAGTAGACATACCAGTTTTCTTGATGAGTCTCCTCTGGTACTATTTTCCCATGCACTCTAGATTGATCCAGTGTAACATATGATTACAAGCAATCTCTTGCCAAAAGGTAAAGATCAGTCTGTTTTCCTGAGCATCTCTCTGCTTTGGTCCAAACACTCGCAGCTTTTTCAGCCATTTCATTTTGAGCTATGAAGAAAAATTTGCTCATGCTCAAGTTCTGTGGTTGTCCATGAATATTATTTTCTTGGGCATAAACCTGTCAATAGAAATTTTCTTATCATAAACTCTAGTATATGTTCAAATACAAATTTATAATCTTTTACAGGTTGCCCACAAGGAAATTTGCTTCTGTGGAACTTTGGAATGGAAATTCTGTCTTTGTAACTTTCCATAGTGATTCTATGTGCATTGTCTTTCTGAACCAGTTTTTGGCAGTGAAGAGTATAAATTAGGAAAATATTTTTCTTTTGTGTTTTAAGTCTGCTACATTTTTCAGAAGATCTAAATGTAGGCCTTTTGTAGTGAAAAATTATTAAATCCCTACATTTACCTGCTCCCATGTCTAATGAAAGGGCATCCTCCAATTCTTTTCCCCCTTGTCATTTCAAAAAGCAAATTTTTGCACTGAACAGGTTGTTTTAACTTCTGCTTAAGTAACCTAGTGTCAGAATTCATGGAAACATATGGAGAAAGCAGATAAATTGAAAAGTAATCTGGATTGCCTGATTTTAGAGACAGCAAACAGTGACTGGAGAAAGTTTTGTGAATGTGACTAAGCTTAGCCTCTGAGGAATATCTGATGGTGGTCTGAGTCTAAGGACTAATGGTTTTGAAAGTATTCATCACCACTGGTGACGAAATTTCACTGAACTTTTGGTTACTTTCAACAAACCACATAGACCTACTGTGGATTAGACTATGTTTTAGGGGTAGTATATTCGTGCATACATACTTTGAGGGACAGAGAAAGAGAGAGAGACAGAGATAGAGAAACAGAGAGAGACAGAGAAACACACACACACACACACACACACACACACACACACCACACACACACACACACACAGAGAGAGAGAGAGAGAGAGAGAGAGATCTGATAAGAAAACAGCAGCTGTGGTATGATACTCTGTTAATAGCATCATTGCTATTCTCTTAGGATGAAGAAACGAATAACCAGGCTTCAGCAGCAGTGCTAGTGCTGTTAGTAGGGTCACTTCTACCATTATTTTGTGCTACGTTATCAAAAAGAACCCCAGACTTACTTTTATTCCTTTTAACTGTAGTGGATTCTGGTAGTATAATGATGCTCCTCCACAGATGCGGGTGATGCCAATACCAGTGGATACCATTTATGTAACCTGGCAGCTGTGCTTCTGGTAATTTGCCTAAAGAAATGATTGGTCAAGTACACAAAGATATATGGGAAAGGATGTTTATTGCAGTTTTGGTAATAACTGCCTCTCCCTCATTAAACTTATCTAAATATCCATCAACAGGAGACTAGTTAAATAAATTTTGTTACATGCATTTAAGAGATTCTCAATGGCCATTAAAAATGACACAGTTATGTATCTGTGGAATATGCTTATGAATGTTCTTAGGTGAAAAAAAACAGGTTAAGGAACAGAATATATAGTATATTCTTATTTTTGTCATCTATCTCTCTACCTAAATACATAAGAAATATTCTGGAAAGATAGACACCTAAACACTGGGAATGGTTATCCCTGGATAGTAGAATTATAGATGATATTACCTTTATTTTTGCTTTTCTGTTTTTCAAACAATTTTCTATAATTACTATTAATTAAACTTTATATAATACAGACAAAATAAAATTGTTTTCAACAGAAATAAGTAGACCATATAACTTTATTGTTGCTTATAAAAATACCACTTCTGCAGATCCTTAACTAACTAGAACAGATAAAAGAAGTCTTCCAACAATACATAGTCTAAACATGCAACTTATATGGATTACCTTAGTCACAAGATATATTGATCTTTTCTTTTGTTTGAATGCTATACTAATAATTAATTATTATTTTAAAATTATAGAGCTGTTACTACTAAAAAATTCAGCTTACTCATTCTAAAAGTTTTTATGTTTCCTTAAAATATTCAATTATTTTCTCTATTGTTACCAGTGTTCCTAAGCTGGTACATCCAATCAAATAGAAAGCCTTACCTTATCTTTTAGGTACAATACTTTGGAGTAAGAAGATCATCTTGGCAGACAGTAAATGTAAAGAGCATTAATTGAAGGCTTTCTATTATCTGTCAAATGTTTTGATTAGTATCACTTACTTCTCAAAAATAACCTTATGACACAGAAATTATTCCCATTTTCAGAAGAATAAACAGAGATTTGGGAGAGTTAGGTGATTCCTAGCATCGTACAGTTAGCCATAGACAAAACCAAAACTTAGACTCAGGTCCGTTGATTTTAAATCCCATTTCCTTTATCTATATCATATTGCCTCAAGAACAATAATGAAGAACTAATTGTTTGACAACTTACTATCAATAAAATACATTTTACTATCATTGGAGATCATTCATTCCATGTGAGTTCTTGGTTGCAAACAACAGAACATGCTTTTGAAGAATAATTACCAAATTACACTGTGGGACTGCCTACAGGTGGGTTCTCACAATCATGACTCGATGACTACAATAATCAAGACAGTGTTGTATTGGCAGAAGAATAGACAATTTTATCAATGGAAGAGAAAAAGAGCCCAGAAAGAGATCTACACAAATATAGTCAACTGATCTTTGACAAAGGAGCAAAGGCAAACCATTGGAGAAAGAATAATCTTTTCAACACATAGTTCTGGAACAACTGGGCATCCACATGCAAAAAAAAAAAAAAAAGAAAAAGAAAAAGAAAATAGACATAAACCTTACGCATTTCACGAAAAAATTAACTCAAAAAAATCATAGGCCTAAATGTAAAATGGAAAATTATTAAACACATAGAAGATGACATAGGAGAGAATCTAGATGACCGTGGGTTTGGAGATTTTTTTTTATTTTAGGTATGACACCAAAGTCATGCTCCTTAAAAGAAAAAATTAAGTTGGAGTTCATTAAAATGATAAACTTCTGTTCTGTGAAAGACTCTGTCAAAAGAATGAGATGATAAGCCACGGGTTAGGAGAAAATATTTTCAAAAGACATATCTGATAAAGGACTGTTATCCAAAGCACACATAGAACTCTTAAAACTCAACACTAAGAAAAAACAACTTGATTAAATAATCCAGGCAAGAGATCTTAACAAACACCTCACCAAAGGAGATATACAGATGGAAAATAAACAAAGGAAAAGATGCTCAACATCATACCTCATCAGGAAATTGCAAATTAAAATAATAATGACATACCACTACACACCTATTAGAATGGCAAAAATTCAAAACACTAACAACACCAAATGATGGCAAGGATGTGGAGCAACAGGAATTTTCATTCATTATTGGTGGGAATGAAAAGTGGTGTAGCCACATTTGAATAGTTTCGTAGTTCTTCACAAAGCTAAACATAGTTTTACCATATGATCCATCAATTGTGATCCTGGGAATGTACCCAGATGAGTTGAAAATGTGCTCACACACAACCTGCATATGGAGTTTTAATAGCTTTTCTCAAATTTGCCAAAACTTGGAAACAACAAAGATGTCCTTCAATAGGTGACTGGATAAATAAACTGTGCTACATCCATACAATAAAATATTATTCAGTAGTAAAGAGAAATGAGCGATCAAGTCACAAAAGGCATGGAAGGAACTTAAAAATATATTATTAAGTGCAAGAAGTCAATGTGAAAAGACTACATAATATATGATTTTAATTATATGGCATTTTGGAAAAGGCAAACTATGGAGGCAGTAAAGAGTGGTGGTTTCCAGAAATTTAGGCTGAGGGAGGGATGAATAGGTGGAGCACAGGTGAGTTTTGGGGTAGTAAAACTCTTCCGTATGAAGCTATAAAGGGTGGGTACATTTGTCAAAATGCATAGAATGTACAACACAGAGATTGTGTCCTAATGGAAACTGCAGACTTCGGGTGATGATGTGTCAACGTAGGTTCATCAGTGGAACAAATGGACCCCTCTAGTGTGGGATGATGATAGTGGGGAGGCTATACATGTGTGTGGAGCAAGGGGATATATGGGGACTCTGTACCTTCTGCTCAATTTTGCTGCGAAACTAAAACTGCTTTTAAAGATAAAGTCAATAAAAAAGAGTGTATATATTTGTATGTATAACTGATTCACTTTGCCATACACCTGAAACTAACACAACATTGTAAATCAATAATACTCCAATAAAAAAATTTTTGAACAGTCAGTTAGCTAAAAACAAACTCCAAGGCTTTTGTTCACAATCATAAAACTCTCCCAAAATATGGCTATGTGGAGCCTTCTATCTGCATAGTGAACTCTTCTAAATCCAAACTTGTAGTGGTAGTTTGATTAGCTCAGTCTAAGCCATATGACAATGACAGGTTGGTAATGGACTCAGGACTCTACGCTGAGGAAAAGGACTATGATAGGGGAATGTCCATAGACATAGGAAGTCATATTGTCACCATTCTGGCAAATACCCACTACACACACCAATGTGGAAAGGGAACAAACCCACATTAATATATTTCAATGACTAACTCCATTATAGGCATAATACCTGAATAATTAATTCACTCTTTTCTCCTCATTGAATGGAAAAGAAAAGTCTTCTTCATTTTGATATTTGCTTCCTTGAACTTCCATACGTGCACTTTTTTTTTTGGTGGAAATACCAAAATACCTTCCAGAAATACCTAAAGTGCGCGTGTAACTTTGTCTAATTGTTTTCAATACATTCACTTCTAGGAACTGTTTACTAAAAGGGTTAGCATTTCCTCACACTAACTTTTTAAGCACAAATAAGCAAAGTTTACACATTTATTAAACTCCTTTCATGTCAGTTATGCAAATGTAATTGCCCCTAACAAATTTATTTTGACTATGTAAGACAAATCCAGATGCTGAATATCTAAAGACATGTTTTTTAAATGTTAGGACTATCAACTGATTCTACCAGTGGGAGGATGATTCCATCCTTGATTTTGATGGCAAACTCAGTAATTAATGGACCTTGCTATTCCATAGGAGATAAAAATACAAGGATTAAGTAAATTCCTAGAGCAGGGATAATATAAACGACATGAAGAAAAGAAGAAACAAGAACTAAAAAAGGGGCAGGCTCTGGGAGTGTAGATGTTAGTGCAGGTGTGGTGACTCATTTTTGTAGACTATTGATTGTGACCCAAAGGAAAATAATCACGGGCATCAAGAGAAGGAAAAGGTAAATAAACTTAGCTAAGTAGCAAAGGGGAGTATAAAACTTTTATAAGTATTATAGGGAAATTTGCAGGAACAGGTTTACATTTATGGCTTATTATGAAAGATATTAAAATACCATAAATATGAAACTGTATAATGCAATTACGTGTACAAATCACAACTTTTAAAAAGATGATGATCAACACTTTGAAAGTTTTAAAAGTTACTTGAGTAATGTCTTTTACAGAAAGGAACTAGATGGATTAGAGTTGTGTAGATTTCCCAGGTCACAATGCAGTTCATAATTAATTTTACTTTAATGTCTGTCCTGGTTGGAGGCAGTGAACTGCGAAGAGGATCAGCAGAAAAGGAGCCCCTGCAGGTGATGGGGGGAAGACTAGTGTGCAGGCATGCATCCACCACATGAACCTATCACTGCGTACTTTTTCCACGGGGGCTCTGTCTTGTGTAGTTGGAAAAGCAAAAACACAAATGCATTAATCTTTTTCCCCATATATATTACATTTTTTAAATTGGTGATGGTCTTTCTTCTGACTTCCACTGAGACCTGCCAAGAGCTATGACAGAATAGGCATGCTTCCTGGTGTTGCCCATAACTGCAATGTGCTTTTTAAGAGTATTCATAGCAGTTTTATTAATCAAAGCCCACAACTAGAAACAATCCAAATGTCCATCAGCAGGTGACTAGATAAATTGTTCTAAATCCATGCCATGAAATACTATTCAGCAATGAAATGAAATGAACTTCAGATGCATGGAACAATATAAATGAATCTTGAAAACACTATGCTGAGTAAAAGAAAGCAGACTCAAAAGATTACACACTGTATGCTTCCACTTATATAAAATTTAGAACAGGCAAACTAATCTACAGTGACAGAAAGCAGATCAGTATTTGCTTGGGCCCAGGGATGGAGAAGATTGAGTGGGAAAGGACGCAAAAGGTAATAGAAATGTTCTATATCTTGTGGTACTAGTTACAGAGGTGCATTCATTTCTCAAAATGCATTGAACTGTGTGCATCCATAAGTGTAATTTGTTTTCCCATTCATAAAAAGATAGTGGATTGGCTAGATCACTTTTAAGTTCTATCCTAGTCCCCATATACTTTAACCTTTTCCCTCTACATATATTTCATCATACTAGGATAATATCAGTGTAAAGTATAATAGTTTGCTCCAAGTTAAATTGAACAGGGCTTCTCTTTTTAGTTCTTAGAAGAAAGAAGAAAATTAGTTTCTATTCATTTAGTTAATCAATAAATGTTTATTGAGTTCCTACATTATAGGCACTGAGAATTCAAGACTGAAACAGTCTCAGCTCTTAGGACATTATATTCTAGTAGGGAGAGAAGAGCAATACACAGAATATACAAAGACGTGTCAAAGGTGATGATAAGAGTTATGAGTCCAAATAAAGCAGGTGACAAGAAATTTTAGGAGTGGGATGGTAACTGCTCTTTTATATGGAATATCCAGGCTAAGACTCTGATAAGACAACATTTGATCAATTTGTTTTTACAGTC
Source organism: Balaenoptera borealis (assembly GCF_965194805.1). NCBI lineage: Eukaryota > Metazoa > Chordata > Mammalia > Artiodactyla > Balaenopteridae > Balaenoptera > Balaenoptera borealis. The sequence goes on along the minus strand of NC_138860.1, from coordinate 61,807,522 downwards.
AATTTTGGGGACCCACTCAGGTTCAATCTAGTATCATATGTTCTTTAAGTGAATGCATACATTGTCAGAATCCTTCTAGGTTCTGTGTATTGGTTATTGGCCCGTGGCACTAATATTAAATGTGTTGACTGAGGCTCTGACATTAAGGATTCAGGTTTTTTTCCTTCTGCTCTATCAGAAAAAAAATTGGAAAAATTTTCAGTAAAGAATAAAATTAAAAATTGTTTTGGTTAATCAGAGAGTTAGGTAATCCATAACACTCACATACAAATATTTCCACAATAAAGGTCTTATTGTATTTGTGACTGATCCTTTCACTGGGAAGATAGAAATGTCTTCCTGCTTGAGGTTAAAGGTGTCTAGTGACATACATCTTCCTCCTGGTATTTCAAATATGGGGAGGAGATCAGGTAAGGGAAACAGAGGGTCATAGGTTTGGCTGACTGCAAAAAATCAATCGTTAGTATTCATAAAAATAAAATCATAAACTCTGATAAAAACCACATTCCGCTCTTTGTCACCAACTTCTCTGACAGGTTTGGTTCTAGTTTCAGAGTCTTTGTGATGGTTTCAGTGTCTATCTTTTGATTGTAATCACTACCATTTATTGAGTTCCTCCTATGATCCAGACAAGTTATATGTTCCGTTTCTAATTCTGATGTCTGTGAGGTGAGGATGATCTTGATTCTCCTTCATGTAACACATCTTGTATCAACTGAACCAGGATCAGGATAAGATTGAATGATCTGCTTTTACAGCTCATGATTCCCATTCCAGTATGTGGTTTCTCAAGGAAAGGCTCCTTAGGATCGCTGCTGCCCATGGATGTTGGACCTCAGGTATATTTCTTTCCAGGCAGATTGAGTCTACCTGACATCCAGTTTAGGAAATCCATAAATGTTTGAATTCTGCACCACAAAATGCCGACTTCTGAAATAAAGGAAAACAAAACCAAAAATGACTCCTGTGCTTACTAATTTTAATTCCCGACAAAGTGATTGACTTGACATCATAGAGACTAAGCACACTTCTTCTTCCTAACCTAACCTTCCCTGGAGAGTTGGTTACTTTGACTGGATTGCCTGTCCAGCTTCCTTATTGATCTGTGAACAATGAACAATGTAAACAAGACTACGTTTAAGCAACTTCTGTACAGTGATCAACATGCAACATTTCCTCTGTCACCTTGATCTTGCTTGATCCTGTGGATCCCTGGCCCTGAGTAACACATTCCCATATAGTGGAGAGCAATAGTTTTTAACCTTTTGATAACCACAAACATTTTTAGAAAGTTCTTTGAGTCCTTTTTGGTGACTGTACCTTTTATCAAGGAACAAAGGTGAATACAAACCTACCTAATGACGAAGTGCCTGCCTGTTAGTGGCATATACTTTTATTAACAGAGAATAAATAAATTAAATAGCTAATAAATGACACAGGGGATTGAAATGTCAGAAGCTAGCTCTTACTGGATGTCTTCCTCACTCTGCCAGCCTGACCATGAACTTGATAACTTCCTAAGGGAATGCGCAAAAATGTTTTGGTTTACTTATTTAGTCTTTTTTTCTCTGTCTGCATGTTTTACATCATTGATAGTATATTAAACATAGCTTGGTTTCAATAATACCTACAAATCAGGGGGGACCCAGGGGTCAGCAAACTCTATAACGGCAAATATTTTAACCTTTGAAGACCAACTCACCAACTCTGCTGTTGCAGTGTGCAAGCATCCATAAAAAATGTAAGCAAGTGGGCATTGATGTGTTCTGATGAAAATTTATTTACAAAACATGAGGTGGGTGTATGTGCTATGCTACTAGTATAGACTTATTAACAGTATCTAATCATTTAGAGATAATATCTGTCCAGCATAGCTCATTAGAATTCACTAATTTAAAAAAATCCAGTGACTTAATTTATTAAATAAAATTTTACAGATTTGACTATAATTACTCAAAGTTCATGCCAGTGAAATAAATAGATATTTTCTATATAATTCTTGTTTTCAGGAGAAAAAAATTAATTCTCTTTGCACAGTATCTCAACGTAAGTTTATTAAAAAAAAATCCTGTAAAAGTTAAGCACTCATTGTTAGCAGTTTCTGAAAAAAAAGCATCAGTTATTGTTTTAATTGGTTACTGATTAAGACCTAATATTTTTTCTAAGCTGTGAGAAAAACAAGATGTACAATTACACATTTTATTGGAAAATAAGCAGAAACAGAGTAGTAATCATGGAGAAAACTGTCACAGAGTCAAGATTTCTCCCCAGGCTGGGTAATTCAACTGAAAAATGTATAATCCAATTGGATTTCCAAATAGCATCAAGTTCCATACCTGTGTTGAATTCACCATCAAAATATTTCCAACCTCTCTTGCTCTAGGACAGGCTCTAGTTTTGGAGAGTGACTATGTTTAGCACCCACTCCAATCACACCTGTTTTATTATGACCCTCCTAAGACAGATACCAACGCTCTGCATTAGTATCTCTAAAATACGTCTCCAGTTGGTTTAAGTCTTCTTTGAAAAATTGTTCTGTAAGTTAAAAATATTTAGGAAAATCTGGGTTAGCTGAATTTTACTGCAGGTCTTCTCAGAACCCTTAACATGGTGATATACACTGTGATTTAATAAAACACAAAATTTCCCAAACTACCTGGAAATGGACCCCTGTCTTCCTTTTTCACAGAATAACTTTCAAAACTAGTGTTTGGTATCATCTCACACCGGTCAGAATGGCCATTATCAAAAAATCTACAAACAATAAATGCAGGAGAGGGTGTGGAGAAAGGGGAACCCTTTTGCACCGTTGGTGGGAATGTAAATTGATACAGCCACTATGGAGGATAGTATGGAGGTTCCTTAAAAAACTGAAAATAGAATTACCATATGACCCAGCAATCCCCGTACTGGGCATATACCCTGAGAAAACCATAATTCAAAAAGGGTCATGTACCACAATGTTCGTTGCAGCTCTATTTACAATAGCCAGGACATGGAAGCAATCTAAGTGTCCATCGACAGATGAACAGATAAAGAAGATGTGGCACATATATACAATGGAATATTACTCAACCATAAAAAGAAACGAAACTGAGTTATCTGTAGTGAGGTGGATGGACCTAGAGTCTGTCATACAGAGTGATGTAAGTCAGAAAGAGAAAAACAAATCTGTATGCTAACACATATATATGGAATCTAAAAAAAAAAAAAAAGGTTATGAAGAACCTAGGGACAGGACAGGAATAAAAACACAGATGTAGAGAATGGACTTGAGGGCACAGGGAGAGGGAAGGGTAAGCTGGGATGAAGTGAGAGAATTTCATTGTTTCATTAGGTCCCATTTGTTTATTTTTGTTTTTATTTCCATTTCTCTAGGAGGTGGGTCAAAAAGGATCTTGCTGTGCTTTATGTCATAGAGTGTTCTGCCTATGCTTTCCTCTAAGAGTTTTATAGTGTCTGGTCTTACATTTAGGTCTTTAATCCATTTTGAGTTTATTTTTGTGTATGGTGTTAGGGAGTGTTCTAATTTCATTCTTTTACATGTTCTAATTTCATTCTTTTACATATAGCTGTCCAGTTTTTCCAGGACCACTTTTTGAAGAGACTGTCTTTTCTCCATTGTATATTCATGCCTCCTTTATCAAAGATAAGGTGACCATATGTGTGGGGATTTATCTCTGGGCTTTCTATCCTGTTCTCTTGATCTATATTTCTGTTTTTGTGCCAGTACCATACTGTCTTGATTACTGTAGCTTTATAGTATAGTCTGAAGTCAGGGAGCCTGATTCCTCCAGCTCCGTTTTTCTTTCTCAAGATTGCTTTGGCTATTCGGGGTCTTTTGTGTTTTCCTACAAATTGAGAAATTTTTTGTTCTAGTTCTGTGAAAAATGCCATTGGTAGTTTGACAGGGATTGCATTGAATCTGTAGATTGCTTTGGGTAGTATAGTCATTTTCACAATGTTGATTCTTCCAATCCAAGAACATGGTGTATCTCTCCATCTGTTTGTATCATCTTTAATTTCTTTCATCTTATAGTTTTCTGCATACAGGTTTTTTGTCTCCTTAGGTAGGTTTATTCCTAGGTATTTTGTTGCAATGGTAAATGGGAGTGTTTCCTTAATTCCTCTTTCAGATTTTTCATCATTACTGTATAGGAATGCAAGAAATTTCTGTGCATTACTTTTGTATCCTGCTACTTTACCAAATTCATTGATTAGCTCTAGTAGTTTTCTGGTAACATCTTTAGGATTCTCTATGTATAGTATCATGTCATCTGCAAACAGTGACAGTTTTACTTCTTCTTTTTCAATTTGGATTCCTTTTATTTCTTTTTTGTCTCTGATTGCTGTGGCTAAAACTTCCAAAACTATGTTGAATAATAGTGGTGAGAGTGGGCAACCTTGTTTTGTTCCTGATCTTAGTGGAAATGGTTTCAGTTTTTCACCATTGAGAACAAGAACATGGCTATCCTTGTTGCTGTGTGGTCTGGGGTTTAGAAAGGAAATAACCTAGAGACTATCAATAGGGAATTGTAAGTGCATCAGAGAATATCTGACAGCATAGGGCACTGCTTAAAAGCTTAGGCTTTGGAATCTGGCAGATCTGAGTTTGAATCTTCACTCTGTTATCACTAAGCTTTGGGATTGTGTGTGGATTACTTAACTTCTCCTAGCCTCAATTTTCTCATCTATAAAGTATAGATAATAATTCTACTTAATTTATAATATTGTTATTCATAAATGAGTTAATGCCCTTGAGTCCTTAGCACAAAGCCTCTCACATTGCAAATGTACAGTAAACCTACAGCCATTGAACGCTGTAAAAAGACTGTGAAGTGATATATGTGTAGGCATATTTACCTGAGAGATGTTTGGAAGAAGGTACATCAATAATGGTTAAATGGTTATCTCTGGGTAGTGGGATTTGGGTGAATTTTTCTTAAAAATTTTTTTCTATAGTGTTTGACTTTTTTTGCAATAATCATACTGTTTTTATCAAAAAAATGACAATGCTATTTTAAATTAGGGAAAAAACTAAGTACAATATAAGAAAAATATACTGCAATTATGTTTCAAAGAAAATAGTTGTAGTAATCTTTCTTTTATTTTTGTCCTTTTAAAAATGGAACCTTAGGAGAATGAAATCTTGCAATTTCCAACCACATGGATGGACCTAGAGAGAATTATCCAAAGTGAAATAAGTCAGACAGAGAAAGACAAATAGTGTATAATTTCACTTATATGTGGAATCTAAAAAAAAAGCAAATGAACAAGCATAACTAAACAGAAACAGAGATAGATGCACAGAAAATAACAGGTGGGTTTCAGAGGGAAGGGGGGTGAGAGGAGAAGAGAAATAAGTGTGGGAAACTAAGAGGTACAGACTTTCAGTGACAAAGTAAATGAGTCAGTTATGAAACATACAGTGTGGGGAATTTGGTCAATAATTTTGTACTGTCTTTGTATGGTGACAACTAGACTTATCAGGGTGACCATTTTGAAATGTATAAAAATATTGAATCGCTATGTTGTGTACAAGGAACTAATATAGTTTTTTAGGTCAATTATACTTCAAAAACAAACAAGCCAACAAACAAACAGAAAAAACAGAGGATTGGATTTGTCGTTACCAGATGCGGTGGGAGGGGAGAGGGGAGATTGGAGGAAAGTAGTTGAAAGATACAAACTTCCAGCTGTAAGGTAAATAAGTACTAGTGATTAATGCACAATGTGACAAATATAATGAACACTGCTGTTTGTTATATATGAAAGCTGTTAAGAGAGTAAATCCTAATGGTTCTCATAACAGGAAAAATAATTTTTTCTATTTCTTTAATGTTGCATCTATATGAGATGATGGATGTGTAATAATTATTTCAGGATGTAGGTAGATCAAATCATTATTCTGTACACCTTAGACTTATGCAGTACTGCATGTTAATTATATTTTAATGAAAATGTGAGAAAAAATAGAAAGGAAATGGTAGAAGAATAATAAACTTGTTTACTAGGGATAAAAATAACCAGAACCGTAGGTGCACAATTGGATTAATCACAGCTGTATGGCTGAGGCAGGGCATGCTAGACCTTAACTGCTCTTCTTTCCAAACACAGATCTAGATCACATTTCCCCGATGCACCCTATTCTTCCCCTCTGTCCTTGCTTCTAGGATGGGACCAGATAACTCATTCTTACCAGTGAAATGCGACCAAAGAAAAAGTGTCAGTTTCAGATCAAAGTAGTTAAGAGTAGGTGTGCTTTTTCGTGTTGTTTCATTTCCTTTATGAAGCTGGAAGAAAAGGACTCCCAGGCTGTAAGGGATAGTTTTGCTCAAAGGTACAAGCAGACTAGATTCCTGAGTCACATTTTGGAGAAGCGCCCTTAAGAAAGACAACCTGCTAGGAACTTCTGCATTGACTTTTGTGTGAGTGAATGGTAAACTATTTTTTCTTTTTTTGGTGTTATGCCAGTGAGAGTTTTGTTTGCTTGTTACAGCAGTTAGTCCAATCTGAGTTATGGAATTATAGGTTATCATCATTGGTCTACATATGACCTTCTTTTATACAATTAATTAAGTTGTGTAATGTTCCACTAGTAACCTACCTCCAACTTAACATTCAAATAACTTGAGCATTTCAAATAACTCCTATCTATGTGCTCCTTCCTTTTGATATTCTCTAAGTATATATCTAGGAGTGGAATTTCTGGAGCTTCAGGGTATGCAAATGTGTAGCTTTACACAATGATGCCAAACTGCTATTCAAAGTGTTGTACCAATTTCTAATGCCATGAGTAATTCATGTTGCTCCATATCTCTGCCATCACAGTAGTACTATCAGACTTAATTTGGCCATTTGAATGGGAATAAAGTGGGGTCACACTGTGGCTTGATTTACATTTTCATGATCACCAGTGAACTTAAGCCAAGACACTTCTGAAGAAAAAGATTAAGGAAAGGGGGTTTGCCCTACTAGAAATTAAGGTTAAATTATAAGTCTATAGTAATTAAATAGTAATAGAATTGTATGAGTCAAGGATAGACAGATTTACCAATGGAACAGAGAATTTGAAAGAGATGCGCATGTATGTGGAACTTTAATATGTGACAGGTAGTGTGGGAAAAGGAAGAACTATTCAAAACCAGAGCTAGAAAATTCAGTTATTTAAAGAGGAAAAAAACGCATTTGGATCTCTATGTCACACTACAGGCAGAAATAACCACTAGAAATGTTAAAAATTTAAGTGTCAAATACATGACTTTAAAACTTTCAGTGGAGTAAGTTTTGTTGACTTTGGGGAAGAAAATAATTTATTAAAGCACAAACGTACTAACCATAGAATAAAATATAGATAAATTTGATTACATTGGTATTAATATTTTTTTGCCCATTAGAGACATCATAAAGGAAGTGAAAAGGTAAGCTACCAACTGAGAGAAAATATTTGCAACACTTATAAAAGACAAAGAAGTAGTATGGAAATACATAACGAAATCATACACATCAATAAGAAAATGACAAATTATCCAATAGAAAAATGGAATATTATACAAACATGCATTCTACAGAAGAAGAAATTTTTATGTGAATTACATATTACATATGATAAAATATGAATTAATTTTCTTTTCAGATGAATCAAAATATTCAAACCATACAGTAAAAAGAAAAGAGAAAATATATTGAGTTTTCTTGCTTTCACCCTTCATGCTTATACCTTCTTCTGTTAAAAAGCAATGTTTTCCTTCAAAAAAGGATTCTACAATTCCACTCTGTGGTCAATCATATATAAATGGTACTGATCTTCCAGAGTACTAGACTTTGCGGGTACAAATGTTTTATGTGTGCTTATGCCTTCTTACACACTCATACACTTATGCATTCTTATACATTTACATTTAGTATGGATATATTAACTCAGCACTTTCTTTGTGCAAGGCATTGACCTAGACTCTGAGGAAATGAAAAAGACAAACAAACAATTCCAGGAAAATGATGGATAATAAAAAAGTAAATTATTGTTATATTAGAAGGTGCTAGGTACTATGAACGAAAGTAGAGCAGCAAAGAGAAATCAAGTGATACCAGAATTGGTATGTGTGTGCACTTTTAAATTGGGGGGTCAAGGAAAGCCACAATGAGAAAACACTATCTGAGTAAAAGATTAAAGGGAGTAAGGGACTGAGGCATGCTTATGTCTGAGGGAAGAAAATAGCAGGTGAAGTAAACAGAAGGTGAAAAGACTTGAAGGCAGGAGGATGCTGACATGCCTGAGAAACAACAGGGAGGTGATTGTGACTGCAGTGGAGAAAGAAGAGGGGGAAGAGTAGCAGGAGATGATGTCAGAGAGTAAATGGGAGATGAGAACATAGGTCATGGAGGTACTTGTAAACCCTTGTAAAGACTGTATATATTTACAGTCTTTGCATTCTAGACAAATAACATTCTTTGTCACTTTGTTATGGTTTTTGACCTAAGTCTATTTTGTCTAAATATAAGTATAGCTAGCCCTGCTCCCTTTTGGTTTCCATTTTCATGGGATATCTTCTTCCATCCCTTTACTCTGAGCTGATGTGTGTCCTTAACGATGAAGTGAGTCTCTGTAGGCAGTATGTACTTACGTCTTTTTTAAAAACCCACTTAGTCACTTTAGGCCTTTTAATTGGAGAATTTAATCCATTTACAGTTAAAGTAATTATTGATAATTAAGGACTTACTGATACCATCTCAATTGTTTTCTAGTTATTTTGTAGTCCCCTTGTTTCTTTTTTCCTCTGTTGCTGAATTTATTTGTGAATTGATGATTTTCTATAGTAATATGTTTTGATCCCTGTCTCTTTTCTTCTGTATATATACTGTTTTTGTTTTGTGGTTATCGTTAGGCTTACATAAACATCTGACAAATATAGCAGCCTACTATATCAACATAACGTTGTGTGCATGCAAAAACTCTATCCATTTTAATCCCCACTCCATTTTATGTTTTTGATGCCTTAATTTTCCTTTTTTATATTGTGTATCATTAACAAATTATGGTAGCTATATTAATTTTTAATACTTTTGCCCTTTAACCTTTACTCTAGGGTCAAGTGATTAACATAGAGCAAAGCATCTAAATATATTAAACAATACTTAGAAAAAAAAAAGACTTTGCTGTTCACTCATGAAAATGTTCTCCATTGAAGGATTTTTGAACAGAGAAGTAACATATTACTTACATTTTGAAATGATTACCTTTGTCAGGGTGGTAAATTGACCAAAAGAAAATAAGGGAGGAATTAGGAAAATCAGTTAGGAGGCTGTTGCATGAATCTGCTAATCCAGGTGAGAAATGAGGGTGGCTTGGAGTTGGGTCTCTTGGGGTGATGAAAATGGTTTAGATTGTATTTTGAAGACAGAGAGAAAACAGTATTTTCTGACAGATTGGGTGTGGCATGTAAGAGAAAGAGAGGAGTCAAGGATGAGAAAAATTTGTTCTAATATCTTTCAACTGGTTGTCAATCAACGTCCACATTAGCAGATTATGCCCATTTTGCAATAGGTTTCTACTTTTTTGTTGGTTACTTATTTCTTCTCCATTAGAGACTGCAGTGCATGCTTTGAACAATTGAAATGAATAATTCATTCTCAGAGTTTAAGAAATTCCATTTCAATATGCTAAGTAAAAATTCAGCCATTGGTCAGTTTGTCTATTTGACTATAAACATGAGAGGAAGACATAGGCACAGTCTTCTGGTTTTATGTTTTTAGATGTTCATCCTTTACTTAATGTACAATACTATAATGTTGGTCTTTTGAAAAGAATTCATTTATTCAAAAATCATTTGGTGAGCGTCCACTATATAGCAAACATTTTGCTAGTGCCAGAGACCCAGACAGCACTGAGGCAAATACCTGCTCTCAAGGACCTTGCCATCTAGTGGGAGATGAAGAAATGTAATTGAGTAGGAGAATAAAATGAGATTAGTGATAGAACAGTGGTGGCTAGAAAGTTCCAAGAGGTCATTGAAGATGGCACAAGTTAATTGTATCTAGAGAATTCAGAAAAACTTGTAGAAAGAGGAGGAGTTTACAAATAATTATGTAGGGAGCTGGGATAAGCATTCCAGAAAACGGAAGCCATATATTGGGAGTAGAAGAGAGGATGGCCCATTTGGTTGACTGCACAGACATTTATTAAGGCTAGATGTTTTGGAGCATGTGCATGAGTGGTGGAAAATGAGTCTTAAAAGAAGCAGTGTTATATCTTGAACACCTTTATATATGACAATGAATGAATCCTGTAGGCAATGGGAAGTAGCAAAGAGGTTCTCAGCAGGAAAACAACCTGATTAGATCAAGACTTTAGAATGATTACTCTGGCAATGCTGTGGAAAATAGATTGGAAACAGAGGAGACCCAAGCCTGGGGAATCAGTTGGTATACTGCAGTAGTCCTAACAAGTGATGGGGTGATGGGGTCTTGCCTTGAGCAGTGTGGAGAGAGAGGAGAAGACATACAGAAGAGCTACTTTGAAGGTATACTTAGTCCAGCTTGGTTGAGAACAACATATGGGTGGCTAGCAATGAGTCTAAGATGACCCAAGTAATCTGTATTTGGAAATTGAATAGTAGATAACACATTATTCGATGTCAAAGAGTAATAGGAGGAGAAGCATTCTGAGTAGAAAGATGTGTTCAAAGTTTAAGAAATGACAGTGTAGCCAGGTGGAGATAACTAAAAAGCTATTTGAATTTCTGAGTAAAATCTGGGTGGAAAATTAAATGCCATTAATGAAAAGTATGTTAGAGGTTAACCTATAATTTTTATAGAAGCATAGGAATTAGTTTTCATATCCCTAAGAGTGATGGCAAAAACTTTTAGCTATACATATATTTAATCAGAATGTTATTTTCATATCCCTGAATGGTAATGACAAAACCTTTAATTAATAAATGCATTTTATAGATACTTATGTTAAATAAAACAAGACAAAACCAACAACAACAAATTGAGTGCCAGATAGGTTGTATTGTAGTCAATACATTGAAACCCTGCTGGAAGCATTGCAAATGGAAATTACATTTTGGGAAGTATAGATGTCAATATGTAGCAAGAGTTATAAAGATGATCATATGATTTTGCCTAGTAATCTTACGTCTGGTGATTGAAAGCAAAAGATTCAGTGTAATTAATAAAAATTTACCTTACAGATGTGGTCTATATAACAATAAGTTATAAGGGAATGGTTTAAGTGCCTGTGTATGTGTTTATTTAGAGTAGAAACATGAAGACTATGAAGAAACATGGCAGCATATATACATAGATGTAAAAATAGTCTTTATAATTGTCTCAACTCTGCAAACATATATATACAGATAGATACTCATTGAAAAACATTAAAAATGAAAACAGTCAGAATGGTAAGATTATAGATAATTTCCTTTTTCTTTTTCCAAAATAACGTTTTTCTCAGGACAACTTTTCAAAATCTTTTAAAAATGTATGTATTAAATTAAAATAAGGCAAACCCGTGCAGATAGACAGGCTCCAATCATCATTATTGAAATGTTTCTTGGGTGTGTGGGGAGGCTGGTGTAAAGAAAAGGGATCACCTGAATGAGGGCAGAGGAGAGAAAGAAGAAGATTAAGGCAGAGGAGTGAGGAGCTCAGGGAAGCCACAGCATCCCTTCACCTCCCTAAGGCGTCACTGGGCTTAGGATCCACAGTGGTGGAAGCCTCATGTCACAGCTGATGTTACATGAGGCAGGAGGGGGAGATGGACCACAGTGACCACCCACCTTGTTTCCTTTACACTGTCCCTGTGCTGGGCCATGACACTGGCATGGCCTTGGGGCATGTGTGCAGTGGAAGGTTTGAATTTAGACTGGTGGCAGGAGATGAGACAACTATGTTTCTTTTGTGCACATATTTGGTTTCACGGACACATTAACCACAGGAGGAGGAGAAAAGGCCACAAGGTGTTGGGTTAGTATGAGTGGGGACAAAGGAACTTTTTTTTTCAACCAAAGAAAGCATCAGTATTGCAAAGACTTTCCGTGATTCCACACCCATCTCGAAAGCCCCCTCTCACCACAGGAAGTGCGCTGATCACTGGAGGAATAAAAGAGACTGAAAGGATCAGTTCCTCAGCCTCTCGCTGCACAGCTCAGCAGGACTTCAGCCATGAGACTTCTCATTCTGGCTTTCCTCGGGATCTGCTGTCTCGCTGCATACACTGTGGAAGGTAAGTCAAAATCTTATTTATGAGATAAGCAGCATCTACATATGCAGGCAGTGGCCACACATTTTGGTTTTGACTCAGGCTTTGACTGGAGTATACTTTCTCCGAGCTAAGCCTCAGGCTTCCCATGTGCAAAATGGGAATAATTTGACTCTAGGAGACTTTGTAGATTTTGAAGATAAAACTTGGTTACAATCTGGGCTCCTATTTTTCACAACTGGGTGATTTGGGGTAAATTTCTTCACCTCTCTGTGCCTATGGTTACTTATCTATAAGAAGAATGTAATAACTGATACGCTTACCCGGGATTAAAATGAAATAAATCTTATGATCACTTATCAGGTTTCCACACAAGTCCTAATTTCTTGATTAATGTTAGCTGTGGAATGGTGATGACGACTTTGAAGCTTTTGCCTATTTAGTACTGTTCTTGAAAATTCTCCAAATTTTGAGAGTTCACAATGCGGGAATGAGCTAGAGGGTGTATGTTCTGAAGGAAATCAATGTTTTCTATTAAAACAAAAATGACTGGTAGCTCATACCTTCATACCCAGGAAACCAATATTACCTTTAAGTGTGTAGGAGATTCTATTATTACTGCTATGAATGTTGTTCCCACTGATGATCAATTTCTTGAGTTTATAAGAGACCATAAGTGCTAACAAATATCAATGTCTTATATACAATCAAATAAACCTACAAGACACACCCAGATGAGACTTAACTACACTGAGACTTACCTGAGCATTCTACACATATTTCTTAAAGGATCATTTTTTCCCAGCTGGTTGGAGTGTATTTCTCCTTGCGGCTCTGGCAACAAAAGAGAATATACTTTGGGTATAATTATTGTTTCAGTTAGCTCTCCTTTCAACCTCCTAATCCATAAACTTGTTACTTAGACTAGAATATCTGAACCTGATCATGGATGCCAAGGGTGTCTGTAAATAAAGATGGCAATGTCTGGAACTCCCTGAAATTGTGTCCCAAATAAAAAAATATTGCTGAAACAAAAAGTTTAAGACAAATGTTGTCTTAACCATGGCTTGCTGGCATTTTTCTGAGACAATATTCTGCCATTTGGTGGAAACCCATGTATGGGTAGGGGAAAGAAGACTGAGGAAGACTGTAGACACTTGGGTATTTCCCTCTTTCACTGGGTTCAGAGATAGTTCAGCATTAAAAATAAATTGGCAAAAAATTAAAAATAAATAAATAAATAAATAGGCAAATGTAGAGGGTTAAGAATGTACAGGCTGGATATTGTGTGATGGAGAGAAGGAGAGGTGAAGAGCAATGTTAGTGAATACCTTCTGCTCAGTTTCATGTTTATAGAAAGACTTCTGATATCAGCAACACCGTAGCTCAAACTTTGTCATCATCAGCTATTATTTTAGATGCTGTTTTGCTGAATATTTCTCTGAGAAATAATCTCTGAGAATATTTGCTTCCTTGAGAAGCAAATACCAGCCTCTTCAACTTAGGAGGAAATCAGCACTTAGAAACCCTTTTTAGATTTTAGAAAACCCTTACTATTATTAACTCTTCCAAGTTATTTTCCCTTCCCGAATGTAAGATGTTCTCTACACTTAAAAAGTTTATTCCCCTGGACCATTTCTATTGAGGATGAGTACTTTATGAACTACTTCTTTTACATAATTTACATTTTACCATTTAAAATGAGAATGCCTTTATGTATTCAGTCAAAAATGAGCTACCTCTCCCATATTTAGTGTTCCTTTCCCAAATTATTCTTTATCATGTCACTCTTTGTTGTTTTATTTATAGCATTCTAACATTTATAGTATTAGAAATTATATTTTATTTTTATTTGCATGGTTTTCTTTGCTAGGTGTGGGGAGTGAAGTTCTAGAAAAGACCATCTGTGTGAGTCTGACTACCCAGCGACTGCCAATTAAAAACATCAAGACCTACACCATCAAGGAGGGCTCCATGAAAGCAGTGATGTGAGTTTCTCTCTCCCAAATATGATCTTGATGGAACACAGTATATAGAAATGCTGCCCTCCTCAGGAAAAATGTCAACAAGGAGGAAAACCTCAATGTAGCCAATAGTCCTTTTGTTTTTCCATATTAACCATGCCTTTATGTAGTCCCAAACAATGTTTATGATAAAAAATTGGCAACCAAGTGAAGAATATCACCCTCCTTTCTGCTTTATCTTAGCAGAAGAATCTAACTGGGAACTAGATGAATAATATACTCAGTCCTGAGGGTCAGGTTTAGAGCGGGATGGTTCAGATCAGGATTTGACCATAGAGACACACTGGTGTGGGATGCCTCCATTCCTATCCTTCCCCTTCCCTGCCTTTCTCTGCCCTTATGGTGTGCTGGAGTAGAGTGCCATATTTTATCAGTTGCCATATCTCAAGGAATAGTGTCAACAACTAGCCTACATGGTACTGTTCTCTTCCCAGGATCTCATCTTCAGAATAGCAACTCTTCCCAACACACAATTGCAACTTTATCTCCCAAAATATGATAAACAAATCACCTTTTGTCCAGAAAATAAGATGAGTGTGTTTAAATTTGAAAAAGAAGATGATATGTAATAATTGGACTAGATGGCCTCAAATGTCCAGTTTAATTACATCACCTGGTAGCAATGATGAGAAAAGGAGCCTGCAGTTTATGCTGAACCAGGGATCTGGGTATTACCTGGAGCTATTTCTCCTTTATGGGAAAATAGATTGCAGAGGAAAGATTTTCATTTATATTCTCCTGAATCTGAAAGACTGTTTTGTCCAGTCATTTCTGCACAAGATCTCTTATATATGATCTGATCTTAACTTCTGGTTCCAAGACTTTGAGGATGTGACTAACTTTGTCTATCTTTTCTTTGCATTGCAGATTTATTACCAGACGTGGCCTTAAAGTCTGTGCTGATCCACAAGTTGAATGGGTGAAAAAAGCAGTCCGAACAATAGACAAGTCCAGCAGGAGAAATGTGAGCCAGACCAAGCCTACAGGAGCCCAACAACCCAACAATACAGCTGTGACCCTGACTGCGTAGTGACCCTCTGGCATCTTGTCCCCTCACTAGCCAGCCAGCTCATTTCCCTTTAAAGCTCATGGACTAATTACATTATATTCACCTTTTATAAAAGTGCTGCATGAATCAAATTATTTTTTTAATATTTTTTAATGTCTTTCATATTCATTTAGATGCTGTAATTAATACATATTTATTATTAAGAACGGTCCCAAAGTTTATTCATTACATATTGGGAAAAGTAATACATCATTTGTGTTCCATTTCTGTCTTAACTGTACCTCCTTTTGATGATAGCCATGATGGGAGAGATTTTGGTCAGTGTTCATTAGAGATGAAAGCTATATTCATCATTTTTAGGTTCTAGCACAAAATGGTTCTCTACACATGAGTTATAGGTGACAACTGTGACAATGACAATTTAAAATCTATTTCAACCTGTCTTCATAATGGAGTTCTATTTTTATGGAATAAAGGAGAAAATGATTCAACCGCTATTGGGGCCCCATTCTGAGGGTTCACTACTCAAAAAGTGGCTTCATTCAAGTTTGATCTGGAGCAAATTCTCATACCTCTGTGTCCCATTTGATCTCCTGTAAAAGAAAGAAAAAAAATATATAACTTGTGAGTTCTTTCATTTGCCAAAGTAGCAAAGATTAGACTTTTGATGAAAAGATACTTTATTCAAACAAAAATCAGTTCTCCTCAAACTGGGCAATGATCTCACTGCGTTTCTGTGATTTCCATAATTGTCACTACTCTAGTTATCATACAAGTCATGCTTTTTTGTTTTGCCAATAAGGTTTTAACATTCCAAACACTGTCACCTGGAACATTCTTTGAATGTGTTCATGATTTGCAGTAACGTTTTAATTAACGTTACTTCACCTGGTCACTTAGCACCCCAGACTCATGCCCTCCTGTTCTTATTAAGTTGCTAATTTGATTCATATTTATGACTCTACTATCCAAGTAGCTGATGATGTATACATCCACTCTATCTGACTTTAAATAGTTAAGAGCTGATCAGACCTAGATAGTTTCAAGGGAAGAGAAAGGACTGTTTTACTAGTCATAAGTGGACAATCAGCAATGTCAAGTATTTTCAGAGGGTAACTGAGGGCAGCTTGTTGGAATCAGCTTACTTCTAGTCATCCAACTAGTGAACCAGAGAGGAAATGATTAACACAGTGCCTCCTAGCAAAGGGTGGTGTCATCTGTCCTTTCTCATTGATATTTGCCTACAATAATGTTCAAAGCTGGTCTTAAATGAAACACTAAGAAGAAAACACTTGTTTTATGAGGGGTGAAACCTAGCAAAGTCACAGAAGATGAAAGGCAAATTTCCTGACTGAACATGTACTTGCATTTCCCAAATGTCTTCCAAACTCTAGAGGTTTTCAAAAGATAATAATAATATATGTGGAAGAATGTAGGTATACACATCTTGTTATCACATTATCTAAGGGAGCTAGGTAAGGCTAAGAGGTTTCAACCAAATAGTGCACATAACTTTTAACTAACTGATTGGATGCTTTGAATCACTTAGGTAAGACCTGAGTCTACTAACAATAACCCTGTGGTTTTTTGGACTTCAATTCAATTCAATGAAATAATCTAAGAAGGAGAAATCTTACAATATTAATTTGTATTTTACAAATTTTGACTGCAACCCCTCTTTTGTGCTTCTGTGGCATCTTATACTTAACTTTAACCTAAATCTTACCAATTTATATTGAAATTACTCCTTTGCCTGTCTGTGCTTCCCTCACCCCAATCCTGTATTTAGACTGGAAGCTGCTTGTGTGAATTATGACACCAGGTCCCCTTGCCTAGCATAGAATGGTGGGAGGGGGTCAATTAATATTTTTGGGATGAATAACAAATTACATTATATCCTTCATTCTATACTTTCATATTTCTAAAATTATGTATAACACAAAATAAACTTTATTAACAGGAGGTTCAATTCAGCAAATAGTTTTGAGTACTTGTTATAAGACAGGCAGCTTGTTAAGCTTAGTATATGTCAAGATAATTAAAACACCACTTCTGTTCTCCAGGAACTCACAGCCCAGCAGATGACACTATGATGTAAGAAAACCAATTGCAGTACAGGATTTGAAATAGGTAATAATATGGACATGATAAAGAAATAGAAATAACAGAGAGAAGGGAAGAATTATACTAAGAACGTTCTCTAAAATTTTTCTGAATTTATATATAAGTATGCGTTACCATTATTAAATAGGAAATGAAAGATGCATCCTTAGCTAGTTTGAAGAAAGATGTTGTCACATATTTCTCTCTTCACTAGGAAATTCTTCCACTGTGATTGTAATACTTGTAGAGTATTATATTTGTTCATAGATATTAGATGTAACAATACAGCGAGTCTAAAACTGTCACTGAAATTTAAATGGTAAGAAAACTGAGCCACAGAGAGATTGATTGTCTTGGCTAAGAGCACACAGTTATTAAGAAACTGAGCCTGATCTCAGATAGTGACTTTCTGTGATATCTCAGCCTCAGGAAAGAGAGTGGTAATGTACAACTCTTCTTAGAGTGGGTATGATGGGAGAAGGGATAATCTTTTCAGCAAATAGTTCTGGAACAACTGGGTATCCACAAGCAAAAAAAAAAAAAAAAATCTAGACACAGACCTTACACATTTCAAGAAAAATTAACTCAAAATGTATCATATGCCAAGTGTAAAACACAAAATTATTAAACATCTAGAACATGACATAGGAGAAAATCTAGATGCCCTTGTGTTTGGAGATGATTTTTGTTTTAGGTATGAAACCAAAGGTCTGCCCCTTAAGAGAAAAAATTAAGTTGGAGCTCATTAAAATTATAAACTTCTGTTCTGTGAAAGACTGTCAAGAGAAGGAGAAGATAAGCCACAGGTTAGGAGAAAATATTTTCAAAAGACATATCTGATAAAGGACTGTTATCCAAAGCATGCATAGAACTCTTAGAACTCAACAATAAGAAAACAAACAACTTGACTAAATAACCCAGGCAAAAGATTTTAACAAATACCTCACCAAAGGAGATATACAAATGGAAAATAAACATAGGAAAAGATGCTCAACATCATACCTCATCAGGAAATTGCAAATTAAAATAATAATGACATACCACTACACACCTATTACAATGGTAAAGATTGAAAACACTAACAACACCAAATTAAGGCAAGGATGTGGAGCAACAGGAATTCTCATTCGTTATTGGTGGGAATGCAAAGTGGCACAGCCACTTATGAATAGTTTGGTTGCAGTTCCTTACAAAGCTAAACATAGTCTTGCCATATGATCTATCAGTTGCTATCCTTGGAATGTGCCCAAATGAGTTTGAAAACATATGCTCACACACAACCTACATATGGATGTTTTAATAGCTTTTTTTCAAAATTGCCAAAACTTGGAAGCAACCAAGATGTCCTTCGACAGGTGACTGGATAAATAAACTGTACTGCACCCATACAATGAAATATTATTCAGTAGTAAAGAGAAATGAGCGATCAAGTCACAAAAGACATGGAAGGAACTTAAAAATATACTATTAAGAGCAAGAAGTCAATGTGAAAAGACTACATAATATATGATTTTAATTATACGGCATTTTGGAAAAGGCAAACTATGGAGGCAGTAAAGAGTGGTGGTTTCCAGAAATTTAGACTGAGGGAGGGATGAATAGGTGGAGCACAAGTGAGTTTTGGGGTAGTAAAACTATTCTGTATGAAGCTGTAAATGTTGGGTACTTTTGTGGAAACCCATAGAATGTACAACACAAAGAGTGTGTCTTAATGGAAACTGTGGACTTTGGGTGATGATGTGTCAATGTAGGTTCATCAGTGGAACAAATGGACCCCTCTGGTGTGGGGTGATGATAGTGGGGAGGCTATATATGTGTGTGGAGCAAGGGGATATATGGGGACTCTGTACTTTCTGCTCAATTTTGCTATGAAACTAAAACTGACCTTAAAAATAAAGTCAGTTAATTAAAAACAAACAAACTCTGTGGTTTTTGTCCACAGTCATAAAATTCTCCCAACACATGGATTCCATGTGGAGCATTCTATCTGCATATTAATCTCTTCCAAATCCAAACTTGTAGCGGTAGTTTGATTGGTTCAGTCTAAGCCATATGACAATGACAAGTTGGAGATGGACTCAGGACTCTACGTTGGGAGAAAGGACTATGATATGGGAATGTCCATAGACATAGGAAGTCATATTGCCACCATTCTGGCAAATACCCACTGCAGACACCAATGTGGAAAGGGAAAAACCCAACATTAATATATTTCAACAACTATCTCCATTATAGGCATAACACCTGAATAATTAATTCACTCTCTTCTCCCCATTGAATAGAAAAAAAAGTCTTCTTCATTTTGATATTTGCTTCCTTGAATTTCTATATGTGCACCGTTTTTTTCTTTTCTTTCTTTTTTTTTTTTTTTTGGTGGAGATATCCCTGCCAGAAATACCTAAAGTGCACGTGTAATTTTTTCTACCTTCTTTCAATACATTCATACATTCACTTCTAGAAACTGTTTAATAAAAGTGTTAGCATTTCCTCACACTAACAGTTTAGGCACGAAATACGTGAAGCTTACACATTTATTAAACTCCTTTCATGTCAGTTATGCAAATGTAATTGCCCCCAACAAATTTATTTTGACTATGTAAGAAAAATCCAGATGCTGAATACCTAAAGATTTATTTTTTAAATGTTAGGACTATCAACTGATTCTAACAGTGGGAGGATGATTCCATCTTTGGTTTTGTTGGTAAACTGAGAAATTAATGGGCTTTATTCCAATAGGAGATAATAATACAAGGATTAAGTAAATTCCTACAGCAGGGATAATATAAGTGACATGAAGAAAGAAAGAAGAAACAAGAACTAAAAAAAAAGGGAGGCTCTGGGAGTGTAGAGATTGGTGCAAATATGGTGACTCATTTTTGTAGACTATTGATTGTGACCCAAAGAAAAATAATCATGGTCATAAAGAGAAGGAAAAGGTAAGTTGTAAACTCAGCTAAGCAGCAAAGGGGAGTATAAAACTTTTATAGGTACTTGAGGGAAATTTTCGGGAACAGCTTTACATTTATGGCTTATTATGGAACATATTAAAATACCATAAGTAAGAAAATGTATAATGAAATTAGGGGTACTAATCACAACTTTTAAAAAGAATATGATGATCAACACTTTGAATTTTTTAAAAGTTACTTGAGTAATGTCATTTACAGAAAGAAGGGAAGTAGATGAGTTAGAATTGTGTGTATTCCCCAGGTCAAAATGCAGTTCATACTTAATTTTACTTTAATGTCTGTCCTGGTTGGAGGCAGTGAACTGCGAAGAGGATCAGCAGAAAAGGAGCCCCTGCAGGTGATGGGGTGAAGACTAGTGTGCAAGCATGCATCCACCACATGAACCTATCACTGCACACTTTTTCCATGGGGGTTCTGTCTTGTGTAGTTGGAAAAGCAAACAAAGAAATGCATTAATCATTCTCCCCCATATAGATCACATTTTTGAAAAAATGATTCATGTTTGTCAATTTCATCTCTTTATTCTTTTATTTTTTAAAATTTATTTATTTTATTTATTTATTTTTGGCTGCATTGGGTCTTTGTTGCTACGCGTGGGCTTTTCTCTAGTTGCGGAAAGCAGGGTCTACTCTTGGTTGCAGTGTGCAGGCTTCTCATTGCGGTGGCTTCTCTTGTTGCAGAGCATGGTCTCTAGGCATGCGGGCTTCAGTAGTTGTGGTTCGTGGGCTTCAGTAGTTGTGGCTCATGGGCTCTAGAATGCAAGCTCAGTAGTTGTGGTGCATGGGCTTAGTTGTTCCGTGGCATGTGGGATCTTCCTGGACCAGGGCTCGAACCCGTGTCCCCTGCATTGGCAGGTGGATTCTTAATCACTGTGCTACCAGGGAAGCCCTATATCACATTTTTTGTTGGTGGGGTCACTCTTCTGACTTCCACTGAGCCCTGCCTGAGGGATGTGACTGAATAGGCATTAGTTTCCTGGTGTTGCCCATAACTGTAATATTGCTTTTTAAGAGTATTCATAGCAACTTTATTAATAAAAGCCCACAACTAGAAACAACCCAAATGTCCACCAGCAGGTGACTAGATAAACAAATTGTTCTAAATCCATGCCATGAAATACTATTCAGCAATAAAATTAAACGAACTTCAGATGCATGGAACAATATAGATGGATCTTGAAAACACTATGCTGTGTAAAAGAAAGCAGACTCAAAAGATTACACACTGTATGTTTCCATTTATATAAAATTCTAGAACAGGCAAACTAATCTACAGTGGCAGAAAGCAGATCAGTTGTTGCCTGGGCCCAGGGATGGAGAGGATTGGGTGGGAAAGGACACAAAGGGTAACAGAAATGTTCTATGTCTTGTGGTACTAGTTACAGAGGGGTATTCATTTCTCAAAATGCATTGAACTGTGTGTATCCATAAGTGTAATTTGTTTTCCCATTCATAAAAAGATAGTGGATTGGCTAGATCACTTTTAAGATCTGTTCTAGTCCCCATAAACTTTAAGCTTTTCCCTCTCCGTATTTTTCATGATACTAGGATAATATCAGCGTATAGTGGTTTGCTCCAAGTTAAATTGAACAGGGCTTCTCTTTTTTGTTCTTAGAAGAAAATGAAAAGAAAATCAGTTTCTATTCCTTTATTTAATTAATAAATGTTTATTGAGTTCCTACATTATGGGCACTGAAAATTCAAGACTGAAACAGTCTCAGCTCTTAGGACATTATATTCTAGTAGAGAGAGAAGAGCAATACACAGAATATACAAAGACGTGTCAAAGGTGATGATAAGAGCTATGAGTCCAAATAAAGCAGGTGACAAGACATTTTAGGAGTGGGATGGTAACTGCTCTTTTGTATGGAATATCCAGGCTAAGACTCTGGTAAGACAACATTTGATCAATTTGTTTTTAACAATCAACTTTGGGAACCCACTCAGGTTCAATCTAGTATCATAGGCTCTTTAAGGTAATGCATACACTGTCAGAATCCTTCTAGGTTTTGTGTATCGGTTATTGGTCTGTGGCACTAATATGAAATGTGTTGACTGAGGCTCAGTCATTAAGGATTCAGTTTTTTTCCTTCTGCTCTATCAGAAAAAAAATTGGAAAAAATTTCAATAAAGAATAAAATTAAAAATTGTTTTCATTAATCAGAGAATTAGGTCATCCATAACACTCACACACTAGTTATTCCACAATAAAGAGGTCTTATTGTATTTGTGACTGATCCTTCATTGGGAAGATGAAAATGTCTTCCAGCCTGAGGTCAAAGTTGTCTAGTGACATACATCTTCCTCCTGGTATTTCAAATATGGGGAGGAGATCAGGTAAGGGAAACAGAGGATCATAGGTTTGGCTGACTCCAAAAAATCAATCGTTAGTATTCATAAAAATAAAATCATAATCTCTGATAAAAACCACATTCCGCTCTTTGTCACCAACTTTTCTGGCTGTCTTGGTTCTAGTTTCAGAGTCTTTGTGTTGGTTTCAGTGACTATCTTTTGACTGTAATCACTGCCATTTATTGAGTCCCTCCTATGATCCAGACAAGTTATATGTTCTGTTTCTAATTCTGATGTTTGCGAGGTGGGGCGGATTTTGATTCTCTTCGTGTAACACATCTTGTATCAACTGAACCAGGATCAAGATAAGATTGAACGATGTGATTTTACAGCTCATGGTTTCCATTACAGTATGTGGCTTCTCAAGGAAATGCTCCTTAGGATGGCTGCTGGCATGGATGTCAGGCCTCAGCTATATTTCTTTTCAGGCAGATTGAGGCTACCTGACATCCAGTTTAGGAAATCCATAAGTGTTTGAATTCTGCATGACAGAGGATTTTAAGATTATGGTAGACTTTGTGGCCAAAATGTCAGCCTTCTGAAAAAAAGGAAAACAAAACCTAAAATGACTCCTGTGCTTACTAGTTTAGACAGTGCTATGTTTAGCACCCACCCCTATCACACCTAACTTTTAGTATGGCCCTCGCTAGACAGAATACCAATGCACTGGATTAGTATTTCTAAAATACATCTCCAGTTTGTTTAAGTCTTCTATGAAAAAGGGTTCTGTAAGTTAAAAATATTTAGGAAAAGCTGGGTTAGCTAAATTTTACTGCAGGTCTTCTCAGAACTTTTAATATGGTGATGTATACTGTGATTTAATAATACACAAACATTTTCCAAGCTTATTAGAAGTGGACTCCATCTTCCTTTTTCATAGAATAACTTTCAAAACTAGTGTTTGGTATAAAACACTTGGGGAAATGCCAATAGAACCAATCTTCCCATGTTCTTTCTTCAGAATTATCTTCTCTGTGAGCTCCCTTAGGGACCTTCTTGCTTCATAGAGTGACATTCTATTATGTAATGTATTAACCATAATTCAGTGTTAATATCTGAGAGTGAGCCTGTATGCTCTATGCACCCCAGGATTGTCTGTGGCTCCTGGAGATTCAATGTTCCTTTTCAAGTAATTAATCAAGCTATGATAGTACAGGTCATGTTGCAATGGATTATGATATATATCTATATGTATGTAGATATAGATATATATCACTCACCAGAACATGAGTCATACCTTATTCTTTTCTTTTCCCCTATTTCTAAGATGGTATCTTACACATAATAAAAACTGGTTTTCTTGAATGAAAGAATAACTTTATGAGTAAATGACTTTAATGGAGGGATTTCTGATATTATGTCAGAATCATGGGAGTATTGCTTTGGGTCAGGAGAGATTTTGGTGGCAACTTGAAAATCAAAATATGAAGGCCACTTGTTTTCACAGCACCCATTGGCAATACCTGCAAAACTCTGCTTAGAAACCCTTGGGAGTGCAAACAGGCTACTCACTCAATTCATATTAGGTACTATTTTCTCTCTCTCTCTCCCTCTCCTCTTTGCCTTTTCATTATCCTGGACTTGAACATAAAAATGTACCCTTGAGCTACCTAATTTCCTTAATTTCACTTCTTTACCTGCATTATTGTCTGACATACTATGATCTACATGGCAAAAGAGAAAGAGCATGGTTACAAATTACACTTGTACTTTGTATATTATCTGAGTATTTTGTAGACATACTACTACCAGCTTCCATCATATTTCCAAGAGGTTAATGAAAGTAAAGATAGAAGCACTGAGTCACTGAAAGTCACTGGTTGGCTGATTCCTCAAAACTAGTTTGTGGTAGAGCCTCTACTGGTATCCGTGGCATAGTTTCTTGTACTCCATTTAAATGGTGTTTCTTTATAAGTCACCTAATTAATAAGTAAGGAACACATAGTAGAAGAGCTCTGAGTAATAAGCAGTGTTCTATTCATTATGGATTTAATGAGAGTCCCCAAACAAAATGTCAGAGCAACAAGATACTTTCCCTTCATGGAGAAACCCCTGGTCTAGATCTTGCACAAGAAATATGCAAACTAAAATATTTTATCTGTATTTTTAAGCTGAGGTTTTCTGTTAGAAAAGGCACTCTTGAGGTTTGCAGGAAGTATGTGTAGTTCCTGTGAAAGTGAATAAACCAGTATATACCTAGTACCCTCACTTTTTATGTATTAATAACATTGCAATAATCAGGAAATTTAGTAGAAAAATAGTTGTAATAAATATGACAGCACACTCTCACAAATAAGAAGAAAGGTACAAACATTCCAAAGGAAATGGGCAAAAATTACTGAAAGGCAATTTGTAAAATATTATCAACTTTACTAGTAGTCAAAGCAATTGAAACTGAGGAAGATATAAACATTAACCTTTCACCTATATGTTTGCAATGGCTAAAATGATTGATAAAACCCAGTATTGGTTAATCTGGGAAAACTTGTGTTTTCATACCTTATTAGTGGGAGGGTAATTTAGGCCCTATTTTGACCTTACTATAAGCCACAGTTTCATATGTTATAAATAAATATCCATAGATTTTTTTTTTTAAGAAGGAAGGAAACAAATTTATTGATTACTTATTTTACGTTCATCTATTTCATAATCATGTATTCTCAATAGTGTTTGAAGAATGCTAAAGCATCTTTCAAAATAAGGTAACTGAAGTTCAGGAATGCAAAGTGCCTCACTCACATTTACACAATTATTAAAAATGCGGACTTGGTATTTGTGGCCACTTCTATCTGATGTCCAAGACCATGCCTTTCCAATACACAACAATGAACACTTACTAAAATTAATCAAAACAACACATTCCAAACCATGTGAGAGTTTAGTAAAGGAACAAGTTAATGAACCATTAATCCACATACATGCAACATGGAGTATCTGACCAACAAACTACATGGATCTAGGTGTTCTGATTTAGAAAGATGTTTTCTAACTGAGGGATACAAAACATGATATCTGAGAACCATTGAGCTGGTATAAAATAAATTAAAAATTGCATGTCAATACATACCATAAATGGAAGCCCTTCCAAAGTCTGAGTGGTATAAATTGACTTTCACGTAACAAATTTGGCTCTGCAGATCAGTGGAAAAGCAACGACCATTGAGAGGTATCTTATGTGGCACTTATCTGCCAGCAAGCTTCATTTTTACATATTCAACCTTTGCACAGCTTTTTAAGAAAGCAGTATGTATGAAAGTAAGAGACTGTTTTGTGAAAACTTTCTGTAGGGAACTGATGACAAAGAGATACACAGAAAAGTAGAAAAAGTTCAAAGACATGTCTATTCTTCTTGCTGTGTGGTCTGTGGTTTAGAAAGGAAATTACCTAGAGACTCTATCAATAGAGAGTAGTAAGTGCATCAGAGAATATCTGACAGCATAGGGCACTGCTTAAAAGCTTAGGCTTTGGAATCTCACAGATTTGAGTTTGAATCTTCACTCTGTTATCACTAAGTTTTGGGATTGTGAGTGGATTACTTAACTTCTCCTAGCCTCAATTTTCTCATCTATAAAATATAGATAATAATTCTACTTAATTTATAATATTGCTATTCTTAAATAGGTTAATGCCCTTGAGTGCTTAGCACAAAGCCTCACACATTGCAAATGTACAATAAATCTACAGCCATTGAATGCTGCAAAAAGACTGTGAAGTGATATACGTGTAGGCATAGTTATCTGAGAGATGCTTGGAAGAAGGTCCATCAGTAGTGGTTAAATGGTTATCTTGGGTAGTGGGATTTAGGTGAATTTTCTTAAAAAAATTATTTTTTCTATAGCGTCTGACTTTTTTTTACAATAACCATACTGTTTTTATCAGAAAAAATATGACAAAGCTATTTTAAATTAGGGAAAAAAACCTAAGTACAATATAAGAAAAAGTATACTGGAAGTATGTTTCAAAGAAAACAATAAAGTAATCTTGTTTTTAATTATTTATTTTTAAATGAATGGTTAATTTTTTTTAAAAAAATTTATTTATTTATTTATTTTTGGCTGCTTTGGGTCTTCGTTGCTGCGTGCTGGCTTTCTCTAGTTGCTGTGAGCAGGGGCTACTCTTCGATGCCATGCGCAGGCTTCTCATTGTGGTGGCTTCTCTTGTTGCGGAGCACGGCCTCTAGGCACGTGGCCTTCAGTAGTTGTGGCATGTGGGCTCAGTAGTTGTGGCTCGCTGGCTCTAGAGTGCAGGCTCAGTAGTTGTGGCAATGGGCTTAGTTGCTCCACAGCATGTGGGATCTTCCTGTGTCAAGGCTCGAACTCATGTCCCCTGCGTTGACAGGTGGATTCTTAACCACTGCGCCACCAGGGAAGTCCTTGCTTTTATTTTTGTCTTTGAAAAAATAGAACCTTAGGATAACGAAATCTTGCCATTTGCAACAACATGGATGGACCTAGAGGGAATTATGTAAAGTGAAATAAGTCAGACAGAGAAAGACAAATAGTGTATTATTTCACTTATATGTGGAATCTTAAAGAAAAGAACAAATAAAAAAAAAAAAAATAACCAAACAGAAACAGAGTTATAGATACAGAGAAAAAACAGGTGTTTGCCAGAGGGAAGGGGGTGAGTGGAGGAGAGAAATAGGTGAGGGAACCTAAGAGGTACAAACTTTCAGTGACAAAATAAATGAGTCAGTTATGAAATATACAGTGTGGGGAACATAGTCAATAATTTTGTAATATCTTTGTATGGTGACAACTAGACTTATCATGGTGACCATTTTGAAATGTATAAAAATATTGAATCACTATGTTGGTACCAGGAACTAACATAGTTTTGTAGGTTACTTATACATCAAAAACAAATCAACAAACAAACAGAAAAAAAGGGGATTGGATTTGTGGTTACCAAAGGCGGGGAGTGGGGAGAGGGGAGATTGGATGAAAATATTTGAAAGGTACAAACTTCCAGTTATAAGATAAATAAGTACTAATGATTAATGTACAATGTGATAAAAATAATTAACACTGCTGTATGTTATATATGAAAGCTGTTAAGAAAGTAAATCCTAAGGGTTCTCATCACAAGGAAAAATATTTTTTCTATTTCTTTAATGTTGCATCTATATAAAATAATGGATGTCCATTAAACATTGTGATAATTATTTCATGATGTAGGTAGGTCAACTCATTATGCTGTACACCTTAAACTTATACAGTGCTACATGTTAATTATATCTCAATGAAACTGTGAGAAAAAAATGGAAATGAAATGACAGAAGAATAGTAAAGTTGTTTAGAGTGTATAAAAAAAACAGAACCGTAGCTGCACAATTGGATTAATCACTGTCGCATGGTTGCAGCAGGGCATGCTAGACCTGAATTGCTCTTTTTTCCAAACACAGATCTAGATCACATTTCCCACATGCAACCCCATTCTTCCCCCCTGTCCTTGTTTCTAGATGGGACCAGATAACTGGTTCTTACCAGTTAAATGTGACCAAAGGAAAAAAGTCACTTCCAGATCAAAGTAGTTAAGAATAGGTGTGCTTTTCCATGTTCTTTT
This sequence comes from Balaenoptera borealis, assembly GCF_965194805.1. NCBI lineage: Eukaryota > Metazoa > Chordata > Mammalia > Artiodactyla > Balaenopteridae > Balaenoptera > Balaenoptera borealis. The sequence goes on along the minus strand of NC_138860.1, from coordinate 61,779,296 downwards.
TTTTTTTTTCCATGTTCTTTTGTTCCCTTCCTGCAGCTGGAAGAAAAGGACTCCCAGGCTGTAAGGGATGGTTTTACTCAGAGGTGGAAGCAGACTAGATTCCTGAATCACATTTTGCAGAAGAGCTCTGAAGAAAGACAACTTGCTAGGAACTTCTGCATTGACTTTTGTGTGAGTGAATGGTAAATTTTATTTTGTTTTGGTGTTATGCCAGTGAGAGTTTGGTTTGCTCCTTATAGCAGTTAGTCCAATCTGAGTTATGGAATTATAAGCTACCATCATTGGTCTACATATGACCTTCTTTTATACAATTAATTAAGTTGTATAATGTTCCACTAGTAACATACTTCCAACCTAACATTTTAGATAACTTGAGTATTTCAAATAACTCCTATCTATGTGCTCCTTCCTTTTGATATTCTCTAAGAAGTATATATCTAGGAGTAAAATTTCTGGAGCTTCAGGATATGCAAATGTGTAGCTTTACACAATGATGCCAAACTGCTATTCAAAGTGTTGTACCAATTTCTAATGCCATGAGTAATTCATGTTGCTCAATATCTCTGCCATCACAGTAATTATCAGACTTAATTTGGCCATCTGAATGGGAATAAATTGGGGTCACACTGTGGTCTTTATTTACATTTTCATGATCACTAGTGAGCTTAAGCCAAGTCACTTCTGAAGAAAATGATTAATGAAAGGTGATTTGCCCTACTAGAAATTAAGGTTAAATTATAAACCTATAGTAATTAAATAGTAATAGAATGGTATGAGTCAAGGATAGACAGATTTACCAATGGAACAGAGTAGAGAATTTGAAGGAGATGCACATGTAAGTGGAAATTTAATATGTGACAGGTAGCGTGGGAAGAGGAAGAACTATTCAAAACCAGAGCCAGAAAATTCAGGATCTAAAGAGGAAAAAAATGTATTTGGATCTCTATCTCACAATACATACAGAAATAACTGCTAGAAAGGTTAATAATTTAAGTGTCAAATACAAGAGTTTAAAATTTTTATTGGAGTAAATTTTGCTGACTTTGGGGAAGAAAAGAATTTTTTAAAGTACAGAAAGTACTAACTATAGAATAAAATATTGACAAATTTGATTACATTGGTATTAATATTTTTTTCCATCAGAGATATCATAAAGGAAGTGAAAAGGTAAGCTACCAACTGAGAGAAAATATTTGCAACACTTATGAAAGACAAAGAATTAGTATGGAAATACATAACGAAATCATACACATCAATAAGAAAATGACAAATTATCCAATAGAAAAATGGAATATTATACAAACATGCATTCTACAGAAGAAATTTTTATGTGAATTACATATTACATATGATAAAATATGAATTAATTTTCTTTTCAGATGAATCAAAATATTCAAACCATACAGTAAAAAGAAAAGAGAAAATATATTGAGTTTTCTTGCTTTCACCCTTCATGCTTATACCTTCTTCTGTTAAAAAGCAAAGTTTTCCTTCAAAAAAGGATTCTACAATTCCACTCTGTGGTCAATCATATATAAATGGTACTGATCTTCCAGAGTACTAGACTTTGCGGGTGCAAATGTTTTATGTGTGCTTATGCCTTCTTACACACTCATACACTTATGCATTCTTATACATTTACATTTAGCATGGATATATTAATTCAGCACTTTCTTTGTGCAAGGCATTGCCCTAGACTCTGAGGAAATGAAAAAGACAAACAATTCCAGGAAGATGATGGATAATAAAAAAGTAAATTATTGTTATATTAGAAGGTGCTAGGTACTATGAACGAAAGTAGAGCAGCAAAGAGAAATCAAGTGATACCAGAATTGGTATGTGTGTGCACTTTTAAATTGGGGGGTCAGGGAAAGCCACAATGAGAAAACACTATTTGAGTAAAAGATTAAAGGGAGTAAGAGACTGAGCCGTGCTTATGTCTGAGGGAAGAAAATAGCAGGTGAAATAAACAGAAGGTGAAAAGACTTGAAGGCAGGAGGATGCTGAAATGTCTGAGAAACAACAGGGAGGTCATTGTGACTGCAGTGGAGAAAGAAGAGGGGGAAGAGTAGCAGGAGATGATGTCAGAGAGTAAATGGGAGATGAGAGCATAGCTCATGGAGGTACTTGTAAACCCTTTACAATATAACAATTGTAAAGACTGTAAATATATACAGTCTTTACAATTGTTATATCCTTTTGATGAATTGACCCCTTTATCATTATATAATAACATTCTTTGTCACTTTGTTATGGTTTTTGACGTAAAGTCTATTTTGTCCGATATAAGTATAGCTAGACCTGCTTCCTTATGGTTTTCACTTTCATGAGGTATTTTCTTCCATCCCTTTACTCTGAGATGATGTGTGTCCTTAAAGATGAAGTGAGTCTCTTGTAGGCAGTATGTATTTGGGTCATTTTTAAAAATCCATTTAGTCACTTCATGCCTTTTGATTGGAGAATTTAATCAATTTACATTTAAAGTAATTATTGATAAGTAAGGACTAACTAATGGCATCTTAATTGTTTTCTAGTTGTTTTGTAGTCCCCTTGTTTCTTTCTTCCTCTGCTGAATTTATTTGTGAATTGATTTTCTATAGTGATATGCATTGATTCCTGTCTCTTTTCTTCAATGTATATACTGTAAGTGAGGCTTATATAAATATCTTACAAATATAGCAGTCTACTGTAAGCTGATTAACAACATAACTTTTTGCATGAAAAACACTATTCCTTTAATCCCTGCTCCATTTTATGTATTTTATGCCTTAATATTCCTGTTTTTTATATTGTGTATCATTAACAAATTGTGGTAGCTATATTTACTTATTTATTTATTTTTATTGCAGTCAGTCAATTTACTAGTAATTAAAGAAATACAATATTTTTTTAACATCTTTATTGGAGTATAATTGTTTTACGATGGCGTGTTAGTTTCTGCTGAACAACAAAGTGAATCACCTATGCATATACATATATACCCATATCTCTTCCCTCTTGCGTCTCCCTCCCATCTTCCCTATCCCACCCCACTAGGTGGTCACAAAGCACTGAGCTGATCTCCCTGTGCTATATGGGTGCTTCCCACTAGCTATCTGTTTTACATTTGGTAGTGTATATATGTCCATGCCACTCTCTCACTTTGTCCCAGCTTACCCTTCCCCCTCCCCGTGTCCTCAAGTCCATTCTCTATGTCTGCGTCTTTATTCCTGTCCTGGCCTTAGGTTCTTCTTAACCACTTTTTTTTTTTTAGATTCCATATATATGTGTTAACATATGGTATTTGTTTTTCTTTTTCTGACTTGCTTCACTCTGTATGACAGTCTCTATGTCCATTCACCTCACTACAAATAACTGAATTTTGTTTCTTTTTACTGCTGAGAAATATCATTGGATATATGTGCCACATCTTCTTTAACCATTCATCTGTTGATGGACACTTAGTTTGCTTCCACGTCCTCGTTATTGTAAATAGAGCTGCAATGAACATTGTGGTACATGACTCTTTTTTTTTTTCACACACACACATTGTATTTTATTTTTACAAGAGATAAATAGACTGACACCAAGCATTGTACATGGATGACCACAACAAAAGCAACAATGATTGCAATTACCAAACACGAAACACACTCATACTATGTCATAATATTGACATTCAGTCCAGTAATCCTCCACTGTAACAGCTCCTTTACTTTGCAGTGAAAATTGATTTGTATATTCTTTGCCTCTGAGTCCTTGTGGGATTTTTTTTTTTTTAATTCAAACAGAAAGTCACAAAAATTATACTCATCCTCATCAGTTCACTCAGTCCCATGTAATTAATTTTTTTTTTCATCTTGATCTTTTGTTAGCACTTTTATGAGTTCATCAGTTTTTCATTAGAGTTCTGAAAATGCTTATTCATTCAGTTCAGCAGTACAGTCAGTTACCAGAAACCTGTACTTGACATGACTCTTTTTGAATTATGGTTTTCTCAGGGCATATGCCCAGTAGTGGGATTGCTGGTCGTATGGTAGTTCTATTTTTAGTTTTTTAAAGAACCTCCATACTGTTCTCCATAGTGGCTGTATCAATTTACATTCCCACCAACAGTGCAAGAGGGTTCCCTTTTCTCCACACCCTCTCCAGCACTTACTGTTCGTTGATGTTTTGATGATGGCCATTCTGACTGGTGTGCGGTGATACCTCATTGTAGTTTTGATTTGCATTTCTCTAATGATTAGTGATGTTGAGCATCTTTTCATGAGTTTGTTGGCAATCTGTATATGTTCTTTGGAAATGTCTATTTAGCTCTTCAGCCCATTTTTGGATTGGGTCGTTTGTTTTTTGATATTGAGCTGCATGAGCTGCTTGTATATTTGGAGATTAATCCTTTGTCAGTTGCTTCATTTGCAAATATTTTCTCCCATTCTGAGGGTTGTCTTTTGGTCTTGTTTATGGTTTCCTTTGCTGTGCAAAAGCTTTTAAGTTTCATTAGGTCCCATTTGTTTGTTTTTGTTTTTATTTCCATTTCTCTAGGAGGTGGGTCAAAAAGGATCTTGCTGTGTTCTAGAGTGTTCTGCCTATGTTTTCCTCTAAGAGTTTTATAGTGTCTGGTCTTACATTTAGGTCTTTAATCCATTTTGAGTTTATTTTTGTGTATGGTGTTAGGGAGTGTTCTAATTTCATTCTTTTACATGTACCTGTCCTGTTTTCCTAGCACCACTTATTGAAGAGGCTGTCTTTTCTCCATTGTATATTTTGCCTCCTATATCAAAAATAAGGTGACCATATGTGCGTGGGTTTATCTCTGGGCTTTCTATCCTGTTCCATTGATCTATATTTCTGTTTTTGTGCCAGTACCATACTGTCTTGATTACTGTAGCTTTGTAGTATAGTGTGAAGTCAGGGAGCCTGATTCCTCCAGCTTCGTTTTTCTTTCTCAAGATTACTTTGACTATTTGGGGTCTTTTGTGTTTCCATACAAACTGTGAAATTTTTTGTTCTAGTTCTGTGAAAAATGCTACTGGTAGTTTGATAGGGATTGCATTGAATCTGTAGATTGCTTTGGGTAGTATAGTCATTTTCACAATGTTGATTCTTCCAATCAAAGAACATGGTATATCTCTCCATCTGTTTGTATCATTTTAAATTTCTTTCATCAGTGTCTTATAGTTTTCTGCATACAGGTCTTTTGTCTCCTTAGGTAGGTTTATTCCTAAGTATTTTATTCTTTTTGTTGCAATGGTAAATGGGTGTGTTTCCTTAATTCCTCTTTTAGATTTTTCATCATTCGTGTATAGGAATGCAAGAGATTTCTGTGCATTACTTTTGTTTCCTGCTACTTTACCAAATTCATTGATTAGCTCTAGTAGTTTTCTGGTAGCATCTTTAGGATTCTCTATGTATAGTATCATGTCATCTGCAAACAGTGACAGTTTTACTTCTTCTTTTTCAATTTAGATTCCTTTCATTTCTCTTTCTTCTCTGACTGCTGTGGCTAAAACTTCCAAAACTATGTTGAATAATAGTGGTGAGAGTGCACAACCTTGTCTTGATCCTGATCTTAGAGGTAATGGTTTCAGTTTTTCACCATTGAGAATGATGTTGGCTGTGGGTTTGTCAAATATGGCCTTTATTATGTTGAGGTAAGTTCCCTCTATGCCTACTTTCTCTAGGGTTTTTATCATAAATGGGTGTTGAATTTTGTTGAAAGCTTTTCTGCTTCTATTGAGATGATCATATGGCTTTTCGCCTTCAATTTGTTAGTATGTTGTATAACATTGATTGATTTGCGTATATGGAAGAATCCTTGCATTCCTGGGATAAACCCCACTTGATCATGGTGTATGATCCTTTTAATGTGCTGTTGGATTCTGTTTCCTAGTATTTTGTTGAGGAGTTTTGCATTTATGTTCATCAGTGATATTGGCCTGTAGTTTTCTTTCTTTGTGACATCTTTGTCTGGTTTTGGTATCAGGGTGATGGTGGCCTTGTAGAATGAGTTTGGGAGTGTTTCTCCTTCTGCTATATTTTGGAAGAGTTTGAAAAGGATAGGCATTAGCTCTTCTCTAAACGTTTGATAGAATTTGCCTGTGAAGCCTTCTGGTCCTGGGCTTTTGATTGTTGGAAGATTTTTAATCAGTTTCAATTTCAGTGCTTGTGATTTGTCCATTTATATTTTTTATTTCTCCCTGGTTCAGTCTCGGAAGGTTGTGCTTTTCTAACAGTTTGTCCATTTCTTCCAGGTTGTCCATTTTATTGGCATATAGTTTCTTGTAGTAATCTCTCATGCTCCTTTGTATTTCTGCAGTGTCAGTTTTTACTTCTCCTTTTTCATTTCTAATTCTATTGATTTGAGTCTTCTCCCTTTTTTTCTTGATGAGTCTGGCTGATGGTTTATCAATTTTGTTTATCCTCTCAAAGAACCAGCTTTTAGTTTTATTGATCTTTGGTATTGATTCCTTCATTTCCTTTTCATTTATTTCTGATCTGATCTTTATGATTTCTTTCCTTCTGCTAACTTGGGTTTTTTGGTTCTTCTTTCTCTAATTGCTTTAGGTGTAACTTTAGGTTGTTTTTTTTAGATGTTTCTTGTTTCTTGAGGTAGGATTGTACTGCTATCAACTTCCCTCTTAAAACTGTTATTGCTCCATCCCAGAGGCTTTGGGTCGTCGAGTTTTCATTGTGATTTGTTTCTAGGTATTTTTTGATTTCCTCTTTGATTTCTTCAATGATCTCTTAGTTATTAAGTAGCATGTTGTTTAGCCACCATGTTTTTGTATTTTTTAAAGATTTTTTCCTGTAATTGATATCTAGTCTCATAGCGTTGTGGTTGGAAAAGATACTTGATACGATTTCAATTTTCTTAAATTTACCAAGGCTTGATTTGCTACCCAAGATATGATCTATCCTGGAGAATGTTCCATGTGCGCTTCAGAATAAAGTGTATTCTGTTGTTTTTGGATGGAATGTCCTATAAATATCAATTAAGTCCATCTTATTTAATTTATCATCTAAAGCTTGTGTTTCCTTATTTATTTTCATTTTGAATGATCTGTCCATTGGTGAAAGTGGGGTGTTAAAGTCCCCTACTACGATTGTGTTACTGTCGATTTCCCCTTTTATGGCTGTTAGCATTTGCCTTATGTATTGAGATGCTCTTAAGTTGGGTGCATAAATATTTACAATTGTTATATCTTCTTCTTGGAGTGATCCCTTGATCATTACGTAGTGTCCTTCTTTGTCTCTTGTAATAGTCTTTATTTTAAATTCTGTTTTGTCTGATATGAGAATAGCTACTCCAGCTTTCTTTTGATATACATTTGCATGGAATTTTTTCCATGCCCTCACTTTCAGTCTGTATGTGTCCCTAGGTCTGAAGTGGGTCTCTTGTAGACAGCATATATACAGGTCTTGTTTTTGTATCCATTCAGCCGGTGCACTTCTTTTGGTTGGAGAATTTAATCCTTTTACATTTTAGGTAGTTATTGATGTGTATGTTCTTATTCCCATTTTCTTAATTGTTTTGGGTTTGTTATTGTAGGTCTTTTCCTTCTCTTGTGTTTCCTGCCTAGAGAAGTTCCTTTAGCATTTGTTGTAAAGCTGGTTTGGTGGTGCTGAATTCTCTTAACTTTTGCTTGTCTGTAAAGTTTTTAATTTCTCCATCGAATCTGCATGAGATCCTTGCTGGGTAGAGTAATCTTGGTTGTAGGTTTTCCCCTTTCATAACTTTAAATATGTCCCACCACTCCTGAAAGATCTGGCTTGCAGTGTTTCTGCTGAGAGATCAGATGTTAACCATATGGGGATTCCCTTGTATGTTATTTATTGTTTTTCCCTTGTTGCTTTTAATATTTTTTCTTTGTATTTAATTTTTGATAGTTTGATTAATATGTGTCTTGGTGTGTTTCTCCTTAGATTTCTCCTGTATGGGATTCTCTGCACTTCCTGGGCTTGATTGACTATTTCCTTCCCCATATTAGGGAAGTTTTCAACTATAATCTCTTCAAATATTTTCTCAGTCTCTTTCTTTTTTTTTTTTTTTTTTTAAATATTTATCCATTTATTTATTTTTGGCTGTGTTGGGTCCTCGCCTCTGCGCGAGGGCCCCCTCCAGCCGCGGCAAGCGGGGGCCACTCTTCATCGCGGTGTGCGGGCCTCTCACTATCACGGCCTCTCTTGTTGCGGAGCACAGGCTCCAGACGCGCAGGCCCAGCAGCTGTGGCTCACGGGCCCAGCCGCTCCACGGCATGTGGGATCCTCCCAGACCAGGGCTCGAACCCGCGTCCCCTGCACTAGCAGGCAGACTCCCAACCACTGCGCCACCAGGGAAGCCCTCTCAGTCTCTTTCTTTTTCTCTTCTTCTTCTGGGTCCTGTATAATTCGAGTTTTGGTTCATTTAATGTTGTCCCAGAAGTCTCTGAGACTGTCCCATTCTTTTCATTCTTTTTTCTTTATTCTGCTCTGTGGTAGTTATTTCCAATATTTTATCTTCCAGGTCACTTACCCATTTTCTGCCTCAGTTATTCTGCTATTGATTCCTTCTAGAGAATTTTTAATTTCATTTATTGTGTTGTTCCTCATTGTTTGCTCTTTAATTCTTGTAGGTCCTTGTTTAACATTTCTTGTATTTTCTCCATTCTATTTCCAAGATTTTTGATCATCTTTACTATCATTACTCTGAATTCTTTTTCAGGTAGACTGCCTATTTCATCTTCATTTGTTTGGTCTATTGGGTTTTTACCTTGCTCCTTCATCTGCTGTGTGTTTCTGTGTCTTCTCATTTTGCTTGACTTATTGTGTTTGGAGTCTCCTTTTCTCAGGCTGCAGTTTCATAGTTCCCTTTGTTTTTGGTGTCTGCCCCTACTGGGCAAGGTTGGTTCAGTGGGTTGTATAGGCTTACTAGTGGAGAGGACTGGTGCCTGTCTTCTGGTGGATAAGGATGGGTCTTGTCTTTCTGGTGTGCAGGACCACGTCCAGTCGTGTGTTTTGGGGTGTCTGTGAACTTATTATGATTTTAGGCAGCCTCTCTGCTAATGGCTGTGGTTGTGTTCCTGTCTTGCTAATTGTTTGGCATGGGTTGTCCAGCACTGTAGCTTGCTAGTCATTGAGTGGAACTGGGTCTTAGCGTTGAGATGGAGATCTGTGGGAGAGCTTTTCCCATTTGAGATTATGTGGAGCCAGGAGGTCTCTGGTGGACCAATGTCCTGAACTCAGCTCTCCCACCTCAGAGGCACAGGCCTGACATCCAGCTGGAGCACCAAGACCCTGTCAGTCACATGGCTCAGAAGAAAAGGGAGAAAAAAAGAAAGAAAGAAATAAGATAATATAAAGTTATTAAAGTAAAAAATAAAAAGAAATTATGAAAAATAAAAAATTAAAAACTAATTTAAAAAAAAGAAAGAAAGAATGAAGAGCGCAACCAAACTAAAAAACAAATCCGCCATTGATAATAGGAGCTAAAAACTATTAAAAAAAATGACCCAAAAGCAGAAAAGAAAAAACGGACACACAGAACCCTAGGACAAATGGTATAAGTAAAGCTATACAGACAAAGTCACACAAAGATATATACACATACACACTCACAAAAAGAGTAACAGAAAAAAAATATAACTGTATTTAAAAAAAAGGAAGATAGCAACCAAATCAATAAACAAATCTACCAATGATAATAAACTCTAAATACTAAACTAAGATAAACATAAAACCAGAAACAAATTAGATGCAGAAAGAAAACCCCAAGTCTACAGCTGCTCCCAAAATCTGCCACCTCAATTTTGGCATGATTCGTTGTCTATTCAGGTATTAAAGAGATGTTGGGTGCATCAAGTTGATGGTGGAGATTTAATCCGCTGCTCCTGAGGCTGCTGGGAGAAATTTCCCTTTCTTCTTTTTGTTCGCACAGCTCCTGGGGTTCAGCTTTGGATTTGGACCAACCTCTGTGTGTAGGTCACCTGAGGGCATCTGTTCCCCGCTCAGACAGGACAGGGTTAAAGTAGCAGCTGATTAGGGGGCTCTCGCTCATTCAGGCGGGGGGGAGGGTGGGGTATGGAATGCGGGGCAAGCCTGCAGCAGCAGAGGCTGGCATGACGTTGCAACAGCCTGAGGTGCACCGTGTGTTCTCCCGGGGAAGTTGTCCCTGGATCACGGGACCCTGGCAGTGGCGGGCTGCACAGGCTCCCAGGAGCGAAGGTGTGGATAGTGACCTGTGCTTGCACACAGGGTTCTTAGTGGCTGCAGCAGCAGCCTTAGCATCTCATGCTTGTGTCTGGGGTCTGCGTTGATAGCCATGGCTCGTGCCCATCTCTGGAGCTCGTTTAGGCAGTGCTCTGAATCTACTCTCCTTGTGCACCCTGAAACAATGGTCTCTTTCCTCTTAGGCGGTTCCAGACTTTTTCCTGAACTCCCTCCCAGCTAGCTGTGGTGCACTAGCCCCCTTCAGGCTGTGTTCATGCAGCCAACCCCAGTCCTCTCCCTGGGATCTCACCTCCAAAGCCCAAACCTCAGCTCCCAGCCCCCACCTGCTCCAGCGGGTGAGCAGACAAGCCTCTCAGGCTGGTGAGTGCTGGTCAGCACCAATCATCTGAGTGCGGGAATCTCTTCTCTTTGCCCTCTGCACCCCTTTTGCTGTGCTCTCCTCCGTGGCTCCGAAGCTTTCTCCCTGCCACCCATCTCTGCCAGTGAAGGGGCTTCCTAGTGTGTGGAAACCTTTCCTCCTTCACAGCTCCCTCCAAGAGGTGCAGGTCCTGTCCCTATTCTTTTGTCTCTGTGTTTTCTTTTTCCTTTGCCCTACCCAGGTACGTGAGTAGTTTCTTGACTTTTGGGAGGTCTGAGGTCTTCTGCCAGTGTTCAGTAGGAGTTGTTCTACATGTAGATGTATTTCTGATGTATTTGTGGGGAGGAAGGTGATTTCCATGTCTTACTCCTCCGCTATCTTGGAGGTCTCTCTGCTATATTTATTATTAGTACTTTTGTCCTTTAACCTTTACACTAGAGTTAAGTGGTTAACGTACAGCAGAGCATGTAAATACATTAAACAATACATGGGGAAAAAAAAGTCTCTGGTTTTCACTCATGAAAATGTGCTACACCAAAGGATTTTTGAGCAGAGAAGTAACATATTACTTACATTTTGACGTGATCAACTTTGTCAGGTTGGAAAACTGACCAAAAGAAAGTAAGGGTGCAATTAGGAAAATCAGTTAGGAGGCTGTTGGACGAATCCAGGTAAGAAGTGATTGTGGCTTGAAGTTGGGTCTCTTGGGGTGGTGGGAAGGGTTTAGATTCTATTTTGAAGACAGAGAGACAACAGTATTTTCTGACAGATTGGGTGTGGCATGTAAGAGAAAGAGAGGGGTCAAGGATGAGAAATATTTGTTCTAATATCTTTCAACTTGTTGTCAATCAACGTCCACACATTAGCAGATTATGCCCATTTTGTACTAGGTTTCTATATTTTTGTTGGTTGCTTAATTCTTCTCCATCAGAGACTTTAGTGCATGCTTGGAAAAACTGAAATGAATAATTCATTCTCAGAGTTTAAGAAATTCTCTTTCAAAATGCTAAGTAAAAATTCAGCCATTGGTCAATTTGCCGATTTGACTATAAACATGAGAGGAAGACGTAGGCACAATATTCTGGCTTTATGTTTTTAGATGTTCATCCTTTACTTAATGTACAATCATTATAATGTTGGTCTTTTGAAAAGAATTCATTTATTCAAAAACCCTTTGATGAGTGACCACTATGTAGCAAACATTTTGCTAGTGCCAGAGACCCAGACAGCACTGAGGCAAATTCCCTACTCTCAAGGAGCCTGCCATCTAGTGGAAGATGCAGAAATGTAATTGAGTAGGAGAATAAAATGAGATTAGTGGTAGAACAGTGGTGGCTAGAAAGTTCCAAGAGGTCATTGAAGATGGCACAAGTTAATTGTCTCTAGAGAATTCAGAAAAACTTGTAAAAAGAGGAGGAGTTTACAAATAATTATGTAGGGAGCTGAGATGGGCATTCCAGAAAAAGGAAGCAATATGTTGGGAGTAGAAAAGAGAATGGCCCATTTGGATGATCACACAGATGTTTGTTAAGGCTAGAGGTTTTGGAGCATGTGCATGAATGGTGAAAGATGAGTCTTGAAAGAAAAGCGTGTTATATCTTGAACACCTTTATTTATGACAATGTGAGGTTTGAAATGAATCCTGTAGGCAATGGGAAGTAGCAAAGAGGTTCTCAGCATGAAAACAAGTTGATTAGATTAAGGCTTTAGAATGATTATTCTGGCAAGGCTGTGGAGGATACATTGGAAAGGGAGGAGACCCAGGCCGGGGGAATCAATTGGTCTACTGCAGTAGTCCTAACAAGGAGTGATGAGGTCCTGCCTTGAGCAGTGTGAAGAGAGAGGAGAAGACATATAGAAGAGCTACTTTGAAGGTATACTTAGTCCAGCTTGGTTGAGAACAACATATGGGTGACTAGCAATGAGTCTAAGATGATGCAAGTAATCTGTATTTGGAAACTGAATAGATGATAACACATTATTCCATGTCAAGGAGTAATAGGAAGAGAAGCATTTTGAGTGGAATTGTGTGTTCAGAGTTTAAGAACTGATGGTGTAGCTAGGTGGAGACAACGAAAAACTATTTGAATTTCTGAGTAAAATCTGGGTGGAAAATTAAATGCCATTAATGAAAAGTATCTTAGAGCTTAACCTATAATTTTCATAGAAATATAGGAATTTGTTTTCATATCCTTAATAGCAATGTCAAAAACTTTTAGCTATATGTATATTTAATCAGAATGTTATTTTCATATCCCTGAATAGTAATGACAAAACCTTTTAGCTACACACATAATTAATAAATGCATTTTACACATACCTATATTAAACAAAACAAGACAAAACCCAAAAGAGCAAATTGAGTGACAGACAGGTTGTCTTGTAACCATTACAGTGAAACACTACTGGAAGCATTGCAAATGGAAATTACATTCTGGGAAGTATATATGTCAATATATCGCAAGAGTTACAAAGATGATCATATGATTTTGCCTCGTAATCCTACTCCTGGTGATTAGAAGCAAAAGATTCAGTGTATTTAATGAAAATTTACTTATAGATGTGGTTTACATAACAATAAGTTAAAAGGGAATGGTTTACTGTGCCTGTGTATGTGTTTAGTCAGAGTAGAAAGATGAAGATTATGAAGAAACATGGCAGCATATTTACATAGATGTAAAAACAGTATTTATATTTGTCACGACTCTGCAAAACATGTATACCCATAGAGACTCATTGAAAAACATTAAAAATGAAAACAGTCAGAATGCTAAGATTACAGATAATTTCCTTTTTCTTTTTTCCAAAATTTTATGTCAGGACAACTTTTCAAAATCTTTTAAAAATGTATGTATTAAGTTAAAATAAGGCAAACCCATGCAGATAGACAGGCTCCAATCATCATTATTGAAATGTTTCTTGGGTATGTGGGGAGGCTGGTGTAAAGAAAGGGGATCACCTGAATGAGGGCAGAGGAGAGAAATAAGAAGATTAAGGCAGAGGAGTGAGGAGCTCAGGGAAGCCACAGAATCCCATCACCTCCCTAAGGTGTCACTGGGCTTAGGATCCACAGTGGTGGAAGCCTCATGTCACAGCTGATGTTACATGAGGCAGGAGGGGGAGATGGACCACAGTGACCACCCACCTTGTTTCCTTTACACTGTCCCTGTGCTGGGCCATGACACTCCCATGGCCCTGGGGTGTGTGTGCAGTGGAAGGTTTGAATTTAGACTGGTGGCAAGAGATGAGACAACTACGTTTCTTTTGTGCACACATTTGGTTTCACGGACACATTAACCACAGGAGGAGGAGAAAAGGCCACAGAGTGTTGGGTTAGTATGAGTGGGGACAAAGGAACTTTTTTTTTCAACCAAAGAAAGCATCAGTATTGCAAAGACTTTCCGTGATTCCACACCCATCTCGAAAGCCCCCCTCTCACCACAGGAAGTGCGCTGATCACTGGAGGAATAAAAGAGACTGAAAGGATCAGTTCCTCAGCCTCTCGCTGCACAGCTCAGCAGGACTTCAGCCATGAGACTTCTCATTCTGGCCTTCTTCGGGATCTGCTGTCTTGCTGCATACACTGTGGAAGGTAAGTCAAAAGCTTACTTATGAGATAAGGAGCATCTACGTATGCAGGCAGTGGCCACACGTTTTGGTTTTGACTCAGGCTTTGACTGGAGTATACTTTCTCCGAGCTAAGCCTCAGGCTCCCCATGTGCAAAATGGGAATAATTTGACTCTAGGAGACTTTGTAGATTTTGAAGATAAAACTTGGTTACAATCTGGGCTCCTATTTTTCACAACTGGGTGATTTGAGGTAAATTTCTTCACCTCTCTGTGCTTATGCTTACTTATCTATAAGAAGAATGTTATAACTGATATGCTTACCCGGGATTAAAATGAAATAAATCTTATGATCACTTATTAGGTTTCCACACAAGTCCTAACTTCTTGATTAATGTTAATTGTGGAATGCTGATGACGATTGTATATACCTTTGAAGCTTTTGCCTATTTAATATTGATCTTGATAAATTCTCGAAAATTTTGAGAGTTCACAAAGTGGGAATGAGCTAGATGGTTTATGTTCTGAAGCAAATCAATGTTTTCTATTAAAACAAAACTGACTGGTAGCTCATACCTTTACAACCAGGAAATCAATTTTACATTAAGTGTGTAGGAGAGTCTGTTATTACTGCTATGAATGTTGTTCCTGCTGATGATCAATTTCTTGAGTTTATAAAAGACCATAAGTGCTAACAAATATCAACGTCTTATATACAATCAAATAAACCTACAAGACATACCCAGATGAGACTTAGTTATACTGAGACTTACATGAGCATTCTACACATATTTCTTAAAAGATCACTTTTTCCCAGCTGGTTGGAGTATATTTCTCCTTGTGTCTCTGGCAAGAAGAGGGAATATCCTTTGGGTATAATTAATGTTTCAGTTAACTCTCCTTTCAACCTCCTAATCAGTAGACTTATTACTTAGACTAGAATATCTGAACCTGATCATGGATCCCAAAGTTGTCCATAAATAGAGATGGCAATGTCTGCAACTCCCTGAAATTGTGCCCCAAATTAAAAAAAAATATTGATGAAGCCAAAACTTTAGGCCAAATGTTGTCTTAACCATGGCTGGCTGGCATTTGTCTGAGAAAACAGGCTGCCATTTGGTAGAAACCCATGTACGGGTAGGGGAAATAAGACTGAGGAAGATTGTAGACACTTGGGTATTTCCCTCTTTCACTGCATTCAGAGACAGTTCAGCATTAAAAGTAAGTTGGCAAATGTAGAGGGTTAAGAATGTGCAGGCTGGATATTTTTGTGATGGAGAGAAGGAGAGCTGAAGAGCAATGGTAGTGAACACCTGGCCAGTTTCATGTTTATAAAAAGCCTTCTGACCCCAGCAACACTATAGCTCAAACTTCATCATCATTGGATATTATTTAAGATGCTTTTTTGCTGAATATTTCTCTGAGAAATATTCTCTGAGAATACTTGCTTCCCTGAGTAGCAAATGCCAGTCTCCGGCTTAGGAGTAAATCAGCACTTAGAAACCCTTTTTAGACTTTAGAAAACCCTTACTATTATTAACTCTCCCAAGTTATTTTCCCTTCTCCAATGTAAGATGTTCTCTAAACTTAGAAAGTTTAATCCTTCTGGGACATTTCTATTGAGGATGAGTATTTAATGAACTCCTTCCCTTACATATTTCACATTTTACCATTTAAAATGAGGACACCTTTATTTATTCAGTCAAAAATGAGCTACCTCTCCCACATTTAGTGTTGCCTTCCCCAAATTATTCTTTATCAGATCACTCTTTATTTTATTTACAACACTCTAACATTGATAGTATTAACAATTATATTTTATTTTTGTTTGCTTGGTTTTCTTTACCAGGTGTGGGGACTGAAGTCCCAGACAAGACCATCTGTGTGAGTCTGACTACCCAGCGACTGCCAATTAAAAAACTCAAGACCTACACCATCACGGAGGGCTTCATGAAAGCAGTGATGTGAGTTGCTCTCCCCCAAATCTGGGCTTGATGGAACACAGTATATAGAAATGCTGCCCTCCTCAGGA
This sequence comes from Balaenoptera borealis, assembly GCF_965194805.1. Classification (NCBI taxonomy): domain Eukaryota; kingdom Metazoa; phylum Chordata; class Mammalia; order Artiodactyla; family Balaenopteridae; genus Balaenoptera; species Balaenoptera borealis. The sequence goes on along the minus strand of NC_138860.1, from coordinate 61,763,154 downwards.
AAAATGTCAACAAGGAGGAAATCCTCAACGTAGCCAATAGTCTTTCTGTTTTTCCATATGAACCATGCCTTTATGTAGCCCCAAACAATGTTTATGACAAAAAATTGGCAACCAAGTGAAGAATATCACCCTCCTTTCTGCTTTATCTTAGCAGAAGAATCTAACTGGGAACCAGATGAATAATATGCTCAGTCCTGAGGGTTAGGTTTAGAGCGGGATGGTTCAGATCAGGATTTGACCGTAGAGACACACTGGTGTGGGATGCCTCCCTTCCCATCCCTCCCCTTCCCTGCCTTTCTCTGCCCTTATGGTGTGCTGGAGTAGAGTGCCATATTTTATCAGTTGCCATATCTCAAGGAATAGTGTCAACAACTGGCCTACATGGTACCATTCTCTTTCTAGGATCTCATTTTCAGAATAGTAACTCTTCCCAACACACAACTGCAACTTTATCCCCAAAACTATGATAAAGAAATCACCTTTTACCCAGAAAATAAGATGAGTGTGTTTAAATTTGAAAAAGAAGATGATATGTAATAATTGGACTAGATGACCTCAAATGTCCTGTTTAATTACATCACCTGGTAGCAATGATGAGAAAAGGAGCCTGCAGTTTATGCTGAACCAGGGATCTGGGTATTACCTGGAGCTATTTCTCCTTTATGGCAAAATAGATTGCAGAGGAAAGATTTTCATTTATATTCTCCTGAATCTGAAAGACTGTTTTGTCCAGTCATTTCTGCACAAGATCTCTTATATATGATCTGATCTTAACTTCTGGTTCCAAGGCTTTGAGGATGTGACTAACTTTGTCTATCTTTTCTTTGCATTGCAGATTTATTACCAGACGTGGCCTTAAAGTCTGTGCTGATCCACAAGTTGAATGGGTGAAAAAAGCAGTCCGAACAATAGACAAGTCCAGCAGGAGAAATGTGAGCCAGACCAAGCCTACAGGAGCCCAACAACCCAACAATACAGCTGTGACCCTGACTGCGTAGTGACCCTCTGGCATCTTGTCCCCTCACTAGCCAGCCAGCTCATTTCCCTTTAAAGCTCATGGACTAATTACATTATGTTCACCTTTTATAAAAGTGCTGCATGAGTCAAATTATTTTTTATATTTTTATTTTTTATGTCTTTCATATTAATTTAGATGGTCTTATTAATAAATATTTATTATTAAGAATAGTCCCAAAGTTTATTCATTACATATTGGGAAAGATAATCCATCATTTGTGTTCTCTTTCTGTCCTAACTGTACTTCATTGATGGTATCCATGATGGGAGAGATTTTGGTCAGTGTTTATCAGAGATGAAAGCTATATTCATCATTCTTAGGTTCCAGAGTAAAATGGTTCTCTACACATGAGTCATAGTTGACACCTGTGATAATGACAATTTAATATCTATTTCAACCTGTCTTCATAATGGAGTTCTTTTTTTATGGAATAAGCAAGAAAATCATCCAACAATTATTGGGTCCCCATACTGAGGGTTCACTACTCAAAAAGTGGCTTCATTCAAGTTTGATCTGGAGCAAATTCTCATACCTCTGTGCTTCATTTGATCTCCTGTAAAAGAATGAAAAAAATATATCTTGCCAGTTCTTTCATTTGCCAAAGTAGCAAGGATTAGACTTTTGATGAAAAGTCTAATTTTCTAACAAAATCAGTTCTCCTCAAATTGGGCAATGATCTCACTGTCTTTCTGTGATTTCCATAATTGTCACTACTATAGTTATCATACAAGTCATGTGTTTTTTTTTTTTGCCAGTAAGTTTTTTAACATCCCAAACTGTCACCTGGAACATTTTTTGAATGTGATCACAATTTGTAGTAAAGTTTTAATTAAAGTTACTTCATCTGGTCACTAGACACCCCAGACTTATGCCCTCCTGTTCTTATTAAATTGCTAATTTGATTCATGTTTAAGACTCTACTATCCAAGTAGTTGATGATGTACACGTTCACTTCTATCTGACTTTAAATAGTTAAGAGCTAATCAGACCTTGATAACTTCAAGGGAAGAGAAAGGACTAACTGTTTTCTAGTCCTAAGGGGACACTCAGCAATGTCAAGTATTTTTAGAGTGTTACCTGAGGGCAGTTTGTTGGAATCAGCTTACTTCTAATCATCCAACTAGTGAACCACAGAGGAAACCATTAAAACACTGCCTCATAGTGAAAGGTGGGGTCATCTACCCTTCCTCATTGCTATTTGCCCACAATAATTTTCAAAGCTGGTTTTTAAGAAAACACTGAAAAGAAAACACCTGTTTTATGAGGGGAGAAACATAGCAAAGTCAAGTCACAGAAGAAGAAAGGAAAGTTTTCTGAATGAACATGTACTTGCATTTCCCAAATGTCTCCCAAACCCTAGAGGTTTTCATGAGATAATAATAATATGACATGTGGAAGGTTATGGGTAAACACATTTTACTAACTTGGCACATTATCTAAGGTGGCTATGTGATGCTAAGTGGTTTCAACCAAATAGTGCACATAAATTTTAACTAATTGACTGGATGTGTTGAATCATTTGGGTGGGACCTGTGTCTACTAACTATAATGCTGTGGTTTAATGGATTTCAATTCAATTCAAAGAAATAATCTAAGAAGAAGAGATCTCAAAATATTAATATTTTTTTAGTGGCTGGCGACCCCCCTTTTGTGCTCTTATGGTGTCTTATACTTAACTTTAACCTAAAACTTACCAATTTATATTGAAATTGCTTATTTGCCTGTCTGTGCTTCCCCCACCCCAATCCTGCAATTAGACTGGAAGCTGCTTGTGTGTATTATTACACCAGGTCCCCAGTGCCTAGCATAGAACTGTGTGTGGGGAGTCAATTGATATTTGTTGGATGAATGGGAGGAATAACACATATTACATTATTTCCTTCATTCTACTCTTTCATATTTCTAAAATTATATATAACACAAAATAAACTTAATTAACAGAAAGTTCAATTCAGCAAACATTTTTGGGTACTTGCTATAAGACAGGCACTGTGTTAAGCTTAGTATACATCAAGATAAGTAAAACACCACTTCTGCTCTCCAGGAACTCCCAGTCCAGCGGATGACACTATGATGTAAGGAAACCAATTTTAGTCGAGCGTTTGAAACAGGTATTAATATGGGCATGCTCAAGAGAGAAGGGAATAATTATCCTGAGAATGTTCTCTAAATTTTTTTCTGAATTTATACATAATTATGAATGACTATTATTAATAAGAAATGGAGGATGCATCCTAAGTTGGTTTGAAGAAAGATGTTGTCACATATTTCTCTCTTCTCTAAGAAATTCTTCCACTGTGATTGTAATATTTGTAGAGTATTCTATTCTTTCCTAGATATTTGATGTAACAATACAGTGAGTATAAAACTGTTACTGCAATTTAATTGGTGAGAAAATTGAGCCACAGAGAGCTTGATTGTCTTGGCTAAGAGCATAGTTATTGAGAAACTGAGCCTGATCTCAGAGAGCAACTTTCTGTGATATCTCAGCCTCAGGAAGGAGAGTGATAATGTACAAGTCTTCTTAGAGTGGGCATGATGTAGGCAATCTCTGAGCAGGGCCACATTATCTCACCAGTCTCAGATTTTAAAAAATAAATTAGAAGTATTTGAAGACTATAACAAGTACTTCCCATTTGACTTTTTCTATGCAATTATTTAAAAAATATTTTTATCTTATCAAAGTAATACATGAACATGGTCAAAAGTTTAAGTAGTACAAAAGGAGTACTAATGAAAATGGATAATTCCCTGCCCTATTCTTCCTGTTTTCTAACCTTCCTCCTCACAGACAACTGCTTTAACTCTTTTAAGCTGATGGTTCTTCTGATAGTCACCTTCAAATCACCAATGTTTGGTCACCATTAATTCCTGGGCTATCAATTTTGGACATTGTTTGTGGTTGCCTTTATGATACATGAGGATTTAGTTCACTTCCTCCATTCTCTGCATATAATTATGTTGATATTTTAATTATGTTTATAGATTTTAGGTAATATACCTATCATTTTTTCTTATTTTGTCAACTGTGGACCATACTTCTTGACTTTCTATTTTGTAATATTGTTCTGTTGTCTATAGCAAATACTTAAATAGTTTTTACTATGTAACCAGCACTATTTCATTGATTTGCAAATGTTAAGACATTTAATCACATTATAGACCTCAGTTAAAGACAAAACACCTAAGACATAAACTATTGGCTTGTGTTGGATAGAGTTCAGATTTGAACCCATGGAAGCCTGGCTCCAAGTTCATGCTCTTGACCACTATGTCATGCTGCCTTCCTCCCTTTAGGAGCCAGTTTCCTGAAGACCAAACCATATGTAATATACCCATGAAAAGTCTACTAAGACCTACATAATATTTTCATTTAGCCAACCTAATTAATTAATTAGCTCATTCATTCAGTAAATATTTGTTGAGGGTCTATTATATGCCAGAGGCTGTAACCATAAGCAGAACAAAGCCCCTGCTTTCACAGAGCTTACATTCTGATAAGATGTGCCTTCTATTCCTTACTCCAGGGTATTTATTTGTTTATTTATTTATATTTATTTTTTTATATTGAAGTATAGTTGATTTACAATGTTGTGTTAATTACTGCTGTACAGCAAAGTGATTCAGTTTTTTACATATATGTATATTATATATGTATATATATATATTCTTTTCCATTATGGTTCATCACAGGAGATTGAATATAGTTCTCTGTGCTATACAGTAGGACTTTGTTGTTTATCCATTCTATATATAATAGTTGTTGTTTATCCATTCTATATATAATAGTTTTCTATATATAATAGTCTGCTAACCCCAACCTTCCACTCCACCCCAGGGTTCTTTTATCTACTCACTCAACCAACAGATTCTTATTGAGTGCCTAATGTAGTTCAGACGCTTTGCTGAGCACTGGAACGCAGTGGTGAAACCAGACACAATCCTCACCTTCAGGGAGCTTACACAACTAAGCAGACAATTTCAACAATAATGTAACCTGTGATGATAGGGGAAACAGGGAGTGTGAAGTTTGGGCAGACAGGAGCAAACCTGTCCAGGTCTTAGCAGGTGGAGAGGGTCAGGACAGGCTTCCCCTTGAAAATAGCTTTTAACCTGAGACCTAAAGAATGAGTCAGTTATCGAGGAGAGTTCAGTGCAATCCAGGCAAAGGAACAAGCAACACATAAAAAGACCAGCAGGCGAGAGAAATCCAGATGCATTAAGGAAATGAAAGTAGTTTAATATGACTGAGAGACAAAGTTAAGATTTGACAACAAAGAGAGTGTGAGCAAAAGGTGAGGTTAGAGAGATGGAGGAGATCACCAATGGCTTTGTCTGCCAGATGGAGGAGTTTTACTCCATCCTAAAGGTAGTGAGAAATGACGCTGGCTGCCAGGTGGTAAACGGAGTGCAGAGAGGAAGACAGGAGCTGGGAAGACAGTTGGGAAGTGGCTCTGGGCCTGATAACTTTTGAACTTGGCCTGGCATGCTGTGACACATTTTTCCTTTTCCCCATGGTTTTTTTCTGCTTAGCCCGGGAGCACATTAACGATGCACAATTGCCTAACTGTGGCTGTGTAGCCCCGTTGTACATGCCAAATGCCTCAGACCAGCAAATCCAATCACTGCTTCTTTGGATGTGGGGAGCCAGGTTTGGGATGGGAAAATATTGCAATTATGGGACTTGCTTTATTATTTACACTTTTTTATTGGCTGAGCTAAGATTGGATCTGTGGAGCCAAGATTGAAGCCAACCACCAAGAGGAAGGAGAAGGCAGGTTTGAGAGGCAATAAACTTGATATCAGTTGGGTTTTAGACATCCACAGACCAATCATTTTGGGATTTATTCAATTTTCTGAATATTTGTGAAGCAACTGCAGAGTACAAGGAGCACAGAATCTAGTCTGCTATCATAAAGCCCATGATCTCATGGGGAGAAAGTGCAGTCACCAAAGCCATTCCCACTTGAATGTTCCAAACAACTTAGCTCAGGGCTCACCTCCTCTTAGAGACCTTTCTGATGTCCCCAGCCTAGGTGACACCCCTCTCATGGGCCCACTCAGCCCCCGGGCTTTCCTCTACTATCATTCATATCACCCTGAAATACAAATTTATTTTTCTTTACTTTCTATCTTACTTAGTAGTCAGGGTAGGGACTACGAATTTGATCTCTGTGTACCTAGTACCTGGTATAGTGCCTGGCACATCATAGGCTTCCAATAAATTTTTGTGGAATATACACTACATTATACATATCTGTACATTAGCAGTTATCATAAAGAGCTATAGGAATGCAGAAGAGAGAATATTTAAATCTGTGCTGGGAAAGTTAGGAAAAGCTCTGCAGAAAAGGTGATATAAAAACTGTACCTTTAAACCTGAGAAGAAAAATGCCAGGATGAAACAGTAGGGGTGGACACTCCTGCCAGAGGGAAGTGTGCGAATGAGAAAGCACAGAAGCAGGTAAATCAAGGCCTGTTCAGGGAAACTGCTCATTTCTGGTGGGGTGGCTGGAGTATAGAGCTCAGAAATCACAGAGGAAAGGAAGCCAAGGCTAGATTGAGATCACCCAGAGTGCCATGCCAAATGGTGTGGTTTTAAATAGAGGGTCCCAGGGAGCAGCATAATAAGATTTGACTTGGAGGAGGGCAGAAAATGGTTGAGGGTGGAGGGGAATAGTGAAGTGAACACTGAGTCAGGTTGGAAAAGATGGGTCCAGCCTGGAGGATATGGTGGCCTGAATTAGGTTGTAGCAGTGAGGGGCTTGAGACAGAATTAGAATGGCTTGGTTATCAACTGGATGTGGAGAATAAGTTAGTTTGAGGAGTTGAAACTGCACTGAGGTTTCCAGCTTGGGTGGCTGGTTAAGAAACAGCACAACTGATTGGTAAGATTTTAGTCTAATTTCTGGTGTGGTTACTAATAGACTCTGAAGAAAATAAATAGTACCAAGGAAGAGATGCAGAGAAGGAGGAGGTCTGAAAGACTAAAAAACTGATTATCAGCCTTAATACTCAAGTAATTCAGACTTAAAGCCCAAACTACATTTCTATCCCTGTTTGACAGACTATCTTTTTACAAGGATGAGGTAAAAATAAGACTGAATATCTGTGAAACTCTTTATGCCCCTTGGGGAAAAAAGGTACATATAAAAGGAATACAGTATCCACTGGGTGAGTCACCAGCGTTATTTTAAGAGGGATTTGTCACATGGCAGTGAGAGGCAGAGAGGAGCAAAGATATGAATCCATAATGAGAAAAAAAAGAAATGAGGTGAAAGAAAAGGTTTTGAGTGGGAGTTAGGAGTGCCCAAGCATGACAGCAAGGTGGAGTCTGATGAGAGAGGTCGAGGGAGAAGGTCAAAGGGATTTTTTTCTTTCTTTGGGAGGAAGTAGTAAAAATTGGGACAGACTGCTGAGAGTGGAAGGCCAGAGCAGTGACCTGGAATTATTATTTTGGAAGCTAGGAAGGAAATTTAGAGGAATCTCTGCTGAGAGAAAGTTGCCCCCCACCCCTGCCTCCCCCCTCAATCCTTCCAAAAGAAATTTCAATCAAATACAAGTGATATATGTTGATTTCCTTTCACACTGTGTTGCCTAGAGTAATTGCTAAGGCTGTATAATTTGCTTCCTCCTGAAACTTGTGATTTCTCTCATCAAGGTGGAATTGCTGAATGAGATATTTAGGAAGAAGTTTCACATTATAGAGTAAGGAAACAAAAGGCCACATGGCTAGACTGAGATGATCTTAACCAGAAGCACCAGATGCTCTATGAGGGAAGAGTGGATTCCCATTTCTCTGAAGCCTGGGTAAGGGAGATGGGTGGGTGGAGAGATGGATGGGTGAGAGGAGTATTGGCAAATTAACCTGTCATAAGCAGCGGGTGAAAGAGGAGAGAAGAATAGTCATGTGCTCTCTCTATCTTTCTCTCCCCTTCTTGCTCTCTGGGGTAGACACTGGTGTGGTAGTTAGAAGTGTAGCTCTGCTTGGTATACATTTGTATACTGGCTTTACCACTTACTATATAGGTGACCATGGGGAAATTCTTCAGTTTCTCTGTGCCTTAGGTTGCCTCATTTATAAAATTAGAATAATAATAGTGCTGACTTCATAGGATTATTGTGAGGGTCAAAGCACTTAAAACAGAGCCTGCACATAGTGAAGACTCAATAAATGATAGATTTTATTATCCCTAGTGGATAGGTTGGGATGGGAGGTGGTAAAATTGAGGGTAGATATAAAAGGGAATAGATCAAGCATCTATAAGGTTTCCTGTATGCTCACATTTACTGGTTGATACTTCTGTCTTCACCATTTAGGCAAAACTAGGTTTAATTTTCTATATTTTCTAAATAATTGCATTTAACTCATCAAGTCATAAAGTGTTCTATGGAATATTTGTACCATGAGAGAATCCATTTAAAAAAAGATACTATAGTCAAATGTATTTAGGAAATGATCATACCATCCTCCTCCTGTTGGAGAATCACGGTGACATAGCTTGTCAAAGTCTCCGAAAAGTACTATGAAAAAGACAGCCATTAAACCTCACTTAGATCTGTGTGCCAGCTAAGAATTGTCACTTGCCATGTGCCTCTACAAGAATTAAGTCACTAGCCACTGCAGTTGCTGACCTTCAACACACCCTGAAAGGAGTTCAGTGTGGAGTTCAGTGTGGAGATCAGGAATGAGGCACTCTACTCTGAGAAAAACTAGCAGAACAGGCCTTCAGATAGATATTTTCAGGAGATTTTATGAGCCCAAATTCTTGCATCTTCTCATATCCAGAAAAACACTAAAATCATTAACGGAGACATCTGCTCTTTGTGACTAGCAGCAAGCCTCTGCCAAAATGTGTGCCTGATTGCATGTATCCCCCTTCACCAAAATCACATATATACTAACCCCCCAACCCCACCTCTTCAGAGCAGTTTCTCAGAGCTATCTGAGAGGCTGTCTCCCAGGCTATAGTCCTTATTTTGCCCCAAATAAAACTTAACTCACAATTCTCATGTTGTGCATTTTTTTCTCAGTTGACAGGTGTTTCCTCAAGTTAACCTGAGTACAAAGCTTCTTTCCATATACCATTGATAAACATCCCAAGAATATCTATTGAACATAAATTCCTCAAAAGATTGGAGACCAAAAATGTCTCAGATCCATAATCCCAAAAGAATAAAACCGTAATCCATCAATAGCATCAACACAATCAGAAAAAGGAATCTACTCCGTGTTCCCTCACTTGTATCTCTGTAACCTGCTGGAGCCTGGAGTCCCATTTTTGGAAATGTCTGATGTTCTGGAGTGTGTTGTGTGTGTGTGCATGTGTTCATGTAAGGTGCTCACAGACTCTTCGGTTCCTTTATATTGTTAATTAACCAGGTACTGCATAAAGTATCTACCTACTAGCGCTCACTGAATACCTACTATGAATGAGAGGTCATGCTAAGTATCAATACTTTGGGGCCAAAGTAGATATGCGAAGGGTTCTAAACTTTCCTCTTTTGGTGGCTTTGCTTATGCTCTTCATTGTGCCTGGAGAGTGACATTCTTTCTCCTCTTTCTCTTTCTCCAATCATCAGTGTTCATCTCAGGTACCACTTTCTCTAAGAAACCTTCCCCTCTCCTTCCAACTGGATCTGATCTGTGGCTTCTCTGAACCTTCAGGACTTTCTTATGACGTTCATTTTACTCTGCTATGAGTTGTAGATATTTATGAACTACTTATCCCTCAAAAAATCGGAACCTTTGGCAGGAGGGACTGTGTCTTATTCGTCCCTGTATTCTCTGTAGCACCAACGACAGGGCTTTCCCATCATCTGAGCTCAACATATAGCTGCTGAATTAGAACTATTAAAAGAAACATAAGACATAGTCTCCATCACTTAAGGTATTTAGTATGTAGTTGTGGAGATAATACCTACACATGAGGATGTAATGATAACAGAAGATAGAGGTGAATGATAACTGCCTAGTTAATGGAATGGATGGAGGATGACAGTATGTTTCTTTCAAAGAATAAACTCCACTTGACTGGCAGTGGCTGCCTGACATTCTGTATTGGGTGCAATCTTGAGGCTACTTCCTGGCTCAGTGGAAAGAGTGCTGTGATCAGTCACTGATATCTGCCGTGTGTTGTAAACTCACTAGTGGTGGCATGCATTTAGATGATTTGATGATGCTGGTAAGGTCAATGGTGTACGGGTTTCAGAGAAAGTGCAGGTTACTGTGGGTTGACTGGAGTAAGTCAAGGAAAGCTTGTAAAAAGACTTCAACCTGGCCATGGAAGATGAGTAGCATTTAAAAGCCAAAGGAGAGGAGTACGATGGGTGTCTGAGACCATCTGGATGGTCTGTATACGTGACTGAATCCCGTTAAAGCCTTTATATACATTTTAAGGTTCTGGCGGCCAGTGTGGAGGTCTGCTCATCTTGCGGTGCCCAAGACTAGCCTGCTGTGTGGCTGACAGGGTCTTGGTGCTCGGGCTGGGTGTCAGGCCTGAGCCTCTGAGATGGGAGAGCAGAGTTCAGGACATTGGTCCACCTGAGGCCTCCCAGCTCCATGTAATATCAAACAGCGAAAGCTCTCTCAAAGATCTCCATTTCAACGCGAAGATATCCATCTCCAGCTCCACTCAACGATCAGCAAGCTACAGTGCTGGACACCCTATGCCAAACAGTTAACAAGACAGGAACACAACATCACCCATTAGCAGAGAGGTGGCCTAATATCATAATAAGTTCACAGACACACCAAAACACACTACGGGACATGGTGCTGCCCACCAGACAGACAAGATCTAGCCTCATCCACCAGAAAACAGGCACCAGTCCCCTCCACCAGGAAGCCTACACAACCCACTGAACCAACCTTAGCCACTGGGGGCAGACCCCAAAAACAACAGGAACTATGAACCTGCAGCCAGCAAAAAGGAGACCCCAAACACAGTAAATTAAGCAAAATGAGAAGACAGAGAAATACACAGCAGATGAAGGAACAAGGTAAAAACCCACCAGACCAAACAAATGAAGAGGAAATAGGCAGCCTACCTGAAAAAGAATTCAGAATAATAATAGTAAAAATGATCCAAAATCTTGGAAATAGAATGGAGAAAACAGAAGAAACATTTAACAAGGACCTGGAAGAACTAAAGAGCAAACAGACAATGATGAACAACACAATAAATGAAATTAAAAATTCTCTAGAAAGAATCAATAGCAGAATAACTGAGGCAGAAAAAAGGATAAGTGACCTGGAAGATAAAATATTGGAAATAACTACCACAGAGCAGAATAAAGAAAAAAGAATGAAAAGAATTGAGGACAGTCTCAGAGACATCTGGGACAACATTAAACACACCAACATCCGAATAGTAGGGGTTCCAGAAGAAGAAGATAAAAAGAAAGGGACTGAGAAAATATTTGAAGAGTTTATAGTTGAAAACATCCCTAATATGGGAAAGGACATAGTCATTCAAGTCCAGGAAGCACAGAGAGTCCCATACAGGATAAATCCAAGGAGAAACACACCAAGACACATATTAATCAAACTATCAAAAATTAAATACAAAGAAAAAATATTAAAAGCAACAAGGGAAAAACAACAAATAACACACAAGGGAATCTCCATATGGTTAACATCTGATAATTCAGCAGAAACTCTGCAAACTAGAAGGGAGTGGCAGGATATATTTAAAGTGATGAAAGGGAAAAACCTACAACCAAGATTATTCTATCCAGCATGGATGTCATTCAGATTCGATGGAGAAATTAGAACATTTACAGACAAGCAAAAGTTAAGAGAATTCAGCGCCACCAAACCAACTCTACAACAAAGGCTAAAGGAATTTCTCTAGGCAGGAAACACAAGAGAAGGAAAACACTTACAATAACAAACCCAAAACAATTAAGAAAATGGTCGTAGGAACACACATATCAATAACTATCTTAAGTGTAAATGGATTAAATGCTCCAACCAAAAGACATAGACTGACTGAATGGATACAAAAACAAGGCCTGTATATATGCTGTCTACAAGAGACCCACTTCAGACCTAGGGACACATACAGACTGAGAGTGAGGGAATGGAAAAAGATATTCCATGCAAATGGAAATCAAAAGAAAGCTGGAGTAGCAATTCTCATGTCAGACAAAATAGACTTTAAAGTAAAGACTATTACAAGATACAAAGAAGGACACTACATAATGATCAAGGGATCAATCCAAGAAGAAGATAAAACAATTGTAAATATTTATGCACCCAACATAGGAGCACCTCAATACATAATGCAAATGATAACAGCCATAAAAGGGGAAATTGACAGTAACACAATCACAGTAGGGGACTTTAACATCCCACTTTCACCAATGGACAGATCATCCAAACTGAAAATAAATAAGGAAACACAAGCTTTAAATAATACATAAAACAAGATGGACTTAATTGATATTTATAGGACATTCCATCCAAAAAAAAAAGAATACACTTTCTTCTCAAGTGCTCATGGAACATTTTCTGGAATACATCATATCTTGGGTCGCAAATCAAGCCTTGGTAAATTAAAAGTAAATTGAAATTTTATCAAGTATCTTTTCCAACCACAACGCTATTACACTGGATATCAATTACAGGAAAAAGTTTGTGAAAAATTCAAACACATGGAGGTTAAACAATACACTACTTAATAACCAAGAGATCACTGAAGAAATCAAAGAGGAAATCAAAAAATACCTAGAAACAAATGACAATGAAAACATGATGACCCAAAACTTACGGGATGCAGCAAAAGCAGTTCTAAGAGGGAAGTTTATAGCAATACAATCCTACCTCAGTAAACAAGAAACAGCTCCAACCTAAGCTTACACCTAAAGCAGTTAGAGAAAGAAGAACAAAAAACACCAAAGTTAGCAGAAGGAAAGAAATCATAAAGATCAGATCAGAAATAAATGAAAAAGAAATGAAGGAAACAATAGCAAAACAACAAAACTAAAAGCTGGTTCTTTGAGAAGATAAACAAAATTGATAAACCACTGGCCAGACTCATCAGGAAAAAAAGGGAGAAGACTCAAATCAATAGAATTAGAAATGAAAAAGGAGAAGTAACAACTGACACTGAAGAAATACAAAGGATCATGAGCGATTACTACAAGCAACTCTATGCCAATAAAATGGACAACCTGGAAGAAATGGACAAATTCTTAGAAAAGTACAACCTCCTGAGACTGAACCAGGAAGAAATAGACAATATAAACAGACCAATCACAAGCACTGAAATTGAGACTGTGATTAAAATCTTCCAACAAACAAAAGCCCAGGACCAGAGGCTTCACAGGCGAATTCTATCAAACATTTAGAGAAGAGCTAACGCCTACCCTTCTCAAACTCTTCCAAGATATAGCAGAGGGAAGAACACTCCCAAACTCATTCTGTGATGCCACCATCACCCTGATACCAAAACCGACAAAGATGTCACAAAAAAGAAAACTACAGACCAATATCACTGGTGAACATAGATGCAAAAATCCTCAACAAAATACTAGGAAACAGAATCCAACAGCACCTTAAAAGGATCATACACCATGATCAAGTGGGGTTTATCCCAGGAATGCAAGGATTCTTCAATATACATGAATCAATCAATGTGATACACCATATTAACAAATTGAAGGAGAAAAACCATATGATCATCTCAATAGATGCAGAGAAAGCTTTCAACAAAATTCAACACCCATTTATGATAAAAACCCTCCAGAAAGTAGGCATAGAGGGAACTTACCTCAACATAATAAAAGCTATATATGACAAACCCACAGCCAACATCGTTGTCAATGGTGAAAAACTGAAACCATTTCCACTAAGATCAGGAACAAGACAAGGTTGCTCACTCTCACCACTATTATTCAACATAGTTTTGGAAGTTTTAGCCACAGCAATCAGAGAAGAAAAAGAAAGGATTTTTTCCCCATATTTTTAACATCTTTGTTAAGGTATCATTTATATACCATGAATTTCATCCATTTAAAAGGTATAATTTTTATAAAAAATTTATAGATTTGTGCAAGCATCACCATAATTCAGTTTTAGAACATTTCCATCACTCCCAAAAGATCCCTCATTGCCATTGCATTTAATTCCTGCTCCCACTCCCAGCTCCAGGCAACCACTAATATGCTTTCTGTCTTTATGGATTTGCCTTTCCTGGACATTGCATATAAATGAAATGTTACAATATGTAGTCTTTCGCATCTTGCTTTTTTCACTTAACATTGTGCTTTTGAGGTTCAACTAAGTTGTAGCATGGAACAGTAGTCTATTCCTTTTCATTGCTGAATAGTATTTCACTGAATGAATATATCACATTTTGTTTATTCAACAATTGATGGACATTAGTCATTACTTAATGACTAATATGAATAATACTCCTTTGAATATTTATACATGAGTCTTTGTGTGGACGTATGCTTTCATCTTTCTTGAATAGATACCTAGGAGTGGAATTGCTGGATCTTACTGTAAGTTTATATCCAACATGTTAAGGAAGTGAAAAACAATTTTCCGAAGTGACTGTATCATTATATATTACCATTAAATGATGTGTGGTGATTCAGGTTTCTCCATATCCTCACCAAAACTTGTCATCTTTTTTATTGTAGCTATTCTAGTAGATATGATGTAGTATCTTGTCATTTTAATTTGCATGTCCCTAATGACTAATGATATTGAACATATTTTCATGCAATTATTGGCCATTTGTATATCTTCTTTAATGAATTGTCTATTCAAATCTTCTACTGAGTTTTTAAGTGGTTTACTTTCTTCCTTGTTATTGAGTTATAAGTGTGCTTTATATATTTGGGACACAAGACCTTTGTCATATTTATGCTTTACGAATATTTTCTCCTAATCTGTGGCTTGTCTTTTAATTTCTTAAAGTATCTTTTGACCCATAAAAGTTTTAAAATTTGATAAGGTCCAACTTATTATTTTTTATGGATTGTGCTTTTGATTTCACATCTAAGAACTTTGGGTTCTTTTTAAAGGTAAATCTAATAGGATTTGATGATGGATTGCATGTTGGGTATAAAAGAAAAGAAGAGTCAAAGATGACTGATCCTTTTGTTCTGGGCAATCAGAAAAAGTTTCCATTTATTGAGTGAATAAAGACTGGAGAAAGAAAAAGTTAGGGAGTGGGAATCACAAGTTGTTTTAACCAAGTTAGATTTAAGGTTTTTATTAGACATCCAAGTAAGGATGTAAAGGAGACAGATTTAGAAGCTTAGAGTTCAGCTGTTTGAGATAAAACTTCGAGTCATCCTCATAAATATGGTATTTAAAACCATGGCCCATGTGATGTTACTTAAGGAGTGAATGTGAGTAGAGAAGAAAAGACTTCCAAGGACTGACTTTTGGAGGACTTAAAATAATAGCAGTCAGGGAGAAGGGAAGAAATCAGAGTGGAGATTGAGAAGGGGCATTAAGTATGTTAGATGAACCATGAGAGTGCTGCTCTGGGGGACATGTGAAGAAGCTGTTTCAAGAAGGGGTGAGTGACTAGTCAAAGTGTGCAGATACATGAGGGCAATAAAACTGAAAATTAGTTAATGGATTTGGCAACATGGAGGTGGCTGGTGTTATTGATAACAACAATATAAATGGAGTAATGAGGACTCAATCTGACTAGAACAGTGAAAGGGAGAATGGAAGGAGAGAAAGTGGAGAGTGTGGTTAGGAACAACTCTTAGCCATAAGGAAGAGATTACCCATAATGAATAACACAAAAATGGATGGTAGCTGGAGGGAAATGTAGCACCAAGGGAGGTACTACCTTCCTTCCCTCCCTCCCTCTCTCCCTCTCTTCCTCCCTCTCTCCCTCCTTTCCTTCCTTCCTTCTTTCCTTCCTTCCTCTCTCCTTCCCTCCCTCCCTCCTTCCTTCCTCTCTTCCTCTTCTCCTCTCTTCTTTTCCTCCTTTCCTCCCTTCCTCCCTTTCTCTCTCTCTCTTTTTCTTAAGTTTGGGAGATACTACAACAGAAAGGAAAAAATTAATGCAGGAGAGAGAGGAGATAATTTCAGAAGTGAGATTCCTGAGAATGTGAGAGCTAAGTTCCAGTGAACAAGTGTCCATAAAAAGGAACATGGATGGTTGATCCATTGTAAATGAAAAAAGGTGGAGTTTATAAGGATCATTGTATATGGGTTGGTAGATGTGGTGATGGGAGTGTGGGGAAGCTTGCTTCTGATTGCTCTTATTTTTTTCATGGTCACCAGCTGAGATGAGAAAGGAAGGGAAAGATACTGTTAGTTTGGGGAGAGAAAAGAAAGCATAAAGTTGACATTTAGAAGAGTAGAAGAGTTACTGGACTAGAGAAATATGATGAAATTGAAGGAGTGAAAAAGAAGTAAAGGAGTTTTGGTGTATGTAAGGGAGTGATAGTAATGATGGACTATAGAATCTAAGCTGGAAGAGAGGTAAGTGAGTACCTTAGGAAGGGATAGCCAGTGGAGAGGTAGTTAAGTCAATATATTTGGGGTCATAGTGGAGTGCGGTGAAAGAAGTGTTAGAATCAGGATACTAGAATGAATGAGATACAAAGATAGGTTATGATGGCCAGGAAACCAGCATAATGGATGAGATGTCATAATTAGGTGATGACAGTATCTAGGGTATGGTCATGGACGTAAGAGTCTCAGGTATGGTGCAAAATATGGGAGGAGAGCAGGCCAGTATTTGAGAAAATAGTCCTCATGGGTATTGAAATCAGCAAGAACTATAGCAGAAGACAGAGAGAGACAAGCGCTGGGTGTGAACATTTTCAAGTACTGAAGGTTGGGATTCTTTAATTCTGGAGAGGACTGCAACAAAGGGAGGTATCTGATAGTATTGTCTCGTGATCTTATTTTCAGAGTCTCTGTGTAGGGAAAAATAGAGGTGAGGGAGAAATAGTGGTTTGGAAGCAGCAATAAAATGCAAGAAGGATGCTTAATCTGTCTCCAGACCAGCTGCATTTGTAGTGCAGCAGACAAAACGGCCATCGTGTGCCTGGTACAGAGCAGGTAATCCAAGAATGTCAGTTACTTTTTCATAGTCAGCAACAGAGGTTTTCAAAACCTACATGTCTTACTTTTTAAATTCATTGTATTTGGCTTAAAGTCTGTAGTGGCTTGGAATTTGCAGTACTCTAACTTCAATTTTAAGGCATATTAATGTTTTGGTTTGTCTTAAATGGTCCTAAAAGCTTCTTGGGACACAGTGAAAGACATACACACAACCTCAAGAATACTCAAAAAACAACTGAAAATGTCACTGTCCCTCAGAGTTACACATTTTGGAGGTAAAATGGTGGCTGAAGTTAGTTCCCTTTCTGTGGTTATGAACTTGTATTTTCTCTGTGTGAAATTATATAATTGTTAGAGGGATTAAAAACCCATGAATAAGGCTCTTTTTTCTGTATCTGCTAGTACTCAGGCATCATCAGCTTTTTAGTTCTAACGTAGTCCCAGTAGCATGAATCCTGACTCTTGACCTGTACCTGTTAATGCAGCACCCAAACCCCTTGCAAAGTCCCTTTGACTCCCCAAGAGGTCTCTTACAACTTCCATAAAAGTCCTGCTCCTACCTTGCTGGGGCCTCTGTTGCTGTAGGAGCTCGACTGCCCTTCTAGCCAGTAGAGTTGCTCATCCAGGGTGTTGAGGGGTGTGTTCTGACCTGAGTCCTGTCTCTTGCTTGTCTCTGTCACCCCGTGGTGTAGGTGACTTACCTGGGCCCATGATGCTCTTTGGCTGTAAGAGTGAGAATGTGCACTCCTTCTAGTTATGGGTAATTGGGAATGGGGAGGATCCCGCAAAAGGATTGCTTGGTCCCTGAAGTGTTAAAAAGAGGGTAAACTCGCAGCAGGTTCGTGAAACCCCTTTTCCACTAGACCTCATACATGCCTATCAGGGTGGCTGAGTTAAGACAGGTTCCAAGCACCAGTTCTCACAAAGAATGTGGAAGCCGTGGCTCCCCTCCCATTCAGAGAGTCTAGTCATCACAAAGATCCCCCTCTTTTTTTTCAATTTCAGACTCCGTCCCAGTTTCCTGCAATCTCACTGCAACCCAACTTCAGGGACAGCCTTCTCCCCACAACCTCCAAACGAAGGAGTTTTTTTTTTTTTTTTTTTTTTTTTTTAACAATTTCTGCATATACCTCAGTGCCAATGGTGCAGCCACTATAAGTTTGTTCTTTTTTCTCTCAATTCCCATCTTTACCCCTTTTCCAGGCTCCTTGGCATTTTCTTGAATCACTGGATGCAAGTACATGCTTAGAGGGAGGGGGGCTGACACGTCCAAAAATGAGGTACACTTGTAGACATCCCATTGTGCCTCTGTTCTATCAGATCAGATGATAGATCTTGATCTAAGCACAAGCCCACGATCAGATAAAAAAAAAAAATTATAGTACTAGTATAGGGACCTTCGCAGAGAATGGGTTGAACATAGGACCATTCCATTTTCTATCACTGTTGATTCAACTGGGCTATAGTCAATTTATTCCATCTGATATAAACCACAGCGCTTTTTTTTTCAATGTTTGCCTCATTTATCATACTCCCAGTCAGTTCTGTCTTTCCCAGTACTCACAGTTATTAGATGGTTTTAAAGTATTTTTTTCTCTCAGGCACTTACAATTTCATTCCTCCCCCCCGAAACAAAAAAGGTAAAATGTATGATACTAATAATAAACATGGAGAACACAAAAAAGTAAAAAGGAGAAAACAAAAATCTACAATCTTACCATCCATAGATAATCATGGAGTTGTTACTATTTCTATCTTGCTTTCCACTCTGCCCCTATGATTTTTTAAAAAATTGTGATTATACATAATTTTGTGCCTTGCTCTGAGAATATAAATGCCATAACCAAAGATTTCTTTAAGATCTTATTGTTGATTAATTTGATTGAAAGCAATAAACAAGATAAAGTAAAATTACAGTACAGCTAATACAAAGTATCCACTACTACTGGTATTTTTTGAAGTAATTCTGGAAGGTTCTTTCAGAGACTGACCCCTTCCTAGTCTACATCCTCATCTACAGCCACAAGGAAAAGAAAAACAATACAACAGAAAAGGTAAGTTGACATTTTCAATTTCTGTCCTGCCTCGGTATAATGGGATCTTTCCACCTTCACTTCCAGTGAGTAAGTGACCAGTTGCTATGATTGGGAGATTCCATTATGACCCTGAGATGTTGGGAAAAGGGACAAATCACAAATGCCACTCAATATTTCCAATTTTAGCGAGATTTTTATCACCACCTAGGAGATGTCTGAAAATGATCTATGGGTGATTTGAACTGAGCTGGCCAACTCCTATTTCAAAAGAATTGAAAAAGGGGATTTATGATGACACTGTCTGCCTATTTTCCAGACCAATGTTCACAGTATGTTACTGAGA
This sequence comes from Balaenoptera borealis, assembly GCF_965194805.1. Lineage (NCBI taxonomy): Eukaryota > Metazoa > Chordata > Mammalia > Artiodactyla > Balaenopteridae > Balaenoptera > Balaenoptera borealis. The sequence continues at coordinate 61,743,703 of NC_138860.1, read as the reverse complement.
GCAGGTTGGTCCTGCTGCTATTTCATGCCACTGGCAGGCCCTTGCCTTCCACAAGGCAGAATCACTTCATGTTGGAAATTAGCTCACCAACTTGGTTTTGGCAAGGAAGACAGACACATAAATCTGATGTAGTAAAGAATACAGTAATGTGAACTTTTCTTAAAGACAAAGAATATATATTTATTTGTGAAAAGGTATGATTATATACCCATAGCCAACTGGTTATAATAATAAAGACAATCTGCATGCTGATTTCTGGAATGCACGTTGTCCCACCACCCTTTTTCATTTTGTCTGCTCTAACACCTCCTCTTTTATGCTTACAATGGGAACAGACCTATCAAATTAAGCACCACAGGGAAAATTGTTCATCTGGTTCATGAGGATCTGAGGCAGATGGTAAGTTAACCATCTGACAGGCAATGCTGGCTGCTCTTCTGAGATTTATAGTCCAGTTTTACAGTTCAAATTGGATTGGGTAAAGTTTGCATTGAATTTACTTTGGCAATAGGAAAGTGTCCAGACCCATGTTGCTCTGTTTGTGACTTGAGGTCCTCCACGCCACAACCTCACCTTGCAAGTCGACCCCTGATAAGTCAAATGCACCACAGGACTGATGATGGACCCCAGAGACAAGTATCTCCCCTGTTCCCTTCCCAAGCCAGCAGCATGAACAGTTGGTGAGTTTGTCATTTTCAAGATTGTCACAGAGACACAAATAACAAGTATACATCTCAGTCTACAAACATAAGTGTGCAAGGAACCTAGCTCTCTTTATTTTCCAAGTTGTTTTCCAAATCTCTACTCAATGGTAATTTCAAGCCTCATTTCACTAGGATCAGGCAATGCATTCTCAATCAATTTGGAGTCTCTTCTTCCCACTGCCATTACCATTCTGGGGTTAAGTCTAATTTCAAGAGATGTGAATAAAGACAGTGCACTGGGGCAAGGACCCATCCAGTCCTTGGCTCACACAACATCCACTGTTCCATGCAGTTGCCATTGGGACATCCCTCAGTTGAGTCCATGTTACTCTCTCCTCTACTTCTGAGCTATGGGATGATACTGCTGCTTTTGTGCCCCACTGGGGGTCCCAGAATTTCTGCTAGGGGCCTAAGCTCTGTCTCCACAGTTTGTTCTTTCTCAGAAGAGCCATCCTCCTGCTCATCTCAGTAGTCAAGACCTAGTTCAAGCTCACTTCCTATAAGAGACCTCTCCTTGTGACTCTAAAGCTCATTTCACCTCTTTTCCCTTTGAGGATCCAATAGCACGCATCTAGCACTTGTCATGCAGTGATTGTCTTGTTTAGCTTTTCATGAGTGTTTGTAGAACTTTTTAGGGATGGGCTCCATCACCTTTACCTTCCGATCTGCACTAATATGTCTTTCTCAAATAAATTAGTACTCCATCTTGCAGCTAAGAAGTCTACAAGCTCATGTAGAAGGGTGAGGATGGGAGGCACAGGTAATGGAGAGAAAATGCAGATGCCTATGGTAAGTTATGAAGATTATGCACCAAGTCAAAAACATGCTGTGTATATACTTTATCTTTTACAGTACACTATAATTCAAAGGGAACCTCTTTGTATTAATGATTTTTTTATCTCTACCAGCATACAGCCCAATTGATAGATATATCTGTTATATGCTGACTCTATTCCAAGTATAATGAAGAAATAAAAAGGGAATTAAAAATTAAATAAAAATTCCCACCAGACAGTTACAGAAAGATAGAGAAGATGAAAAGGCAGAGGGCTATGTACCAGATGAAGGAACAAGAAAAAACCCCAGAAAAACAACTAAATGAAGTGGAGATAGGCAACCTTCCAGAAAAAGAATTCAGAATAATGATAGTGAAGATGATTCAGGACCTCGGAATAAGAATGGAGGCAAAGATTGAGAAGATGCAAGAAATGATTAACAAAGACCTAGAAGAATTAAAGAACAAACAAACAGAGATGACCAATACAATAACTGAAATGAAAACTACACTAGAAGGAATCAATAGCAGAATAACTGAGGCAGAAGAACGGATAAGTGACCTGGAAGACAGAATGGTGGAATTCACTGCTGCGGAACAGACTAAAGAAAAAAGAATGAAAAGAAATGAAGACAGCCTAAGAGACCTCTGGGACAACATTAAATGCAACAACATTCGCATTATAGGGGTCTCAGAAGGAGAAGAGAGAGAGAAAGGACCAGAGAAAATATTTGAAGAGATTATAGTCGAAAACTTCCCTAACATGGGAAAGGAAATAGCCACCCAAGTCCAGGAAGCGCAGAGAGTCCCATACAGAATAAACCCAAGGAGAAACACGCCGAGACACATAGTAATCAAAGTGGCAAAAATTAAAGACAAAGAAAAATTATTGAAAGCAGCAAGGGAAAAACGACAAATAACATACAAGGGAACTCCCATAAGGTTAACAGCTGATTTCTCAGCAGAAACTCTGCAAGCCAGAAGGGAGTGGCATGATATACTTAAAGTGATGAAAGGGAAGAACCTACAACCAAGATTACTCTACCCGGCAAGGATCTCATTTAGATTTGATGGAGAAATCAAAAGCTTTACAGACAAGCAAAAGCTAAGAGAATTCAGCACCACCAAACCAGCTCTACAACAAATGCTAAAGGAACTTCTCTAAGTGGGAAACACAAGAGAAGAAAAGGACCTACAAAAACAAACCCAAAACAATTAAGAAAATGGTCATAGGAACATACATATTGATAATTACCTTAAACGTGAATGGATTAAATGCCCCAACCAAAAGACATAGACTGGCTGAATGGATACAAAAACAAGACCCATATATATGCTGTCTACAAGAGACCCACTTTAGACCTAGGGACACATACAGACTGAAAGTGAGGGGATGGAAAAAGATATTCCATGCAAATGGAAATCAAAAGAAAGCTGGAGTAGCTATACTCATATCAGATAAAATAGACTTTAAAATAAAGAATGTTACAAGAGACAAGGAAGGACACTACATAATGATCCAGGGATCAATCCAAGAAGAAGATATAACAATTATAAATATATATGCACCCAACATAGGAGCACCTCAATACATAAGGCAACTGCTAACAGCTATAAAAGAGGAAATCGACAGTAACACAATAATAGTGGGGGACTTTAACACCTCACTTACACCAATGGACAGATCATCCAAAATGAAAATAAATAAGGAAACAGAAGCTTTAAATGACACAATAGACCAGATAGATTTAATTGATATATATAGGACATTCCATCCAAAAACAGCAGATTACACGTTCTTCTCAAGTGCGCACGGAACATTCTCCAGGATAGATCACATCTTGGGTCACAAATCAAGCCTCAGTAAATTTAAGAAAATTAAAATCATATCAAGCATCTTTTCTGACCACAACGCTATGAGATTAGAAATGAATTACAGGGAAAAAAACGTAAAAAGGACAAACACATGGAGGCTAAACAATACGTTACTAAATAACCAAGAGATCACTGAAGAAATCAAAGAGGAAATAAAAAAATACCTAGAGACAAATGACAATGAAAACACGACGACCCAAAACCTATGGGATGCAGCAAAAGCGGTTCTAAGAGGGAAGTTTATAGCTATACAAGCCTACCTAAAGAAACAAGAAAAATCTCAAGTAAACAATCTAACCTTACACCTAAAGAAACTAGAGAAAGAAGAACAAACAAAACCCAAAGTTAGCAGAAGGAAAGAAATCATAAAGATCAGAGCAGAAATAAATGAAATAGAAACAAAGAAAACAATAGCAGAGATCAATAAAACTAAAAGTTGGTTCTTTGAGAAGATAAACAAAATTGATAAGCCATTAGCCAGACTCATCAAGAAAAAGAGGGAGAGGACTCAAATCAATAAAATCAGAAATGAAAAAGGAGAAGTTACAACAGACACCGCAGAAATACAAAGCATCCTAAGAGACTACTACAAGCAACTTTATGCCAATAAAATGGACAACCTGGAAGAAATGGACAAATTCTTAGAAAGGTATAACCTTCCAAGACTGAATCAGGAAGAAACAGAAAATATGAACAGACCAATCACAAGTAATGAAATTGAGACTGTGATTAAAAATCTTCCAACAAACAAAAGTCCAGGACCAGATGGCTTCACAGGTGAATTCTATCAAATATTTAGAGAAGAGCTAACACCCATCCTTCTCAAACTCTTCCAAAAAATTGCAGAGGAAGGAACACTCCCAAACTCATTCTATGAGGCCACCATCACCCTGATACCAAAACCAGACAAAGACACTACAAAAAAAGAAAATTACAGACCAATATCACTGATGAATATAGATGCAAAAATCCTCAACAAAATACTAGCAAACAGAATCCAACAACACATTAAAAGGATCATACACCACGATCAAGTGGGATTTATCCCAGGGATGCAAGGATTCTTCAATATACGCAAATCAATCAATGTGATACACCATATTAACAAATTGAAGAATAAAAACCATATGATCATCTCAATAGATGCAGAAAAAGCTTTTGACAAAATTCAACACCCATTTCTGATAAAAACTCTCCAGAAAGTGGGCATAGAGGGAACCTACCTCAACATAATAAAGGCCATATATGACAAACCCACAGCAAACATCATTCTCAATGGTGAAAAACTGAAAGCATTTCCTCTAAGATCAGGAACGAGACAAGGATGTCCACTCTCACCACTATTATTCAGCATAGTTTTGGAAGTCCTAGCTACAGTAATCAGAGAAGAAAAAGAAATAAAAGGAATACAAATTGGAAAAGAAGTAAAGCTGTCACTGTTTGCCGATGACATGATACTATACATAGACAGTCCTAAAGATGTCACCAGAAAACTACTAGATCTAATCAATGAATTTGGTAAAGTTGCAGGATACAAAATTAATGCCCAGAAATCTCTTGCATTTCTATACACTAATGATGAAAAATCTGAAAGAGAAATTATGGAAACACTCCCATTTACCATTGCAACAAAAAGAATAAAATACCTAGGAATAAACCTACCTAGGGAGACAAAAGACCTGTATGCAGAAAACTATAAGACACAGATGAAAGAAATTAAAGATGATACCAACAGATGGAGAGATATACCATGTTCTTGGATTGGAAGAATCAACATTGTGAAAATGAGTATACTACCCAAAGCAATCTACAGATTCAATGCAATCCCTATCAAATTACCAATGGCATTTTTTACGGAGCTAGAACAAATCATCTTAAAATTTGTATGGAGACACAAAAGACCCCGAATAGCCAAAGCAGTCTTGAGGCAAAAAAATGGAGCTGGAGGAATCAGACTCCCTGACTTCAGACTGTACTACAAAGCTACAGTAATCAAGACAATATGGTACTGGCACAAAAACTGAAACATAGATGAATGGAACAAGATAGAAAGCCCAGAGATTAACCCACGCACCTATGGTCAACTAGTCTATGACAAAGGAGGCAAAGATATACAATGGAGAAAAGACAGTCTCTTCAATAAGTGGTGCTGGGAAAACTGGACAGCTACATGTAAAAGAATGAAATTAGAATACTCCCTAACACCATACACAAAAATAAACTCCAAATGGATTAGAGACCTAAATATAAGACTGGACACTATAAAACTCTTAGAGGAAAACATAGGAAGAACACTCTTTGACATAAATCACAGCAAGATCTTTTTTGATCCACCTCCTAGAGTAATGGAAATAAAAACAAAAATAAACAAGTGGGACCTAATGAAACTTCAAAGCTTTTGCACAGCAAAGGAAACCATAAACAAGACGAAAAGACAACCCTCAGAATGGGAGAAAATATTTGCAAATGAATCAACGGACAAAGGATTAATCTCCAAAATATATAAACAGCTCATTCAGCTCAATATCAAAGAAACAAACACCCCAATCCAAAAATGGGCAGAAGACCTAAATAGACATTTCTCCAAAGAAGACATACAGACGGCCACGAAGCACATGAAAAGATGCTCAACATCACTAATTATTAGAGAAATGCAAATCAAAACTACAATGAGGTATCACCTCACTCCTGTTAGAATGGGCATCATCAGAAAATCTACAAACAACAAATGCTGGAGAGGGTGTGGAGAAAAGGGAAACCTCTTGCACTGTTGGTGGGAATGTAAATTGATACAGCCACTATGGAGAACAACATGGAGTTTCCTTAAAAAACTAAAAATAGAATTACCATATGACCCAGCAATCCCACTACTGGGCATATACCCAGAGAAAATCGTAATTCAAAAAGACACATGCACCCGAATGTTCATTGCAGCACTATTTACAATAGCCAGGTCATGGAAGCAACCTAAATGCCCATCAACAGACGAATGGATAAAGAAGTAGTGGTACATATATACAATGGAATATTACTCAGCCATAAAAAGGAACGAAATTGAGTCATTTGTTGAGACGTGGATGGATCTAGAGACTGTCATACAGAGTGAAGTAAGTCAGAAAGAGAAAAACAAATATCGTATATTAATGCATGTATGCGGAACCTAGAAAAATGGTACAGATGAGCCAGTTTGCAGGGCAGAAGTTGAGACACAGATGTAGAGAATGGACATACGGACACCAAGGGGGGAAAACTGCGGTGAGGTGGGGATGGTGGTGTGCTGAATTGGGCGATTGGGATTAACATGTATACACTGATGTGTATAAAACTGATGCCTAATAAGAACCTGCAGTATAAAAAAACAAACAAAACAACTAATACTAAACTTTCATTGGGTTATTTGTATGGAAATATGTTAATATAAATGTTTCAGACATTACATGAAAAAAAAAAAAAATTCCCACCAAAACAAAATTTCTTCTCAAGATGTTGATTGGGAAACAACATACACAGAAACTGAAACCAAGTGAAACCCTGCGGGGCCTTCCTGGTGACATACATCACCCCCTCTCTTCCGTGATCTCTGCCTCTTGTTTGTAGAAAAGCTTTAGCCTCTGAGGTCTTTCCTGAGTTCCAAAGAACAAATTTAATCAGAGAAGTGAGAAAAATGCAGAAACAAAGAAAAATTATCAAGCAAGACAAAATAATAATAGTTTAGCCATAAAACAAAGTCAAGAACCTTTAGCTCCTCCTCAAAGGCTATAGATAATATTCTGAGTCATATCCTTGAGTTGTTGGGTGGATTTTAAAACCTCACCAGGTGGAAGAAGTTAACTACATGCTGACCATAAGCATACAGACCCCAGACAGGTTGGAACCAGAAGATTGATGATGTTGACTCCCAATATACCACCCGGTTACTTACTAACAACCAATCAGAAGAATGTCCATGAGCCAATCATGTACCCCATGACCCTCTCCCTCATACTGTCTTTAAAAACCCTTCCCTGAAAGCCATTGGGAAGTGTGGGTAATTTGAGCATTAGCTGCCCATTCTCCTTGATTGACCCCATGTTGCAATGAACATTGTACTTTTCTTCACCGCAGCTCGGTGTCAGAAGATTGGCTTTAATGTGAGAGGGCAAGCAGACCCAAGTTTGGTTTGGTAACAAAATGACTAATAGATTAGCTCAAATAATGAATTCCTCTATCACCTGTTTATTAGTAACTCTCAGCAAATTCAGTTCAGTTCAATCACGGTTTGTTTAATTTCTACAAATTGCTGCTGTATGACATAGAGCAGGGGACATAGAGAAAAATAAGATGTGATTATAGGGTTACATTTGATATGACTGCTTGGAATTTCCTAGCAGGTGGGCTTGTTATACAGACATAGATAGAAAAACAGATATACAAGAAACTATTATTTTCTTAAATACAATAATCGTTTTTCAAAGAGGTACCCTAGGACTCCAACTTACTCCTAGTTGGAAAAGGGAAAAATACAGGGTATGATGGTTTCAGGTAGAAAGAAAGTGAGCTGCAAGCTTTCAAGCCAGGAAGCTCATCAAAAAAAAATCAAAACATACATTATATTAGTTTCAGGTGTGCTAATATAATGTTGTATGTCAATTATGCCTCAATTAAAAAAAAAATCTTCTCAAAAACCAAAAACAAAACAGATGCTATTCATCTTGGGTAGTTGACTAAGGACCAATTCTATGCAAATTTTTGTATATAGACCTTTATTGAAATCCAAGAGTTGCTGCTATTTGGATAGCTCTTGCATAGAGTACATATAAATATTATTATCTAAATGGAGACATTTTTGAAAGCAAAAGGGAGCACTACTATTATTAATTACTCTGTGACAACAAGAGGCATAAACCTGGAGTACGGCTACCCTAGTCTTGCAGACTGACAGTCAAAGTGAATAAAAAGAATTTAAGAGCAAACTAAAACATAAAGAGACAACACAGACTCCAGAAACCTCTTCTGAATAGAATATCAAGCCACATCTGACTCAGAAATAGATTCTCCTCCTATTTGCAGTAAGAGTGAAACAGTCTCCCCAGAATAATCCCACGAACTTTTCTGCCACTTCCAGAGTTCACCTTTTGCAAATTTCCTGAACTGGGGCTTTACTGTTCTCAGATCTGGAGTTATTACAATGTTTACTTGTCTTCGGGCTTGCGGGAAAAGAACTAAACAAAGATGGTGAATCTTAAATGTCAAGAAGATCATATTATTTCAGTGTGTTTGCATGGGACATTGAATTTGTGAGCAATGCTAAGTATTGAATGTATACTTAATAAATTTCCCTATAGGCTATTTTAATAACATTCATGTTATTCCTTTTATAAAGTAGTACACATATACTTATTATAGATCATTTTAAAACTACAAGAAAAATATACAGAAGAAAATTGAATCACCTGTAAACCCAACACCTAGAGAGAAAACATTTTGGTATATTTCTATTTGTGTATTCCAGATAGTTGAGATCATTCCATATAGGTCATTTCTTCTTCCCTTTTCCACCTACTGTTCGACCACTTTAACTTAATTGTTGTGCAGTATTCAATAATGATGCCACTTAGTGTTTATTGATACCGCTATATAGCATATAATTTTACCCATGTCACAGTCTTATGAGGTAAGTGATTTTATTAACCCATTTTGAAGATGAAGAAATTGGGCAAATGTGGGTTAGGGAACTTGCTCAAGGTTTCACCAGAATTAAGTGCAGAATCAGGCTTGAACCAAGTCTGAGTGATCCCAGAGCTCAGCTGCTAACCAGTAGGCTGTGTCCATCAGGTGTTGGTTATGAAAACAGAAAAACAGCAGGTTTTTTCAGTATGAAGGGATTTAATACAGGGAATGTAAGGCTCATACAACCTTGCATACACCTCCCATTGGGAGAGAGCAACAGTCAGGAAGGCCCTAGATCTAGAAATACAGTAGTGATGCCACTATTGTTAATCTCAGCTTCCAGGAGCACTTGAGAGCTGCTGGCAAAAGCCCACATCAGTCATTTGCTGATGCCCACACATGCCTAGAGCTTCTGCCAGAAACAATGGCCCATCCTTTTCTCCTGCCTTGTAAACCTTGGAAAGTGCCATGCCTGGTGATATCCACAAACACCTGCTGCCAAGGAAATCTGTGACATATAGTTTCCAGGCTTTCAGTACCTGTGGTGAAGGGGAAAGCTTAGAATGACAGGGAAGTTACGGAGATGCATAGGTGATATCAAATCCACAGGTTACGAGACAGAGCAGACTTTACTTAATTTTCCCCATCATGGTACATTTATGTTAATGCCTTGGCCTATGACTACAAATGAGACAGTGGTAACTCAGATTTCACTGGCTTGTGTCCCCACCTGCATACATGTTAACCACGCACCCCATTTCAGTTCTCTCTGGGAGCTCAACTGAGCTCACAAATGGTCCTCCCTGCTCTTCACTCCTGGCCCCTTGCTCTGCTTACTGCCTGCACAGCCACTGGAGGGCAGCACGTCCCCACCACCGCTGTGGCTGGTGCCTCTCCCCAAGCTAGGTCTCCTCATCCTCCCACAGCTGCAGACCCTCAGGTTACCAAAGCATGCCTCCAGCCCCACTGTCTTGAACCCAACCAAGGTTGTCCCCCAAGTGATGATGGCTCTGCACTGAGTCCTCCACCTCTTTCCTGAGTACCAGACAGTGTTTTCAAGCCTCTATGTCTCGTTTATGGAAACAGCTTCTTCAGCTTGTGTTGAGTAATCCTTTCTCCCTTGTGGTTGAACTGACCCATGGGCCTGGGTTGCAGGGAGACACCTCACTGCCTGCTCCATCACTCACCCTAATCTCTTCCCCTCAGTGTACAAGCCAAACTTCCCTCTCAGAAGCTCTTTCCTCAGTGAAAATCAACGCATGCAGAAGACACCAGTTAACTACCAACTCTGACATTTCACGACTCATGTATTTATTGTCTGAACCCTTAGGTTCAGAAACTTTCTCCATACCTAGTGCTATGATGAAAATTTTGGACATGGCTCTTTGTCCAGTGTCTTTCCTTAGAGTAGGTTCTTAAAAATGGAATCACTGCTGTGGACTTGAAACAAACAGACTGACAGATATTTCTCCAGCAAAGATGGGTTTATTTGGGATCAGCAGAGAATTTCAATTCGGGGTCTGCAATTATGAGGAGCAATGTGCAAGTCCCTAGCAAGAAAAGGCAAGGAGGATACTTTTATAGAGAGGAAAAGGAAGTTGGGAGTGCTATAGTAGTCCATAACTTTTCATTGGCTGAGTCCTTGCAGGAAAGGAAGAGGAGTCTTTCTTCTTCCTGTTGGACTGTGCTATGGTTGCAGGACATGAGAGCTCCCCCTTCTGGTCTCCCAACTTTATTTAACTGAGGTCTCTGTTTATTAATTTTTCACACTGTAGAAAAGAGAATAAACATTTTTAAGGTTGTGATACAAATTGTTAGCAAATTGCTTCCATAAAATTTTTACCAATTTATACTTCTACCAGCCAGTAACAGGGCTTCTACTTGAACCCTGGCTCACTGCACCTTCCACTGAATAGTATTTTATCTATCTATCATCTATCTATTTTTCTATCATCTATCTATCTATCTATCATCTATCTATCTATCTATCTATCTATCTATCTATCTATCTATCTATTATCTATGTAGATATTTGTCCATATACTATATATGTGAAGTATATAATATACTTATATCTATATATCTATGTCTATGTTTATATTTATATAATTTCCCTGAGGCTGCTTTGATCACCATATCAAGTGAATTATGACTCAGTCCTCTCTCTCATATACATCACTGAGACTCTCAAACACCAAACATTCCAAAAATGCAAGGAAAGTAACACCCCCAAGACATTTGTTTAGTCAATGGTAATTGTGACAATTGTAACTGTTGACTGAATGCAAGGTATTCTTCCAGAGGTTGAAGTGGTATATTGCTAAGGAGTAGGTTAAGCTGTGAATGACCAAAAATCCAAAATACAGTGAGTTAAGCTAGATAGATTTTTCCCTCTTTCTCATACCAACAAAATCAGGAGTTAAGCAGGCCATGAATGGTATGAAATCCATTGAACCAGGTTCTATCTGTTTTCCATTCCCAAGTTTGTACCCACATTCCATCCAGCAGGAGGAGAAAAGAGAAGTCATGTTTCTTCTTTCCTGAAGACATTTTGCAGAAGTTGTACATATTACTTCTTCCTACAGCTCATTGCCCAGAAGTGAGTCATACAGCCAAGTTCAGCTCCAAGGGAGGGTGAGAAATGCAGTCTTTTTTTTTCCATGTGATCATTTTCCAGCTAAAAATCAGAGGAGTTAAGTAAAGAACAGATACCGAGGAACAAATACATTCCTGTCTCAGAGGCATATTAAGTATAATATATGATGTTTGTTATTAAATGACTCACAATTTATTTATCTCCTGGAACGTCCATGTTCCTCCTTTACATAGAAAACACAATGCTGTGGATAATAGCCTACTGTTTTTGTTTCCTTTAATTATACTCTGCTTTTCCTTTGACATAGATTATAGTTTTAGAGGTATACTTCAAATTTGTTTTGGACTTCAAAAAGCTGTAACTTCTCATGCTTTGCTCTCGTTCCTAGCCCAGCCTCTCTGTCTGGCCATTAACTGATCTGAGAATAAACACTCAAATGCAGCAGGTGAGTTGTGAGCCTGGAAATTTGCTTCATATCCTTTACTTGAAAAAAGAAAAACAAAAATATACTAAAACATCTGGAAGCAAAGAAAAAAGCTAAGAGAGAAGAAAGACAGCAAGTTTCTGTGATATGCATCTCAAGTTATACTGGATATAGCTTCCATTATCCAAATTAAAAAAACCTAATTTGGACAGGCCAAGGAGCTTTAATGGAAAGAAATATATCAGTAGACTCAGAGCAATTTACAGAGATGGGATTTCATCATAGTACTGTATATATCTTGTGCATCTCATCAAGTGCACAACAGCCCAAAAAAATAGTTTCTTAAATTACTGGTCAAATAAAGACAGTGACACAGATTTTATGGATTAGTGACATTAAATAAAGAACAGAATTAGCTTGAACAATGGATCCCAGAAGTCTTGAGTTTTTTCTTATCACCTATAACCACTTAGCAAATATTTTTTCTGCTGCCTAATTGGTTGGGCTAAATGTCTCTAATTTTGAGTTAATTCCATCTTTATTTCCAGCTTTCCTATCCCTCTCCTGAGCCACATATACATGCAGTGTACTCTACTCAAGAAATACTTTCTAAATGAAGCAATTTGCCTATAGTTGATACTCAGTTCACATACATATGTTGATTGATGGCTTTTGTCTGAGGATTGTATGTGTTGAAAAAAAAAATCTATATACCACTTCACATCTCCTAGGATGGCTATAAAACACACACACACACACACACACAACAAAACAGAAAGTAATCAGTGTTGGTGAGAATGTGGAGAAATTGGGACACTCATATATTGCTAGTAAGAATGCATAATGGAGCAACCCCTGTGGAAAACAGTCTGTTGGCTCCTCAAAGAGCTAAATATAGAATTACCACATCACCCACCAATTGTGCTCTGGAAAAGAACTGAAAACAAGGGCCCAAACAGACACTTGTATACCAGTGTTCATTGCAGCATAATTTATAATAGGTGAAAAATTAAAATAGCTCAAGTGTTCAGTAACATTTGAATGGATATACAAAATGTTATGTGTAATACAATGGAATATTATTCAGCCATATAAAGGAATAATATTCTGATACATTCTACAACATGATAAACCTTGAAAACATTAAGCCAGACACAATAGGACAAATATTATATGAGTTCACTTATACGAAATATCTAGAATAGGAAAATTCATAGAGCCAGAAGGTAAAGCAGAGGTCGACAGGGGCTGAGGGGATGCAGGAATGGGGAGTTATTGCTTTAATGGGTACAGAATTTCTGTTTGGCGTGATGAAAAGTTATGGAAAAAGATAGTGGTAATGGTTCTATGATGTTGTGAGTATAATTAATGCCACTGAATTGAACTCCTAAAATGGTTAAAATTACAAATTTTTAATATATATTTTACCACAATTAAAAAAAAATCTGTTGCTTTGGTCTTTCACATTAAAATGGTACTACATTTTATAGTTTACAAAAGATTGTCATGATATTTAATCCTCACAGTTCCATGAAGAGGGCAGAATATTTACCATTTCCTGCACCCCTGTCCTACCCCTGCTTTAATGATGATGAACTTGAAGTTTAGAGCGATCATGTGGTAACTTGCAGAGGTAGCTCTCTTACCCAAGTCTCTTCAAGTGCTGATCTCCTAGGGATTCAAACTCTGGGAATTCTTCCATGGCTAGTTGATCTTCAGATTCTTCCAAACTGAGCTGTTGCCATAGACTTTTAGCCTCTGGTTATGACTGGCCTCCAGGCCACCCCTAACTTTGAAGATCTGACCCTCTGACTGAATGATTATTAAAGGAGTGTAAATTCGGTCAAAACCTGCCTGGAAAGGGATTTAATTTATACCTTCAGAAGATGCACAGGAAGAAGATGCACAGAAAATCAAATGGAGTGGATCTGATGTTTCCCAAAGCTGGGGCAAAAGTTGGGTTAGCCTGGAAAACATAAGACAGCCTGGGAATTGTAGATCAGGGTCTAATTCTTTTAGGGTCATTGAGAGCCCACGTTACTTCATTCGATTCTCACGAGAATGGAGGGAGAAATGGCAGTAGGAATGTTTTCTCCTTTTCACAGTTGAGAGAAGGTTAAGTGCTTGCTCAAGGTCATACAGTCAGAGAGGACTAAGAGGAAAATAGACTCAGGTACCTTAACTTCTAGGTCAGGGCTCTTTCCATTATGCTGCAGCTGGCTGCTTCTAAGAGACCCAAAGCCAATGCCCAGAAAATGCCATGTAGAAGACTGCTGTTACTATTCTAAGTTTAAGTTGGGGGAGGGATGCAGTGGGTACAGCCAGAGGTGGAGTGTGGGGATGCCATCCTGCCATCATGGATATGGAGTCTTTTTTATGGCTTATGCCACTCCAGCTGGCATAAACAAGACATAGCTAAAGATTAAATGTCCTGAACAGTATTAAACCATTAGATTTCTTGACACCACCTCCCAGAATTCTGTCCTGTTTACGTTCTCAATCAAGTTTCTGTTTATCAAATGTCTAAAATGTTCATGAGGAGATGTCTTCTTCCTGCCATTTGGCAGGGAGCAAATACTCTCTCATATACTCTGGGAAGGAAAAAAATTCCTTTCAGTCCAGAGCTCAAGTTGCCAAGAATAAGCTGCGTTACCCCTACCCCTGCCTTGGGTGACCAATTTGTCCCAGTCTGCCTGGGACTTTTCCAGCTGAAAGTCCCGTGTCCTCCTTTTAACCCAGGACAAACCGGGGTAGTTGGTCATCCTACCACGGCCCTGATTTTCTGCATCACCTCCCCCGTGAATCCATACCTCTTCCATTCCTACATTTAGGGCTAATTTTTGCAAAGTTGATCCTTCTAGGACAGGGGGTTGTTAATAGCAAATAGAAGTCCCATGAGATAGCCTGGGGCAGAGGGAGAGGGGGCTTTCCATGGATCTCCCAACTTAGGCATGATGGTGTTGATGGGAAGGAGTTCCCTCTTCCTGCTTCTGAGGGTGATGAATCAGATCCTGCAAAATGCTCTGTCCTCACTAGAAAGACATTCTGTGGCTGTATCTACATCTAACCAAGGCAGATGGATTGGTGAACTGAGCTTGATGGCCTTTTGCTCTGTGGGACAAAGAGAGTCCCCGTGAAGCTACAGGACAGATTTTTCTGGGTCCTGGGCTTCCTGGTATGAGACTTGAGAGGCTCCTGGGAGTGGAAGAGAGTGGCTGTGGCTGGCTGGAAATGAGAGATATTGGTGCCACTCACTCCTGCCAGGAGGAAATTAGGACTATCCCATTGCCCCAGGGAAAATTTTTAATGTTTTTAGAATAGAACATTCTAGTAAAGTCAAGCAGGGAGCAATTACCTACGACATCAGTCTACCGTAGTAACTGAGAAGGTTCAGCACAAACCAGTTTGTCCTTCATTTCTCTTGGCAAAGTAGGTCTGATGACTTTGGCTGGCTTTACCCGACTCAATGCGGCTGGCAGGTTGTCCCAGCAGATTAGATGAAGCGCTGCGCTAGCCGAGAGGTTAAAGCACTTGCTCAGATGCCCCCTTCCCAAGTGTTCCTATTTCCTTAGGACCGAGTTCTCCTTTCAGGCTTAGATCGGCCGCCTTTCTCTCCTGTCACAGGGTATTTGCTGCAGCTGGATTTGTTGATTTAAGGCGTGACTATTTGACAGCTCCGGGGGCGAGGGGAGGGGGAAGGACATCTAGTAGCATTTCAGCTTCACTGTCCTGCCGGGACCTTCGGTAAAGCAGAAGACGGATGCACTGCATGTGTGCGCAGCGCTTATGTAAGCTGCAGGGAGCAGCGCGGAGTGGAGAACGGGAAGACAGGCGGGGGCAGGGAGATCCGGTGAGGCAGGCCCAGCAGTGCGGGTCCCAGCTTGGAAAGCCGCGCGTGGAGGTGCGGCAGGACAGTACTGCTGCAATGCAGAGACAGCAGCAGGGGCGGAGGAGGGTTTGTGAGCTCCTAGCTGCGGTGCTGGGACGCAAAGCCCTAATTTGGCAATGCTCAGCGGGTAGGGCTGAAGATGGTGGGAAAGCTGCCTTATTGGGGCTTGTTTGTGGCAATAGGTGGGGGTGTGCAGTGAGGGTGGGAGCGAGGAGGCAGAGGGGAGAGGAAAAGGCCAGAGGCCTTTGGGCTGCTTTGCCGGGGGGAGGAATTAAAGCAGCAAGATTCTTCCTTATGATCTCAGCCAGACTCCTCCCCATCTTTGACTTTCCTAAACCATGGCCCACAGCTGCCCACCCCAGCACCTAGTAACTAGCAGAAGCTCTGCTGGAGTCATCATGTTTGGAGATACATGACAGCATCTCAGCTAAGTAGGCACCTCCATGTTGCACCAATCAGGTGGTTGCCATCCCACAATATTTCTTTTGAGTTTATTCTGCACAAGGTACCAGGCAAGACCTTTCAGGGCATATTCCTGCCCTCTGGGTCTTTCAGGATAATTGTAAGAAATAGGTAAGGGCCCAGATAAATAAAGCATACAGCTGAACATGGTACCTCAAACTCCTGAGGAAGATGCAAAGTGCCATATGTTTTTATCCTGTAGGTTCAAATACCTAACACCTTTCCTTCCAACTGATTTTCTGCTTTGAAGGAACAAGATATGGGTTATTTTGTATGATCACAGCAATCTGGTCAGGTTGTCAACAGGACAAAAGCTGTAGGTACATTTCAGCTTCTGTTCAACTTCAATAATTTTCCCTCTCTTTTTGTTCTGGTAGAGAAAGCTGGCCTTTAAAATCAGACAGACCTGGGTAGAGATCTTGGCACTGTCATTTACTTGATTTTTGTTATTGGGCAAGGAACTTCACTGTCAGTTTTCTCATCTGTTAAGTGGGGTTAAATAAAAAGTGGTTAAGAACACAAGCTCTGAAGTTAAACTGCCTGGGTTTGACTACACAATCTACTACTTATTAACTGTGATCTTAGGTAAGTCGCTGAACCTCCTGGCATCTCAGTTTCTTCATCTGGAAAATGGGGACAATAGTACCTACCTCATGGGGTTGCTGTAATGATTAAATACGTTAATATGTGCATAGAGTTTAAAATAGTGGCTAACAAAGAATAAGTGTTTTATAATAATAATAGTGGCTAATAAAGAATAAGTGTTTTAAAATAATATAATAATTTTATAACAACAATTTCATCACAAGGTTGCTGTGAGGTATAGACAACATACATAAAAGTACATGGAAAATAAATCTGAGTACATGTAATTGCCTCCTTCCTTTGCTTATCATGAGTTAGAAAACAACAGAAGAGCCCTTCTGCACTAACACTCTGAACCACATAACTAAGTCTTATATGGGTAGATAATTTTTTCTTCTTTTGCTACTGCTACTCTCCTTCTAAGAAAATGGAAGCTGAAGTTGACATAGGGAGTGATTATTAATATGATACAGTAGGTCTTAACAGTAAATACAGGAGTTATGCTAAAGTACAATTTTCAAAAAGGTAAAAATCATGACTCATATACAAATACACAATGAATAAATTTCAAACATTTTATTTAACCCATCAATTAATTAGGGAATGAGTAAGATGCTAAAATCTGTTCAGAGGAGAATTTGAAGAACACACACACACACAGCATCAGGAATGTTGAAATGAATTCTCTAATAGATACAAAACTGGTTAATAGCCTATAGTGCCATAAAGTATAATACTTAGAGTTAACTTTTTTACAGGATGGAAATCAATCAAATCTCTACCAGACAAAATTCATTTGCATTTCTATAGATAAGAATAATTTGCTTTACTATCAGTTTTCTACAAGTTAACTTCTATTCATACAGATCTGTAAAATGGCCTAGTTTATGAAAACAGATGAAGATACATACCCTATAGAAGCAATTAATCCCCAGAGAATCTGCTAGCTGATACCCAGATCTTCACTGAAAAAGCACCCAGTAAAGTCCCTAATAATTACAGATAAATCAAAAGATAAAATATCTCTTAAATTGGAAAGAAGGGATATTTATTTGTGAGAACTACTTACACTTGTAAGTTGACTGTATAAATTGAGGTGAATTTATATTTGTGATGTTACCTCATCAAACATCTTGGGGTTCCTAGGACCAAGACCATCCTCCTTCAAATGTGAGAGTTTAGAGGTGATAGCTGATACTAGGATTGCTAATAGCAGAAGCTGCTTTTGGCCGACAAGCTTCTCAGAGATATTCTATGGCTTGATGACTCTTCTTCCAGAGTCAATGCAGCCTTGAGAGAGAAGTTAAGCCACAGGTCTCCAAGAGAGTGGGATAGGAAACCCGAAGTCGGGGTGGGGAAGGGGAAAAGGGAGGCTCAGGCCTCTTGCGGTTTGATCAATGCTAAGCCACCGGGACACAAAGTAGAATAGCTCTTTTCTCTGACTTCTTGGCTCCTCCAACACTGTCTGCCCAAAGTCCATAAACAATATTTGTATTAACACATTCAGTCTCCATGAAGTAGGAGATTTTTTTCTAACTACTTTGGATATAATCATGGGCTAGTAGAAATGTTGAGAATTGCATGATTCAGACTCCTTGGAAAGTTTTCCCCAGGAACTCAATGCTGAGTGTGCCCTTACTTCCTAGCAGGGAATCAGCTGTATCTCTCAAAGCATGGTCTGGGAGCCCCTAAATTACAATCACTTGGGGTGTTGCCTCCAAACTGCTGGGCATGAAGTCATTTAAACAATCAGTGGGCCAGACTATTTCTCATCTCCTTTTTTTGGAGGTGAGACCAGCCAGTTTCTCAGAGACACCACTGGGAGGAAGGAAGGTGACAGAGAAATGTCATAGAGTAAATTTCACCTGGTTTGTGCTACTTGGTGATATAGTACATATACCCTAGTGGTTCTCTAACTCCTGTGTTTGGGGAACCAGGGAGAAGTGAAAGAAAACAGTGGAATCAACCAAATCTGATTTATTCATCAGGAGACAAAGAAATGGTTTCTCTTCCTCTTTTCTTTACTCAGGCCACATAATTAAGTCTAATTTATGGAAAGTGGGTGTAGGGGTTGTTCAGAATGTATTTTTAGTTGTCATTACCCAAAGACAGCAATCAACAAGCAGATGAGACTTATCTCTATCTTACCATAGGAGAGGAACATGGATTTTTGTTAATGAAGGGGAAACGGCAAATGGATATTTGTTGTGGCTTCTCCATCCACGGGTGGCCAACTGGGGTGGAGGGGTCAATGGGATGGAGAGCCAGGAGACACATTTTGTGTCCTGAACTGACGCCACCCTGTATCGACTGCCTGCTTTCTGTCAGGAGAGGCTAAGTGCTGCACTAATGTTCTCTTCTCACACTACTGGAAGAGAGGTGAGGACCAAGGGATCTTATTCCTTCCTTCCTCGCCCCAACCTGAGCAAAGATGAGCCTCTAAGTGGCTTTCCCTGAAGTATGCCAGGCCACTGGGATTTTTAACCAGAAAGGGCATTTCAGGGTATTGCAATTTGACAGCTTTAGAGATCCACTCTCATTCTGACCTTCAATCTAAATAATTAGCGTCTTCTCATCTAACTAAACGAAGAAGATCTGGGGCAGCATAGGACAGAATTAGAAATAACCCACCAGGAGGTGAGAGCTCAGCCCGAGGAGGACAGCACCTGGCTGTAACCTAAATGAAGAAAACAAATCAGAGGCAGACAGAAGCCTCCTCAATCTGCACTTGTTGTTTTTCTAAAAAACTGAAAAATGACTCTTTTTTAAAAAAAAATCCTCATTATTTTATTGAAGTATAGTTGATTTACAACATTATGCCAATCTCTGCTTACAGCAAAGTGACTCAGTTATACACATGTAGACATGCTTTTTTTTTTTAACATCTTTATTGGAGTATAATTGCTTTACAATGATGTGTTAGTTTCTGCTGTATAACAAAGAGAATCAGCTATACATATACATATATCCCCATATCCCCTCCCTCTTGCGTCTCCCTCCCACCCTCCCCATCCCACCCCTCTAGGTGGTCACAAAGCACCGAGCTGATCTCCCTGTGCTATGCGGCTGCTTCCCACTAGCTATCTATTTTATGTTTGGTAGTGTACATGTGTCCATGCCACTCTCTCACTTTGTCACAGCTTACCCTTCCCCCTCCCCATATCCTCAAGTCCATTCTCTACGTCTGTATCTTTATTCCCGTCTTGCCCCTAGGTTCTTCAGAACCATGAAAAATGACTCTTAGCAAACTCCTTTAACAAACAAATAAACCTAGGATGAAATTTCCAGTGCACCTCCTTCCCTGACAGGAATAATAAATTAATCCTAGGCTGCAGCAGCTGCTAGGGCATCACTCAGAGCTGTTTCCATCCAGTCCCGGGAGAGCCCCTGAAGTCCCTCTGCCCTGCTTCCATGCCAACTCCACTAAATTTAGCTCTTCCAGCATGTGCACAGTCTATATTTAGTACCTGAAAGTCAGAGTTCAGCTTTCAATTCATCAAGCCATCAGTCATCCCTCCATCCAAGCGACACATAGAGAAAAATCCTTCCAAAAGTAGCACTTGCTCTCTACCAGGGGTGGAAGCCATTCTTAGAATGGGGAATTCACTGAGCCAAAGGGGTTTTCTCCTCACCCAGATGGTGTAAGGAGCTCCTGAGAATGCTAGGCACAGAGCCAGGGTGTGGAGTGTGGCTGCAGAGAGCCAGAGGGCAGGGGGAAGAGGAGGGAAGGAAGGAGAGAATGGCCAGCAGGCCCTGCTGCACTCTTTCTGTCCCCACTGAAATTGCAGGCAACTGGGTGTGGATGTTGACACCACACCCTACCTTAGATGTCACTTCTTGGTGGAAATTTGCCCTGAGACCCCTCAAAGAGGATTAAGAGCCCCTCTTCTGCACACAATATTTCCTCTGCTATGCTCTACAGCAGCTACCCCCTCAAATTATGATGTGCAAATAAATCACCTGGGATGTTGTTAAAATGTGGGTTCCCATTTGGTATATCTGGGGCCTGAGATCTTGCATTTGTAATGAGTTTGCAGGGCAATACTCTGGTAGGGCAGCAGTGGGGCTGTTCTGGGGCAAAGGTGATACGAGGCTGGCCAGTGGGTAGCAAATCTAGATGTTGCCTCAGGGGCTGAGCTTATAAGTTCATGGGTGAAGGCATTATAGGAGGGGTGCTGGGAAGGGAGGAGAGTGTCGGGTCTTCTTTTATCCACCCCCACCGAACCACCGTTAGCACCGTGGTTGCAGGCCAGTGGCACTGCACCAAAGTAAAGGAGAGATCCTAGAACATGGAAAAGAAGGCCCGTGTCTGTGGCTCTGAGCAGCTCCTATTCTCCCACCTGGAGACCTCTCGTTAGAACAAACAATGCTGCAGGGGTACCTCAATGGGGGGCATCAAAACACAGCTGGGGCTGCTGTGCAGGGGCCTGGGTTTTCCCAGGGGCAGCCCAAAAGATAGACTGTTAACTGCTCTCATAGTATAACCAACTGGGAGTTGGGAGGAGGTTTCAGGATGCTATAACTAACAACAAAGAGTAGTGAAAGGCAAAATACCCCAGACAATTAAGGAGATGATTTAATTCAGGCTATTGCAATAGGAAGAACATTCATTAATAAATAACGTCTCAAAGAAAAGAAAGGAAGGAGACTTGGCATTATAGGGGTGGATAAATGAGAGCCTCGAGGAAGGGTCTTATTTCAGAATATTCAAAATATTGGAGGACAATGTGGTTAATGATTTCAGAACCCAAAAGTTTGGAGGAACAAAAGGATGGAGGAATTTATTAACCTTAGAGTTTTATAGGAACACAGGACTCAGGTAAGTTTCAACCATGTTAGAGTATAAGGTGGTGACTCTAAAGTGTGGTGTGGGGATTGCTGTGGGACAGGGACAGACATGAGTACATCAGAGCTCAGATAAGCAAGAGGTCTCTGTGGACCAGTGTTGGCTGGAAGCAGTGACATTGTGGAGCTGGCTTGAACTGCTCTCAAGAGCTAATTTAAACATACATCGATATTGCAAACTGACTGTTACACAATTGGTAGTTTGAAATTGGCCATGACGGGGTATTTACACCATGAAAATTGGCAAACACTATACATCAGTGCTTCTCCTCTGTCCACCCATCTAGAGAGCTGGTTGTTACACATTCGTCAGCATCCCATCGCCCAGAAGGCCCTGTGGAGGAGTCAGAATTTGAAATAGATGTTAAAATTTGGGAAAAGAGTATCTTATATTTCTCCTCCACAAGTCAGTGCCAGAAAATAGAGGGTTAACACTTGTACTCCTTAAACTCCTAAACTAAGTACGCAGAGTTGAAATAGAAATAAATTAAGCATTGTTTAAGTAAGGGCATATGGTCTGAAAAAGAATTTTTATTTTCATTTTACAATGGGACAGAATTGTCCCAGGAAATTTGTGACATATAGATACAGTACTTGTGTGCCATTCTATTATCCAGAGAATTCTGTTCAACAGATATTTTTTGAGCACCTATAATCTGGTGATTATATTATGAGATCCCTAGTGCCTTCTGAATTGTAAAAGCAAGATTACTTTATGTTTCTTATTGTTTAACTCTTGTATATTTTGTGTTTTTATAATTATCTTTTAAAAGTACTACAATTACATCCACCTCTTTTTAAAGGAGAGATTTGATATCCTGCATTATTCAAACATAGCCAACAACATAGCTTGGTATAGGCATGAAGAAAATTCCATGTTGTCATATCAGAGTAGGGTATTCAATGCTTCCAGTGCATTTCCTATTTGAAGGTGGATATACCACTAACCTTATTATCCTTTTACCCTAATCAATTCTTTGGATTCTAGTTCTCTCTCATAAGAAGGATTCATTTGTTCCCCAATTTTTAAAACTACAAAGTGTTTAATCAAGTGCGGTCAGAGAAAAGAGCAGGGTTATATTAGGACAAACCTATTCCTGCTACAGAAAAAAAAAAAAAAAAAAAAAAAAACCCTCAAAGTATATATCAAATCCAGAAGTCTGCTTTGAAGAAAAAAATAGGAGTTAGCTAGCCATAGGAGGTGGGAGGAATTCCAGTAAAAGGAATAGTATTTGGTCATGCCATTGTACTCTAAAGCATTTATTGTTGTCTTAATTGAAACATATATAGGCTTGACATAAGATGAGAGGTGGGATAAAATAAGGAGGGATCAGATCAGAATCAGGCAATAGTCACACCATTTAGGGCTTTGTGGTTTAATCTTACTTGGGAGTTTGAGCTTTACCGTGAAAGCTGTAGGAAACTCTCAAAGGATTGGAATCAGAGCAGTAGAAGCAGTATGGCAATAGGTTGGAGGAAGCGGGATATTGGGGAAGGATGTTAGTCTTTTTTTTTTTTTTTCTTTAACATCTTTATTGGAGTATAATTGCTTTACAATGGTGTGTTAGTTTCTGCTGTATAACAAAGTGAATTAGCTATACATATACATACATCCCCATATCTGCTCCCTCTTGCCTCTTGTCTCCCTCCCACCCTACCTATCCCACCCCTCCCCGAGGCTGGCAGGATGGTTGGAGATTCTATTCAAGAGATGTTAAGGAGAAAGCATCTGCAGTCTTGGTGATGTAATTGATTAATTGGAAATGGGGATTGAGAGAGAGAAAAGTATAAAAAGATTCAAAGGTTTCTGTGTCTAAAGACTGAATAGATAGTGTACAATTTGCCAAGATAGGGAATGCAGGAGGATTTTGAACAAATACATTTAACATGTATTGGTGAAGAGCATCTTGGGGCAAATTTGCAAGCTTCTCATAATTCCTTATCTCTCTAGTAACCTGCTATATTTCAACAGTAACATGACTTAAGCTGCCTTCATGGTGGTTAATTATGGGTATATGTTAATTATGTGTATAAGTCAAATAATATATGATTAGGAATGAACAAATATGAATCTGTATACTAGTAAAAACCTCCACAGTAGCTAACCTTGTTTGGCTGACTTACTGAGTCAATGGCATGCTCATCTGAATTCCACTGACTGCCATACAGTGTCTTTTAATATCACTTGGGCATTCTTAAACTTCCGTTTTGTGACGAAAAACTTTAAATATTTATTTTATTGATTGATGTTTGAAAAATAACAATGGAAACATGATATTATTGTTTTTAATAAAATGAACTCACTGGAATCCATTTTTGAACCTTTGGGTTTTGCCAACCGCCATTTTGGAAACATTGATATTCCTCATTGTGATAGAGACCCGACATCAATTAGAATATGTGCTCCAGAGCTCTAATATTGAAAACTATTTTTTAAAAAACAGAATTCATCCAGAATTGAATTGTTTTAATGTACTAGTATTCGTTTGCTAAGAATTTGATATTGATTTTAAAATACATTTCTTCCTCAATGAATGTGATCAATATGAGTGAAACTTTCAAATCACATGGATCACTTTGTTACCTTTGACTTCTAACCCTGCCACCAGCGAGCTTACCTGCGTTGAACCAATCCTTTCCTTGTTTTCTGCCTCATTACAATGGAAGTTCTACCTCCCGTCAGAAGCTGCCTCTTTCAACTGAACCTCCAGGTTCTCATCCCTTCTGCTTCCTCTGGGGCCATACACTATCCCTTTCTACTGGGATCTTCAACCTCTTCCTTTCTAGTAACTACCCTTAACATGAAAGTATGCTCACATCTATTCTACCTTATGGAAGAATTCCCATTCAAGCCTAAGCCACCTGCATCTACTCTTCTGTTTTATTTTCCTTCTGTTCACAGCCACATTTCTTGAAATAGTAGTTTATTCTGGCTGCCCATTTTATCACCTCTAATTAACTCTTCAACTCATAAGATTTCTGTTTCCACTACTTCCTTGAAACTACTCTTATTATGTTTATCTCTGTATCACTAAGTCTACAGGCCACTTGAACTAGTGTAAAGAGCTTGGTTTTTTTCTCTGGGGTTGGAAGCCATTGGAGAGTTATGAACAGAAAAAATGACATAATGTAACTTATATTTTATCAAGGTCACTCTGAAAGGTGCAAATGTGAAGGCAGGGACACTTATTAGAATTCTATTAAAATAGTATTTGTGAGATATAATGGTGACTTGAATACTAATATGGTAACAATGTAAATAGTGAAAAATGGTCAGATTCTGGGGATGTTTTTAAGATAGAGTTGATAGGATTTGAAGATGGAGTGGAAATTGAGTGTGAGAAAAAGATAGGAGTCAAGAGTGATTCCAAGGTTTTGACTTGAACAAATGAGAGGATACCAGTCAATTCTATTCTTTCAAGTTGTGCACCTCACAGAAAAAACTCAGACTATCCTGCTGTCCAACTGAAAATGGGAAGGACTTTGGATTTTACTCTGAGTGACATGAGAAGCATGGAGGTTTTTGAGCAGAGGAATGACACAAGCTTACTTACATTTTGGGAGATCACTCTGCTGATTAGAGAATAGATTATAGGGAACACGGATGGAAGAAAGGAGATCAGTGAGACAGTTTTGCAATAATGCAGGAAAGACACAATTTTGGATGGAACCAAGGTGGTGACAGTGGAAGTAGTGAGATGTAGTCAGATTCAGGCTACTAATTGAGAGAAGAATTGATGTTTTGTTGATACGAGGGATGAGAAGAGAAGAGGAGTCAAGGATTACTCTAAGATCTTGTCTTGAGCAACTGGAGGAATGGAGTCACTACCATTTACTGAAATGTGAAAGACTACAGGACAAGCAGGCTCAAGGATGGGATGAGAAATTAAGAGTTTATTTTTTGGCATGATAAATTTGAAAAGCCTATAAAAAAAAACCAAGTGGAAATATTAACTGGCAGCTGTATTCACAAGGCTGGTGTTCACGTGAGAGATTAGGTCAGAGTTATAAAATAGAGAATTATCAGCATAGACATGATATTTAATTCTATGGGACTGAAGGAGATCACCAAGGGAGTGAATATAGATGCCGAAGATATCTGAAAGCTAAGCCCTGGTTCTATGTACATTTGGATGCCAGGGATATAAGTAGGAACTAACAGAGGAGATTGAGAAGGAGCAGTCAATGAAGTAGATAAAGAACCAAGAATGATGTTCAAGAAAAAATATTTCAGGAAGGAAACTGTGATCCTTAGGGTCAAATGCTGCTGTTAGGTCAAGTAGGATGAACTGTGAGAATTCACCCCTGGATTTAGCTTTGAGGGTGTTAGTGTTTGTGTGTGTGTGTGTGTGTGCGTGTATGTGAGGGATTGAACATATTGACAAGACCAGTTTTTAATGCATGCTGAGAAGGAAAGTCTGATTGGAGTGAGTTCAAGAGAGAATGGGAGTAGTGGAAGGGAAGACACCACATATAGACAACTCCTTATGATGGTTGCTACAAAGGGGAGCAGAGAACTAGGGCAGTAGCTGAAGGCAGAAGTGAGGTTGAGAGATGGGCTTAAAGTGAGATAAGTAACAGTGTGTTTTTACGCAGGTAAGAAAATTTATTATGTGGGAAAGAGATGAGACACTGGAGGGAGCAAAATCCTTGAGAAGGTGCCAGGGGATGGGATCCAGAGCACAATATAGGGGTTAACTTCAGCCAGCACCATGGATAGTTCATGAATTGAAACAGGAGATAAAACAGCTTATAGGTAGAGCTGCCAGTAGATTGTTAGGCAACAGCATGTGGAAGATCTTTTCTGATTGTTTCTAATTCCTATGGGAAATAAGAAACAATGCCACCACTTGAGAATGAGAGGAGTTGTTGGAGGTTTAAGGAGAGAGGAGAAGGTGTGAAATTCTTGTCTAGGAGAAATGGAGATTGAATAAACTAAGGATAATAGGATGGGGAGGATCACAAAGAGCCTCAGGTAGGTTAGTGATCATCCATTGAAAGTGACACCAGTTAGCATGGCTGTGCTTTTTTCTCCAGTTAGGCTGAAGGTTCAGGGAGGAAAGGGTGTACCCTCATCTCCCTTCCTTTTCTCATTTTTTCTTGCAGTGCAAAAAACTCCCTTCCTTTTTCATTTTTTCTTGCAGTGCAAAAACTCTTGAAGCTCTTGGCTCTTTCTTGCCAAACTCTGATTCCAGATGAGAGCTGGGGCTTAAAGAGAGACAGATCTTTCTCTGGAATGTCTGTTCTTCCTGCCAGTCACCATTCATCTGGCAGGCCAGCTTTTGACTGCACTGGTATTTTAAGCATCCAAATGTGTTCTAAGCCAGCCTGGCAGCCATTCTATGCAATCCACGTCACTGGTCACTGCCCTTTACACCAGAAGGGACCTAGGGACCTTTGGAATCCTCAGTCAGCAGAGCCTGGTCTGAATTGCAATGGAATCCATTTGGTCAGGGACACTAATAGACTGGATTCGCAGGTGAATAGATTTGGAATTTTTGTTAAAAGGAAGGGGGGTGTCGGGAAGGAGGCTGCTGGGAAGGAGTAAAGTTTAGATATGATTTAAATAAAATAGGGTTCAAAGAAAACGTTCTTCCCCTGACCGCCACCCCTACAAAAGCTGCACAAAATACATGAGATAGGAGGTTAGCCTATAACCTAGATTCGTAGATATGTATTGATGCCCTCATGTCTGTAGCTTGGGAGTGATTACTTCATTTATACCCATAAAGTACTCAGAACAGTATCTGGCAGATAATAAAGCTCAATACATATTAGAAAACATAATAATAATACTGTTATAATACTATTATTATTTTATTATTATGCCTTGACTAGGGCTGAGTTGCTTCTTGTTTCTGTGTCTTTTTCTAGACCATGAAGAAAATCTTATTTAAATAAGCAACAAAAATTAATAGACTGATTAACTTGGTTCTTATACAAGGATGATATCTCCATCTCTGAAACACAACGAAGATGTGACGTGAAGTAACATTTTGAGTAGTGGGAAGACATGGGGTTTTGAGACAGAGATGCCTTAGCTCACCTGCACTTAGACAAGTTACTTAGCTTCCAAGAACCTTACTCTTCTGAAGTATAAAATGAGACAGCAATAACCCATCCTGAGATTGTTATTGGAATTTAATAAATCAATAAATATAATTGTATTGTGAATAGCGTTGGGTATATAGTATATATCCAACAATGGTACCTCTGATTATTGGTAAGTTTTGTGGATTCCTTATGTGGTAAAATCCTTCCTCTTCTCCATGTACAGAATTTTTTTTTACCTTTTCAGGGCCAACTTGATGCCGGTCTCCACAAAAATTCTAGTCCAGATTCTCCCAGACAGGTTTAATCTTATTTCCTCTGGGCTCCTGTTCCATTTTGCATCGTTTCCCCTCTCCTTCCCCAATTCATCTTGGAAGTCTTTTTCCTTGCATGTCTGTCTCTTAAGCTAGATTTAAATTTTTTTTATATATCTCTGAATCTCCTTACCATTTAGCAGAAAGACTGGGATGTAGTAGACGTGTAACAAATGTTTACAGAATTCATTGAGAGTTTTCTCTAATCTTCAAAGCTGAGAAACTGACCTACATTTATAAGGGGCTCATTTCTCTCTTTTCCCAAATTTCCCCTATCAGAATTTTGGGAACAATATAGAGTAGTGAGTAAATGTATGGTGTCTGAAGTCAGTAGACCTCTTATGGAATCGCATTTCAGCAGTAACATAGTGTATTGCCTGCTATATCATAAGCAGCTAATATTATGTTATCTATTATTATTATTGTCATTGTAGGTACTATCATCATCATCATTAACAGAGAGACACTGTCTGTCCTGCTTATAATCTAAGTAGGGAAGGAAGACACATACGAAATGTCACCAGAGCACAGTACAAGACCGATATTTACTAGCCCTCCCTTGCTCTTGGAGCACGAGGATAGCACAGCTGGATCCAATCAAGAAAAGATCACTCTCCAGGGATGACAGAAAGGAAACAAACTGTTCCTAGGTGGTTTACACTGCTTCCTGCACTAGCTGATCAAAGTAGTTAGAGCAGATAAGTGACCAGTAAAGTCAGGCAAAAAATGGATCCTACTTCTGTGCCAGGGATGAGGTAGCATGTTATAAAAATGTGCACTTAAAACTATGAGGACAAGTGTTAGCCATCAGATCTTCAGTGACTGAAAGAGTCTCAGATTTGTTGTAGGAAAGTGACTGTGAAAGGGAAGGTCAGACAGAGGAGGACATCTCAGTCACTTAAGCTGCTCATGGACACTTCTCTGCCATAATTGAGGTTCATTTTATTAATATCCAAGAAGAGAGGAACTGAAGCTGTAACACATACGGCAGTATGGTGTAATAGAAGGAAAAGGAGATTCAGTCCTGGATTTATTACTTACTAGCTCAGTGGCTTTTGTAAATTACTGAATCTCAGTGATTTTCAGTTACCTGAGGATGGTTGGGAGGGTTAGAGATGATGTAACATACCCATGCTCACTAAGTGGCAACGTCATCATTGAGGACTCTATCATTGAGAAACACCTGAGCTTTTTCAAATTAGAGAATAATAATCAAAACTAACCATAACCAAAAAAATTTCAGTTAAATGCTCTGACTAGTTTTGGGCATGGGCCTCCTAAGACTCTTCTTGCCCTGGATCAAAACTTCAGAAGACAGTAAATTGGCTTTTTTCTATTCTGGGTCCTTTTCTATACCACAAATCTCAGTTTAGAAAATTATTGAAATTGTTCTTAAGGGCACTGAGCTGAGGTGTGGGAAGACATCAATGCCCACTGTTCCTACTATAGAGAAATTGCTCAAGGGCACATGTCCCACTGATGGTGGGTTAGTGATGTCATCTTCCTACACAGAGGACATTATTAATATCACAGTGACTCATACTGTGTGACTCTTCAGGCACTTGCTGGAGGGAGGGGAAGGGTGGGGATAGATCTACAAAAATAAGGAGGGAGAAGAGGGACTGAGACTTTGATGAAATATTTTAAATGGGGAAGTCGCACCCTCTTTAGCTCTGAGAGATGAGAAACGTGGAAGTCACATGAAAGGTAGGAAAGAGGAAAATTGGAGAGGGAGTTAGAAAAGACAAAGGGAAGAGATCAATACAAAAGGAGGGAAGCAAAAAAGAGAAAGGAAAGGGTGGCCTGAGGACAAGGTAGAAAAGGAGTGTCATTATTTTTCTAAGATTGAAGCTATAGGGATGACCAATAAAAAAAGATTAAATTTGTAAAATATATCCAGGGGTCAAAGGGATCCCAGGAAGAAAGTATTTAGGAACATCTTTGTCAGTGATTTTTGAGAATCTGATGAAATCCATGGACAAAAACAAAGCATATAAATTCCAAATGTTGTGTACAGTTTTGTGGAGTTCATAGATTCCCTAAAGCCAATCCATGGATTCTCCTCCTAGGAGATTCTGCCTTATGTATTCACATACATTAATTTGAGATAGTGGTAAGTCTGGAGTTTCCTCAGGCAAGTCTGAAAGTCAAACAAAAAGTTTATGAATATTATATTTTTAGTGTCTTTTCAACTACATGAATGTTTCTTTTTCAATCTAGCTCTGATCATATTTATTTGTTTATTCAATATACTGATTTTTGTAAATTTCAGGAAGTTTTGCTAGATTTTAAAAAAATGATAATTAGTAAATAACCCAAGGGTTTGGGGCCAAATAAAAGAGGAAAATGGCCTCAAATAATAAAATTTACCATTTGGATGTTAGGCTTTTTCAGGCTGGAAGAAAGAGGTCCACTGGGGTTTCCTCGGGTAACAAGGTTTGTTTTAAACATACACAGGGAATTAAGGAAAATAGGAGTTGTACTGCATGGGCCTCATGAAGGAAAGGAAGCATTGAAATGCCAGACCACACAGAGACTGTTGTTTAGAAACTGGGTCATTTAGGGTTTGGTGTAGCCTGAGCAATCTGATTTTCTTGTCCCAACTCAACAGCAGGCATCTGTTGGTTCCTGCCCTAGTGTTTTCTCTGTGCTCGTGGCTCTGCTACCCTTTGCCATTCTTCCTGTCGTCACCTTCTTTCTCCTTAATAGACTCTGCCTTGCTGTTTCCTCTGTCCATGTTTTTGGGTTTATTCTCTTCCTCCCACTTTTAAGTGCTGACTTTTTGGCATGTGCCCCGAACCGCCCAGGAGAGTCATTAGTGGATTCATAATCACCATCACCCCTGAGAGATCCTTTCATGGCCATGTTACAGTTGCTTCTGAGACACGTGTCCATCCAGGTCAGTCTCTGTGCCCAGATGTCACCATCATGTCAGCATCCTTCACTGCAGCATCCTTCAGAGCAGAACAGTTTCTTCTCTGGTGCAATATCTATCGGGCTTTATAAGGTTTACAAAGCTATACTCTCACATCCATGACATAGTCAGATCCCCACAATAATCTTATGAGTGTTATTACTAGCCTGGCCATTTTACACATGAGGAAATGGACAGTCAAGGAAGTTAAGGGAAAAGCTCCAGGTCATTCCGCTAGCAAGTGGTAGAGCACAGTTAATTTCAGGTCTTCTGACCCCTAAGTCTTTCCAGACACCAGTCTAGAGAAGAGAAGCTGGGGGCAAGGCAGGAGAAACATGATAAGAACTGATATGGAAAAGAAATAACTATTTTAGAGGTTGAAAACATTAGTTCGGTGTAGGGGCAGTAATGACAAAGACTGAAAACTAATGATCTGATTAGACTTCATGCTTAAATATCAATATTAGACCTGAACTATTTCCATGGAGCACCAAGAGATGGCCAGGGTCCAGTTTCTGTCTATTCTCACTGCTTTTCCTGTACCTCCACCCTTCATAATTATGACTTGAAGAGGAGATTGGGGAGGAAGACCTCCTGGGAGCCCCAAATTTCCTTTCCAACCTGTATATTTCAGGGGCCAAAATGCCTTAATAGCTATTCAAGTCAAACTCTTTGAAAAGTAATGTCCTTGAGAGAAGTCAGCACATCAAATCCTTAACACCTTATGTGAAATAATTTATCAAATTACCTTTCCTCTTAGAGAAACTACAACAGCCATAAAGAGGAGCAAAAGACCCTGAAAGATAAACAGCTTAAAACAACATTTGCAGAAAGCTTCACCAGGCAATGGCAAGGAGGATGGGGGAGGGGAGGAGGGGGGTAAAGTGGTGGGGAGAGGAGAAGGTACAATAAGTTCTTCAGGTAGAGTCCACAGGTGCCAGGACAGGGACTCTTTCACCTGTGGGTAAAAAAGGTGATCCTAGAGATCAGTGACGTCAAAGGAAGTGGGTAAAGGTCACAGCAACATCAAAGAGATTGGGGTATACAGCATGGGGACGTTTTGGCATGCTGTCTTTGGCAGGTGGTAAGGCAGTGATGTTAGTTTTCAGAACACCAAATTCTGCCTACACTGTTATATTTTTATGTGACCCTTTAATGTCTTTTCTCCAGAAGCAACTCAAGTCTTAATTTTTTGTACCTCCTACTATGCCTTACTTTGAGTAGGCCTTCACATATTGTAATAATAATAGTGGATGATCCCCACTCATGCCAACTTCATTCATCAACGTTCTTAGCAAGAAGTCTAATTTAGCAAGCATCCTATCTAATGAATTCTCATTCATTATATTTTATACCAGGCCTCAGTGTCCTATGTACTGATGGGGTGAAAGGTTGTACACAGTCACGACCTGGTAAGAGCATTAGCTAAGTTCTCAGTGTGCCTCGAGCAGAGAAAATGACTGGTAGAAAAGTACACTCCAATGCCTCCTATCCCAATGGAGACAGTGGATGGTGATAGACAGTAACAGGTAGATAACCTGACCTTTGGTTAAAAAGTCAATCTAGTGTCAATGGTCAAGACTTATCTAAACACCTTAGAAAAACTAACTCTTTGACACACAAAACAGGAGTCATTGCCTCCCGAATTATACCCAGAAAAGAGAGATTGAATACTCCAGACAGCATGTTCACAGATTTCCAGAGGAAATCAGCAATTTTAGCCAAGTTTCTAAGGCAACCTCCAAGGTGTATGAGATCACAGAGCCTAGAGCAGGGATACAGTTGGGCAGATTGTATAGACCTTTTCTTCCAGAAGAAAATAGACTAAATCAAGAAAGCGCTGGCCCAAAATAAAATTTTATCTATGATAGTGTTCCATCACTTGACATCACATAAAATGTAATTAATGTGAACCCTGAGAAGCAATTAAACCAAATTAAAAAGTTAACATGAAAGTCCCTCATATTGGAAAGGGTTTGCTGAACATCTGCTGACAGGGAGTTTTGTTGAAATCCACTTCTCTTTTAATTCCCTACTTATTAAGTGCATTTGCAAAGAAGCAGGATGCTTACTGCTTTAAATGTCAGCAGCACCTGCTGCACCTCAATTTTCTCAATTAAAAAATTTAGGCTCCAACCCACTGTAGGAAGAACCATCTGGTTCAGTGATGTTTTTGTTGGTTTCCAGGTTATCCTATGAAACAATGCATGGGAAATGAGGGGCTCTTAAGGCTTCTTTAGATTTTAATGTTTCAAATAAAAATAAGTGGTTTGAAGAAGAATCAAATGATTCCTATTGTCCTAAGCTTCTTGTGCTGATGAGTTGACCTATTCATGCTTGATGAAATTGTCTATCAACTGAGCATCATTCTATCTAATAAGAGAGGATTTTCTCTTAGACTGGATAATTAGTACTCGGGAGGGCAGAACAAATGTTTGTCTACTTAGGGTCTTGCCCTAAATAATCTATCTTGCCCTAAATAATCTATGTATCATCTGACTGGTCAAGTTTTGGTTAATGGACAAACTGTTCAAGGTTCCAAACTTTTTTTCCCAAAATTGGGACCTCCCCTCTTGTCGTTTTTTCCAATTTCCCTAAGGCAAATCTTACAGCTCACTCCCCCATGAAGCTTTTTTGACATCCCCCATGCCTCAGGGTTTTGTTCTAGCGCTTGTAAATACGGGTTAAATATCTATTCTCTTATACTTATCCAAATGTTTTTTTCCTAACTGTTGGCTTTTTGATGGGATGCCTATTAGATATCCATGTGGAGATGTGGAGTGGACAGGTGGATGATCTGAGTTCAGGGGATAGGTCTGGGCTGGCACTATACATTCCAAAGAGAGGAAGTGGGTGACTAAATAGATGAGGCACGATTACCACTCACCCCTTGAAGTGTTTTTCTTATTTGGCTTCTGTGATGCCATTCTATCTTCCAATCTCTCTTGGATTGTCCCAGTTTTCCTGACAGACTCCTGTTCCCCATCAACACCATTAATGGTATTCTGTGGGGTTTTTTATTCTGTATTTAATCACATTCTTCTCCTTCTTCCTGTCTTTAACCATCATTCTGCACCATCACACAATACTCTGACAGTCTATTTATCTGTCTCTTATCAAATGTGGGCTCCTTCTATCTCTATATGCACCTAGCAGAGCACCTGACTATAGTGGGTATTTAATGAATATCTGAGGAATGAGTGAAAGCGTTTATTCATTTATTCTCTTGTCCTACAAAAACAAGTAAAACCCAGTCATATCTGCCATTGCAGGAAAGGGTCATGGCGATTAAGAACAGGAGAGTATCTTCCCATGAGATATTATTATAAATGATGATGAGTTAATCAGGCTAGTTCCCAAGACCTCTGTTACTCAAAGTAGGACAATAATTATACTATTTCAACTATATCAGATGTTGTGCGTAACATGGTTACCATGAGAAAATCTACTTAGAAGTCTAAGCCACCAACTAGGAAACCTTTGCTACATAATTTTTCCCTAATTAGTAGTCTCTCCACTGTTGCTCCTGTTCTTGGTATTTTATTTTGATTTAACTACATTACTATTTCTTTGATTCAGGCTTTTATCCCTAATCCACATAAAGTCATGGATCAAATGTAGAAGACAATCAGATGAAAGACACCAGGACAGAAAGCACGAGGCTTAATGCTCAAATGCACACCCCCCCCAAAACCTGAACAGATCCAGTGAGGAGGGAGAAATGCATGGGAAGAAGGGCAGTAGATGAGGAGGCATTTGCTGAAAATAGACCCTTATCTAGGTCCTCTCTAAACCTAGAGAAAGAGCAGAGATGGCCAAAGTGGGTGTTGGAGACATGATAACAAATGATGCTGATAAATTTTGGGGGAGCCATCCGCATGTTTCTGATGGTATAGAATCAGCTATTTGATGGTGTTTTAGAACTCCTTGAAGAAAGCCACCCAACTAAAAATAGATTTACCATATGACCCAGCAATCCCACTACTGGGCATATACCCAGAGAAAACCATAATTCAAAAAGACACATGTACCCCAATGTTCATTGCAGCACTATTTACAATAGCCAGGTCATGGAAGCAACCTAAATGCCCATCGACAGATGAATGGATAAAGAAGATGTGGTACATGTCTACAATGGAATATTACTCAGCCATAAAAGGGAATGAAATTGGGTCATTTGTAGAGACGTGGATGAATCTAGAGACTGTCATACAGAGTGAAGTAAGTCAGAAAGAGAAAAACAAATATCGTATTTTAACACATATATGTGGAACCTAGAACAATTATACAGATGAACTGGTTTGCAGGGCAGAAATAGACACAGATGTAGAGAACAAACGTATTGACACCAAGGGGGGAAAGTGGCGGGGGGTGGTGGTGGTGTGATGAATTGGGAGATTGGGATTGACATATATACACTAATATGTATAAAATGGATGACTAATAAGAACCTGCTGTATAAAAAAATAAATAAAATTCTAAAATTTAAAAAAAAAAAGGGGGCTTCCCTGGTGGCGCAGTGGTTGAGAATCTGCCTGCCAATGCAGGGCACACGGGTTCGAGCCCTGGTCTGGGAAGATCCCACATGCCACGGAGCAACTGGGCCCGTGAGCCACAATGACTGAGCCTGCGTGTCTGGAGCCTGTGCTCCGCAACAAGAGAGGCCGCGATGGTGAGAGGCCCGCGCACCGCGATGAAGAGTGGTCCCCACTTGCCGCAACTAGAGAAAGCCCTCGCACAGAAAAGAAGACTCAACACAGTCATAAATAAATAAATAAATAAATAAAAGAACGTGAATTTCTTTAAAAAAAAAAAAAAAAGCAAACTGGGCTATTCATTTCACACACACACAAAAAAAGGAAAGCCACCCAAAGTCATTTAACATTTTTTAGCTTCTTAGCTAAATTAACAGTACACTTCTTAGCTATACTCAGAAAACTGAGTCAAGGTAGAAACCTGTTCTCTCTTGGGGAAATCCCACTTACTTTTGCTGTGAAGTGATGAGAAATTCTCAGATCAACTGTTCCTTCTGGGTGTCAGGTGTCCTCTAGAAAAATGAGCTCTTTTTCAGAGTGTTTCCTGGACCAGCTCCTGGGTGGCCTCAGATACACAGTAAGCATATTGACTCTTCTTCAGAGTATTAATACAGCACGTGTGTGTGTGTGAGTGTGTGCAGGGGGTGGTGGGTGGAGTACTCCCCCTCTCCCATTGCCAAAAATAAGAGGAACAGGAAAAATCTGCTTCTAAATTTGAAAGGTGAGTATTAAACTTTATGCCAATGTCTGTCCACAATAACCTAAGGCAGTTTCTGTCCGGATTATCTCTGTACAATACCACAGTCAATAGAGACCATCCTACACCACCAGGCTCAGAAATTGCATTGCTTGACAGAGGGCTTTCCTTTCTCCCAGCTCTCAGAAGGGAGTACAGAGCTGTTGCCTGTCAGATGCAAGAAGGAGGACAGTGGTCTCTTCCCACCTCAGGCTGATGTCCAGGGGTTGATCTGACCTGGGAAAAACAAGGCAGTTAAGATGCTGAGGGTTAAAAGGCCCATCACATGTGACTTGATTGAAAGAGGGGATACACAGACTGGCTGAGGATGCATTCAGGCTGGCTAATAGTCATATCCAAATATTTGAAGGGTCATTGTATAGAAGAGCAAGAATAGAGTTATTATTATTGCTCCAAAGGCTGAGCAGAGGGACAGTTGCCACCTCTGTGGCAGTTGCAGGAGACAGATGTTGACACAGTATGAGAAATCATTCTATCAGGATTGCTGCCAATATTCAAGTGGGCTTCCTGAGGAAGTGGCAAACTCCCGTCACCAGGTGAGTTTAAACAGAGCTGGGACGAGCGCCTGCCGGGTGGTTGGTGGGACCGTCCTGGCATAAGAGGGTCTTGAGGCTTTTAAGCTCCTTCCCTTTGTTTTGTTTTCCTTAACCTTTTCCTTCGGGTACTTTGGAGATAGTTGCTGTCTTCTACCTTGTGGGAACTAGAGTGCAGCCAGGTGAAGCATCCTACATGCTTTGAGCTCTGATGTTCAAAATTGCTTTGCAAGCTCAGAACGCTACAACTAGGGGATGCTCTTCTGAGTCTTATTATGTTCAGTTTTGAAAAGTATTATTTCTGGAGGATTGTGTACTCTCCTCCAAGGACATGGTACTTTCCATTTGTCCTGAAGGTAGCCTGTGGTGACAAGGTTTTGTTAGTTCCTTGTGCCTCTTCTTTCCTGGGTGCCCCTTTTCTGTGTGCCCAGCACACTGTTCTGTCAGAGAAAGTGAGTGGGACAAATGTTTGGCAAGTGGGAGGCAAGGAAGCAGGGCCAGTCCCTCCACGTCAGAAAAAAAACCAAAATGTTTTTCTAGTCTGTCTAGGTTTTAATGTGTGATCCACTGTGGAGGAAACTGAGACTATTCTTAGCAGTCTCCTTCATCCCCTGTGTGTTCAATGGGGAGTGAACTGTGAACCGTGCCCCTGTGGCGCTCAGTGTTCTTCCTGGAAGCCTGTGCCGGGGCAGTTTGGGCAGCTACTTGCGTGCCAACAACCAGACCCACCTCTCCTATACACTGATTGTTCTCCTCTGAGTTCAGGTTAGTTTGATCACCTGCCCCATGCTGTTTATCAGTGTTTAGCAGTGAGAGTCATGGTTCCTTTGAACAGTTCTGAAGCTTCACCATAATAGGGCATTTTGCCCACTCTCTCCTCCCTCCAGCCCTGGGAAGAGGGGAGAGTCCTATCCCCTATTTGGGCCCTTCAAATAGTGAGGGTCAAGAAAGGTTGTTCAATCTGGGAGAGATAGTCTCTGTTCCCACATCGCTTGAATGCCTTTCAGTTGGCCAGCCTACCCTGTGCTGTGTCTATACCTAACTGAGGCCAATGAATGGACACATTTAGCCAGTTGTCACGTCTACCTCATCCTGACTGAAGTATAGAGCTGTTTCCCTCCAGTCTGCTGCTTCGGGTTCCAACCCTATTCTAGCAGACGTAGGAACGTTTGAGTCCCTAGTGGAGCCCTGAAGAAAGAGGTGATTGAGGTGTCCTCTCCAGTTACAACCATTGCCAATGCAAGTGCTTTCCCCTGTTACTTCTCTCTCTCTCTCTCACACACACACACACAGACACCTGAACAAACACACTCACACGTAAAGCAGGCTGTACCCTCACTCAGCATCTTCCAGCCTTTCTTTCCCCCTTGCCCAGTCTAATCTTGTTTCTAGCGAATGATGACATTGACAAGGAAGACCACCAACTTCACACAGCCTGATTTTAAAGAACTAGGGCTTTAAACATGCCTGAATGAACTGTTGGTTTGATATATATCTTTAACATTTAGGGAGCCAGGTTCTGGGGTGATGGCATGAAGACTTGGGTTTGGGTAAAATGCAAAAGACTTTTGGGAATGAAAACATTTGTTGGTGAGGATCTGAATCCTACTTTCTGGAAAGGAGGTTTGTTGGTGAGAAATGACTTTTCTAATAAGAAGTTTCATTTCAGACCAGGAAGTGGTATAAACTTACACCCACGGCAGCCAGGCCCAGAGGTACTAATAATTCTCTAACTCCTACCTCTGGAAAAATTTCTATTATTTATTTATTATTATTTGTTTCTCTTTGTTTTTTCCCTAGCTTTCAATCTGTCCTGAAACAACCCCAAAGAAGCTTTCAAAAGTTTTATTCATTTACACAATGACAGCAATAATATTTATTGATCACTTGTTTGTTATATGACAGGCAGTGTACCAAATACTTTACATCATTACCTCATTGAATTCTCATGATGCACATGCGGGTAGATACAATTATTAACTCCAAATTACAGATTGAAAAAAAAAAGAGGTCTGAAGAGTTAAGTGACTTTCCTGAGGTCACACTCCTAGTTAGTCGCAGAGTAGAATTAGAAATGTTGATCTTCTAAATTTTAGGCCAATTCTCCTTCTATTACATTTTGGCTGTTCTCAGTCTTTCTAGGTAAGAGGAGATGGTGGTAGTCTTGAAAATTTTTCTAATTCAAGAACATACTATGGAAAGTTGCTCTACCCCTGAATTCTTCAATGGCAAAGGAGAGATTTCAAAACAATAGGGGTTTTCATAAGAAAAATGACTTTTGAGACTACTGAATTCATTTATTCAACAAATACTTATTGAAAACCTATTATGTGAAAGGTATTATTCAAGGAGCTGGAGATACAGTGGAGAAAAAAAGAAACAATAGATAATTCCCTCCCCTCTTAAAGCTTATATTCTACTGGGTAAACAATTTAAAAATTGTTAAGTGTTATACAGGAATTGAAATGAGTCAGTGGGGTATAAAGGGACTAGGAGACAGTAAGTTTTTTTTGTTTGTTTGTAGAAATTCATAAGTTGATTTACATGGAAATACAAAGGACCTATAAAAGTCAAAGCCATTTGGAAAAAGAACAAAGTTTAAGGGCTTAACATTACCAGATTTCAAGACTTACTATAAAGTTGCAGTAATCAAGACAGTGTGGTTTTAGAGAAGCTGCTGGATTTTGGCTTCAGCCATCACTGCATGGGGGTGAATTGACTGAGAAGGGGAACAATATTTGCCTGTAGCTTTATGATTTGCAAAAGACTTTCAGATATATTATCTCATTTGCTTTTACAACAATCCTTGAGAGGTAGTAAAAATATAATCTCCATTTTACAAATAAGGTAATAAAGCCTCTGAGAGTGTAGATTTGTTTCTATCCACACAGCTAGTAAATGGAAAGGCTGTGTGGGAAACTCGGGCTTCTAGATGCAGTCGGTCTGTTGCCTATTTCCCTACCAAATTGTCGTGCTGAAGCCAGAAGGAATCCTGCACGCAAGCACTGTCTCCATTGCTGAATACAGTCACACATGTTTGACTGTTCTCCACTGCAGCTCTATTTCAGGTTAATTTACCTCATACTTACAACTTTGACACTCACACAGCTTAACAGCTATTTCAGATGTCTATTCCTGTTAAAGGATGCACTGTCCCTATTTTTGGAAGCTGGATGACGCAGAAGAAAGGTAATGCGATAGGGAACATTTTGCCCCTCTTAAATCACTGACTCAAATCATCACCAGGTTACCAGGGATCCAAATAGGTACTGTCTAATGATGCCCATAAAGATGCCAGTACACAATTATATTCCTCTTTGATGTTTCAATAGTATTTACATAGAATCATAAACACCATTTTCCTCAAAAAGAGTTTTAGATATTTTACAGACCTTATCTCCACTATGTTTTGCAATAACACTGAAAAGCTCAGGGAGGTTAATCCCCCTAAAAATCTAGAAAGTGCCTGTTTGAATATTTGAATGCAAGTCTGTAAAGCCAAAAGCCATGATCTTTCCACCATGACACTGTTTATTGGAGGGAAGAAATCCAATTCTTGTATTCTTGTCCCTTTGACATTTAGTGTGCCCTTCCCATTCCCCTGCACTAGCCAGTAGTAGTGATGGGAAGCAGGCACAATCCCCCACAATTGGTTAATTTAGTAAAGAATTTATTATGTGGAAGTATCATAAAATTTTGTTATTAGACTTTTTTCTAGATCATGCCCTCAGCAAGGATCTTTGATCTTCTGCAGCCATGACACCCATTCATTATTTTATTTATATGACCTTCTCCTCAACATTCCTCCTCACACATACTCTGTGAACAACTTCGCTATTCAATGTAAGTGAAATAAAGTAAAATTTTACCAAGTATCCTCATTAGAGATTTTTGTAAATGTCCTCGGAATTTGCAAAATCAGTGATCTATTGACTTTAGATTTATGTCTGTAACACTGTCTGCTGACAGCCTTTCCAAAGAAGACAGGAGGTAATCAATGCAAACTCTGTGGAAATTTGGTTAACAAAACTAACCCAGGGCAACATTTAACCTATGTTCAACAAGGAAGATCTAAGTCTTTATATTTTTACTGAAAACTGGTTTGGAATGTAGACAACAAAATTTGAGTATGAGATATTATTAAACATAAACGTGCTTTGGGATTTTGCTTGCTTTCATCCTCACATAATGGGATGAAATCAGTTGAGTTACTCTGGGTAGCGACTAACCCTAAACCTCTCAGCCAGGCTGGGATTAGGATGTCAGGCTTTGGTAGTAAGAGCTAGATGGCGCTATACTGTAACTGTCAGCTGCCCAATTACTAACAGTTTGATGAAAGAAGGTTCTGGAATATGAGGTTCAGCTCTCTGTTGCTTACATTTTCTCGAAGTGCAATCTAATACAACATAAAGTGGAGAGCTTTCTTTTTCTTTATCTTTTTCTTCTTTTTCTCGTCTTTTTCTTTCTCACTCACCCTCGCTCTTGCTTTCTTTCTGATACAGCCACATGTGTGTACGTGTGTGCACACACACAAAACCTTGTTGAAATTTTTCCTAGAATAAACAGTTGGGAATCACTAGTCCTGGGTGTCTGAAGGTTTCCAGGGTGACACACACATCTTCTACCGTATCTCCCAGATTCAGCAGTTGTTTTTCTGTCTAACGACAGAGTGCTAAAGTTTTTATAGGTCATATATGAGATAAGGTCAGAGCCTGCTACATGAATGCCTTGTAATCTGGCAGGAGGGACAGTGGTATTTCGGAATTAGAAGGAGACATTAGAAGTTTTTTCAGCTCAATATCCCACCAGGGAATATTTGGAGTTCATTTAAAAAAAAAATTTTTTTTTTTACTCCCAGATATTTGAGTCTATTTGCAAAGGTTAAGGAAGACCATGAAAAAGTTTCTGGCATAGGAAGGCTGGACTTGGTGCCCATGACTGAGTGTTCTTATATGACAGTGAATGATGCGGTGAAACTGAAGGGCTAGGAGATTAACAAAATGACACCTTCCAAGTGTGTACTGTTAAGTCACATGGCATCCTATAGGGTCAGCTGAGCCATTCAACAGCTTTAGCTGTAACATTTGAGACAGTGAGACTTTTTGCTTCCCACAACCCCTCTTTATCCCTCTCTCCACATCTTTCGAGCTGTCATAAATGTCATAAATACCTTGTCTACACTGGATACAAGAAGAACAGACTATACAGAGCATAGGGAAGAGAAAGACAATGATAGAATAGATGATGTATACATGCCAGAGGGCCTCTGGGAAATTTTCCCTTCCCCCACTTTTTCCTCTTCAGCCTGCCTGAGGGTCATGCACACCATTCTCCAAGATGAGATTTATTTCTGAATTGAGACCATTTTTACTCCAGAGGAACTTGCAAAATGTACATGTCTTTGGCCAGGTAGTATGGCCAAGATTTCTGAAAACAATTTAAAAGGAAGTGAGAAAAAAATAAACTATTAGATGGCTGAGGATAGAACCCTAAAAAACAGTTGGGGGTCTAGGTAACTTTTGGTTGAAGAAGTAGTGGCTATAGTGTGTAGGTGAAGCCTGGCTCTGGGAGTAGATGTCTGAATGAGGTACTTTGGGGGTCCTGGGCAACAGGGAGTTAGCTTAAAGGCAGACCATCTGGAGGAGGAGTGAGATGTGTGGGGAGGTGAGGGGGAAGAATGTCAAAAACTCACTTTACTTGGGTTCAACTACTCTTGAGACTTTGTCTTGTTACCTGAGATTCTAGTTTCATCATAAACTGAAATGTAAGTTTTTAATACTTAGAAAGTCCATTCCCTGTAGCATTGCTGGTGATTGCTGACTTAACATTCTTTCTTTATCCTCCAACTCTTACTTTCTAACAGACTCTATTTTTTAGTATATACAACCTCTTCTGGAGAGCTGTGTGTCTGGGGAAGGCTGGTCCCAGGGCCAGTTCGGGGGTTTGTACTGACTTTCTAAGCCAATCAATGTGGTTCTATCCTCTTAGAAGTCTTTGGTTCTGACATAGACAAATGACACATCTGGCCGCTGAAACATGAGGAAAAGTCTGCTAGGACCTACTTGGAAATGTTAACTTGCTTTTAAAAAGATTTATAGAGGAGATGGTTTCTTCTTCCTCTGTTTTTAATGTCTGGATGATGTCACATGAGAACTACCCTGAGGACAAAATGAACCACCAAAAATGGCAGAACAGAGAAAGAACTTGGGTCCTCAGTGCTCTTGTTAAGCTATTAAATCAACTGACCTTGCAGTCACCCTATCTCTAGAATTCTTGCTTTGTGGCATATGAACTTTCTTATTGTTTAATCCTTTCAGAGTTTTTTTTAAAAGTTTATTGTGATAAATTTACATACATAAAAATACATCTTTCTTTTTATGTAGAGTTATATGATTTTTGACAAATGCGTTAGAATTGTTTACTTGCTATGCATTGTTAAAGCATCCTTACCGATTAATTCACTTTATTCAGAAAATATTTATTGTGCATTAACTGTACCAACCAGGTTCTGAGAAGAATATAAAATGGGACATTACATGACCCTTTGTCTCAAGGAAATGCTCATTTATTTCATATGAAATATTCAAATGAAGGATGATTCTATGGTAGCATTACTTTGAAAAGTGAACCTGTCAGAATCTTTAGTTTCATTCATTCATTCAGTTCACTCCTTCAATAAACATTTGTGGCATGCCTATCACATCTCTGTTCTTTTAGATATATAGACAGATAAAACCTACCCTTCCCTCAAAGGGAGTCAGAAATGTAAATTAAAACTTAAAATACAATGAAATATCTCCTACTCGGTCTTCCAAAAACTTTTTATGAGCACATTAGTTATGGCATATATAGATTTCTGCTTTGAAATATAGTCAATCTGTGCAGACCTTTTCTGTTCTTCTAGTTTATAGACCCTTGATGGAGTTAATAATCCATGTCTGATGCATCCTGTATCCCCAGAATAACTAGCATGTTATCTTGTCTATAGTAATTGCTCAAAATAAGTATTTGCTCTCATTCTCATCTTCACTTAGCTAAGAGTTTTTTTTTATATATCCTCAACCTCGATCCCGTCTTTAACCCATCCAGCCTTTATATTTATATCAATTTATTTTTCCTACAGACTGAGAAAACAAATAAATTTGTAGTTAGTCCATTGGTCCTCCAAGGGAAGAGTTATAAGACAGTGGTAGAATCCGAAGTGAAATGGAAAAAGATTGAGTGTTGAGTAGAATTGGAAATTAAGGAAGTTAGTGATAAACAAGAATTTGGGATGAAAGGAAGGAGAGATATAGGAAGGTCGCTTAACTAATTTAGCAGGAAGTTTTAGATCAAAATTTACTGACGTAGGGAACACTTAGGCATGTCTGTAGGGTGAGGTAAAGGATCCTGAGAAAGGAGATTCACCTCCTAACTGAAGAAGTCAGGTTGGCAGGAGGGATTAGCCTTGGAAAATGGGGACTCCTTTATCTTTGGTTTAGGTGGGAATGAAGAAAGAATGGACATAGGAACAGAGAAACATGGAAATAGACATAAGTACTGATTACCTGGTCCATTCAAGGTCACATACCTTGTCTGTTCTTCCTTTATAGTATATGTGACCAGAGCTTTTCTATACTCCTGAAGTGGGGCTAAAGCCCAAAGATGAAGAAAAAGACTCTAAGTGCCCAGCATTCTAAATTCAAGGGTCTGCCATATCCTTCCCTAGGCATCAGTTTAAATCCCAGCTCTCCTACTACCTCTGTTTCCCCCTTTGCCAATATAAGAGGGCCAGAGGACTGAAAGTGGAGGAGGGTCACTTGGGGTGCACGGTGCATAGACAGAGGCTCTGTGCTTCCCACCCATGGGAGGTGCTTCTCTTCCTGAAGTAGAGGTAAATGAAGAAGATCATTCAAGAATTGTAAAGATGTGTGGTTTCATCATGAAAGGAAGTTATTGGTATTTCATTTCTCAGCTGGTTTCTGCTTAGCCAGCTGACTCTCTGACCTGCCCTGTACCACCTGAATAGGGAAAACAGAAGTGAGAAAAATAGAATGTGGGATGGTCTTTCTGAGAAGGATGCCAAGATACCCCCTTCAATG
Organism: Balaenoptera borealis; assembly: GCF_965194805.1. NCBI lineage: Eukaryota > Metazoa > Chordata > Mammalia > Artiodactyla > Balaenopteridae > Balaenoptera > Balaenoptera borealis. The sequence continues at coordinate 61,698,714 of NC_138860.1, read as the reverse complement.
CCCAGTTCCCACGAAGTCTGGAGATGCGTCCTATAACTGCCCATAAGAGATGATTGTGGCAGATGGAAGAGACTGAGGAAACTAAACATGCTGATAGGCTGGCTTTGGGGTTGAAGTTGAGGCAAAACTGGACACACATGAGAGGGCTGTGGAATAAAACTGGAGGTCAGACTGTTAAGGGGGCCAAGTCTCATAGGGGATCTCTAATGCTTAGGAGATCTGCACAGAAGCAAAACCTGCGGGGCCCATTGCAGCTCTCATGTGTCATGGTGCAGGCTGGCAACAATGAGCTGGAGCAGCTAACCCACATGTGGGCTAAGGAAAATGTTTGGCAAAACCACTGGAGCCAAAGAGAGCTCTAGCCAGCACTAAGGTGTGTGAGGGGAGGAGATGAGGTTTGAATTGAATTTGACATAAAAGATTTATAAACAGAAAGGACTAAAGCTTAAATGCTAAATTGAAGCTGTTCTGATAGGCACAAAATTTGGGAAGTTAAAAAATTAAGCCATGATGCTGTTAAGGGACCCACTACTCAGTTAGGAGAGTTCAATAAAAGTTTCATGTTTACAACCCCAGTGAATTGACACTGCAACCACTCAATTACAAAAACGAGACTTGGATTTAAAGCCCATAGACTGTAATGTCGGCTCTTAGAGAGCAAGCACCATGTTTATATTAATACTTCCTCTATAACCCCTTAGAGAATTTAGATCACTCTTGAATGCCTAATCAAGGCTAAATATCTATTGAACCATGAATTAATTAATCAAGTTGGTTTTTCCCACAGGTTGGTGGAATAAATTTTACCTCTGCAGGTTTATGTGGAATAGCAGAGACCCTGCCGCCTGTTAGGAAATTAGTGGATACCATAAAAATATACACAAGGGACACCATAGAAATGTGCAGAAGTTTGGTCACATTCAAGGTCAACCCTTAACCTCTCTGTCCTCAGAGCCTCTCTGAAGACCTCCATCTGTCCCTCATCACAGAGTCCAGTCCAATTCCTGTTACCAAATAAGGCCTTTTTGGAAATTAAACTCCCATTTTGGTGAAATGGTTTCATTCATTTATTCAACAATTATGTTTGAGTGCCTCCTATGCATCAGGCACTGTTCCAGTTAATCAATAGTGAGCAAAGCACTCCTGCTGTCATGGTCTAGTGGGAGGGACACTGATCTAATAAAAGAAACTCATAAAAAGTGTATAAACACAAGTGAGTCAAGCGTTGTGGAGGAAAGGAGCCTGACCCTGTGAGAGCATATGTTGGAGAAGTGATACCTGCCCTGGGCTCAGGGGAAATCTTGGGCTGAGAGCTGATGATGGATAGGAGATATCTGGTAAAGAGCAGCTTGGATGAAATTTGTGGTAGCATTGTTCCTGACACAGGGAATCCCATGTGCAAATATCCTTCAATGGGAGGGAACATGGTATCTTTGAGGAGCTTATCATCTAGTTCAGGAATAAAATCATAAGCTAATTAACTCTTGCTTGGTTTGACTCCGGGAAAATGACCTGTCCTTTAATCTCCCCCTCCCCATTTTCTCAAATACAAATTGGAAAGTGGTTTTTACTCATCTCCTTGCTGAAAGCTTCTCACTAGCATCCCATGACAAGTTAAAGGCCCTGAACAATAACAGAGAAAGCATACAATTAACCTAAGCTGGGCACAGGTTCGGGGGCAAAGGGCCCAGGAAGAACAGAGGAGGAACATCGTCCCTGGCCAGGTCATTCTGTTAATGGGCTAAACAAGCATCTGACTCCAACATTCATTGACAGTATCTTTCCCAGGAGTTTGAGGAACGTGTCCTGAAGCACATTCTTCCAGAAACTAATGCTAAGATGGCCTCTTGATCCTAGTTCCTGGGAAGAATTGAGCACTAAAGAGCTAAGAAGGCACAACCTTATAAGGAGAGGAAACAAGGGATCTAGTTCCTGAATAAAGCAAAGCCAAGTTTTCTTCATTAGATACTCAGTGAGGAGAAGGGAAATCAATAGAGGAGCTATAGTTGTTTCCTTCCTGTCAAACCATCCCAAACTGATCTATCACAGTCATGCCCTGTGGAGTCAGGCTTTTGAGTATGCTGTCTCTGGAGTGCATAGCTGATTCCTGTGCCAAGCAGAGAATGGAATTTTCCCAACAGAAATACGTTGACTAAGGGTAATAGTGGTTTTATTGTCAAACAAAAGTTCATAGAAATCTTTAAAAGCACCATTTACAAGACTGAAATTAAGGCTTGTGGGTTCAACCTTTGTAGGACCCTGCATTGCTCTCACTGCTGCAGTCCCTGTAGGTGCTGTGCTTTTAGGCTTTCCTCCCTTGAGCTCTTCTGCCTTTCCCTTGTGTTTATCTCACAGGGAGGCATTGGCTCTGGAACCAGACAGATCTGCAGGCAAATCCTGGGGAGTCTGAGAAATCAGCTGTTAACCTTATGGGAGTTCCCTTGTATATTATTTGTCATTTTTCCCTTGCTGCTTTCAATAATTTTTCTTTGTCTTTAATTTTTGCCAATTTGATTACTATGTGTCTCGGAGTGTTTCTCCTTGGATTTATCCTCTAAGGGACTTGCTGCGCTTCCTGGATTTGGGTTGCTATTTCCTTTCCCATGTTAGGGAAGTTTTCGACTATAATCTCTTCAAATATTTTCTTGGGTCCTTTCTCTCTCTCTTCTCCTTCTGGGACCCCTATAATGCGAATGTTGTTGTGTTTAATGTTGTCCCAGAGGTCTCTTTGGCTGTCTTCATTTCTTCTCATTCTTTTTTCTTTATTCTGTTCTGCAGCAGTGAATTCCACCATTCTGTCTTCTAGGTCACTTATCCGTTCTTCTGCCTCAGTTATTCTACTATTGATTCCTTCTAGTGTAGTTTTCATTTCAGTTATTGTGTTGTTCATCTCTGTTTGTTTGTTCTTTAATTCTTCTAGGTCTTTGTTAACCATTTCTTGCATCTTCTCGATCTTTGCCTCCATTCTTTTTCTGAGGTCCTGGATCATATTCAGTATCATTATTCTGAATTCTTTTTCTGGAAGGTTGCCTATCTCCACTTCACTGAGTTGTTTTTCTGGGGTTTTATCTTTTTCCTTCATCTGGTACATAGCCCTCTGCCTTTTCATCTTGTCTACCTTTCTGTGAATATGGGTTTTGTTCCACAGGCTACAGGATTATAGTTCTTCTTGCTTCTGCTGTTTTCCCTGTGGTGGATGAGGCTATCTAAGAGGCTTGTACAAGTTTCCTGATGGGAGGGACTGGTGGTGGATAGAGCTGAATGTTGCTGTGGTGGGCAGAGCTCAGGAAAACTTTAATCTGCTTCTGCTGATGGGTGGGGCTGGGTTCCCTCCTTGTTGGTTGTTTGGCCTGAGGCAACCCAACACTCGAGCCTACCTGGGCTCTTTGTTGGCGCTAATGGCAGACTCTGGGAGGGCTCACGCCAAGGAGTACTTCCCAGAACTTCTGCTGCCAGTGTCCTTTTCTCCACGGTGAGCAACAGCCACCCCCCGCCTCTGCTGGAGACTCTCCAACACTAGCAGGTAGGTCCGGTTCAGTCTCCCTTGGGGCCACTGCTCCTTCCCCTGGGTCCCAATGCACACCCTATTTTGTGTGTGCCCTCCAAGAGTGGGGTCTCTGTTTCCCCCAGTCCTGTCAAAGTCCTGCAATCAAATCCCGCTAGGCTTCAAAGTCTGATTCTCTAGGAATTCCTCCTCCCGTTGCCGGAACCCCAGGTTGGGAAGCCTGACGTGGGGCTTGGAACCTTCACTCCAGTGGGTGGACTTTTGTGGTATAAGTGTTCTCCAGTCTGTGAGTCACCCACCCAGCAGTTATGGAATTTCATTTTACTGTGATTGCACCTCTCCTACCATCTCATTTTGGCTTCTCCTTTGTCTTTGGATGTAGGGTATCTTTTTTGGCGAGTTCCAGTATCTTCCTGTCGATGATTGTCCAGCAGCTAGTTGTGATTCTGTTGTTCTCACAAGAGGGAGTGAGAGCACATCCTTCTACTCCACCATCTTGGTTCAGGGCCCCCAGAGTATCTCTTGACATTGGCTGTGATGACACATCACAACCCAAAGTGTATTTTTATTGATCAGCTTTTAGAAAGCACAAAAGATGAGCAAAGACTCTAAATTGGATCATAGGCACTCAATATTTAATCAGTTTTGGTTATTACTAGCAGGCTGACATTTATCTGAAGAATTCTTTTTTTAGAGATGTGTGATTCAAATAAATTTTCCCTTCATGAATGAAGGTGAGTAAATGAATCTGTTGTGGAAAGTTCTCAACATTGAGTGGCCTCTGCTGTCACCATATATGCCAGTGGTTGCTGTAGTTTTAAGGTATTAAGATTTTTAAATTTCATTTTATACGTGTGTGATTAAGGTGCTATTGCCACATCCTGTGATGACTAACACCTTACACTGATGGGAACATTTCTTTATTGGACATGTTTTTGGACTTTTTTCCATTGAGCCCTTTATGATGATAGGTAAAATTTAGCCATTTTACAGATAAAGAAAACCAAGTCTCAGCAATCTTAAGTAACTTTCTTTGCTCTACGATATCTGTGGAATTTGACAGGGAGGATATGAAATAGCTTGGTGTAGCTCTGCTTCAGTGAATGGCTCTTTGTTGAAGGTCTGTATGTTTCTACAATGTTTACCATTAACTAATATAACATATATACGCAGCACAAGGAGACTGGCTAATTCCATACAATACCAATGTGACAGAAAGGTAGAAAAGTCAACCTGCAGCAGAGTTTGGTTCATAAAATGCCAAGAATATCATATTCTTTTGGCCTTTAAAATTAGTTGTATTCACCAGGTCTTTTTGACATCATATAGCAACCTGTGATGAAGGAAGAAAACGTTGAATATAACTGAAGAATAAGAAATAACCTAAGTGGTTTCCTTGGGAGAAAATATAGAAGGGAGTGTAGTGGATGTTGCAGTGTACCACCTAGGTTAACCCCTCACTGCCCTTTAGGACTGAAGCCCTTGTTTCCTCACTGCCCTTTAAGACTGAAACCCTTGTTTCCCAGGCTAGCCAACCAACCTCAGTTGGGGCTATCTTTGGGATTTTTCTTCAGCAAACAATCCCTTCCTCAGGTCAGCCAGCATCCAGTGCCTGGTAGATGTAGGGGAATAAAGCCCCAGTTTAGGGCAGCTCTGAAAGGCCATCCAGCTCTAGAACTCTTGTAGGGTTGGCTGAGACCTTTGTTGTTACTGCATCATGGTTCTCTGCCCATCTCTGCTTCCTACAACCCCTCAAAAGTGTTGAGAACACTCCCCAGTAAAGTTGTTGCCAGCAAATCTCAGAGTCCCCTTTCCAGGAAACTTGACTTGAGATGTAAGGGAAGGGAATAATGGTCGATAACATTTACTGAGCACTTAGTATGTGTCAGACCCTTTTCTGGGTGTTTTATATTTATCCTCACTAAACCAGGTTAGTAGATACTGTTATTATGCCCATTTTAGAGCTGAGGAAATTGAGGTGCAGTAAGATTAAGAAATTTGTTCAGAGTTGCAGTGAGTGGAATTGTCAGGATTCAAAACTCAGGTAACCTGAGGGGCAGCAGAGTATAATCATGCTCAGCAAAGAGGGAGGTGAAAGGAGAAAGCAGTCAGGGGAGTAAGGGTAGAATATAAACGGTGTAGCATAAAGGAGGCAGACAAAGGGGAAGTGCAATGGGGAAGGGGTGGTGAGAGAGCTAGGAGCTGCAGGAAGTCTAAGAAGGATTAAGGAAATGCCTTTATGTTTCTCCAAGTGTGACATCAACAATGTCAAGATTATTAAACTTTTTTTTTTCAAAAGTTATATCTTCCTTTCACTAAAATCTTGAGCTAGAATTTTTCTCTAAGACTCAAAAATAAATGCATTAAAATTCTGAAATCTGATAAAATCAAATCCTGGTGAAGGTGTGAAAGGACAAGAACACAGGACTGTCTCCTGGTACCACCACTGTGGAAACCACTTGGCTTTACCTTGTAAAGCTGAACATTCTCATTGTCTATGACCCAGCAACTCTACTCCAAGACATACACCCCAGAGAAAATTCTGCATATATTCCCTAGGAAATATGTTAACGAATGTTCAGTGTAGCACTGTTGTAAAAGCAAAGAATTGGGGACAATGACAATATCCATTAATTAGAGAGTGGCCAAATAAACTGCAGTATACTTCTCTACTGGAGTGACATACATCAGTGAAACATGAATGAACTGCAGTGATACACACAGCATGTATGAATCATTACACACATAATTCTGGGTGAAGTAAGTGAATTGCAAAATAAAAATAGTAATACTTACAAAGCACTTACTCTGTTCAGGGCACTGTTCTAATTTCTTTGGATACATTAATTCATTAACTCCACCAAGACCCTAAGAGGTAGATATTACTATTATCACCCCTATTTTGTTGAAGTGGAAACCAAATCCCATAGAATTTAAGTAAATTGCCTAGGTCCCTCAGATACTAAGTGGCAGAGCTAGAATTTGTACACAAGCAGCTTAACACCCGAGACTATACCCTTATCAAAGTAATCTTCTGTTTTGCCATGCAATATGATACAAGTTTAAATAAAGTTTAAAAATAAGCAAAACCAAATATTTGTGTGTGAATGTGTATATATACACACATATTTATCACACACTTATATATAGAGTACATATAATATGTACATACATATAGATTTTGTATGTATATAATATATGTATATGCAAAGGAATGATGAACTCCCAGTTCAAGATGTTGTTACCTCTTTCTTGGGAAGACAGTGGAATGGGTCAGGGAAGGAGAGTATAGATAGATACCACGGTGTTTGTGTAACAGGGAAGAGCCAATTTTGACGCCATGTTGGATCTGTTTCTTTGAATTTAGCCTTTGCTTTTCTTTGCTTTTGCTATTATAACCATACATAATGACCTGCCTCAGGGAACCCTACCCACCTGTAAATGGCTGCAAGAAAGAAGAAATTAACACATCCCGTCCCCGATGTTTTGCAAGACTGATGGCCCTTTTTACTTTATTTCCTCTCCGCCTCTCCCGCTCTATTCTGCCTTTTTACATTACTTCTCTCTCTGATTCTGTAAAAGAAACTGGCATCCAGACCCCGATAAGATGGTGTTTTGGGGACCCTGATCTGCCGGCTTTCCGAATAAAGTCGTAATCCTTGCCTCAACACCTCATCTCCGATTTATTGGCCTTTTGTGCGGCGAGCATAGTCTCAGTAACATTTGTAATATCTAGTTCTTAAGATGGTAGTGGATTTATGGTTGTTTATTTTATTATTCTGCTTCATAACCTTACATAATACATAAATGTAGAATGTGAGTTATGCCTCAACTATTACATTAAAAAAGAACCATCTGGGGAACCTGCTATAATGTGAATTCCTAGGTCGATCCCCAGAATTTTCAGGGTTGGAAAAACCCTGTGAGAGAGATTTGGTCAAATCCTTATCATTTGAATCCATTGTCTACTGCTACTTAACAAACAATCCCAAACTCAGTGGCTTAAATATCAATCACTGTCTTGTTATGATTCTGTGGGTCAGCAGTCTGGGCTAGAATCAGCTGGTACAGCTGTAGTCATCTGGCTGCCTGACTGCCCTTGATGGTCTAAGGTGGCCTTGTTCACATCTGGGTTCTGCCATCAGCTGGTCTTCATGTGGCCTCTCACCTTCAGGTCTCACTGGGTTTCTTTTCATGGCATCAGGCAGCCTTTTAAGAGGGCAGGAGGAGAAGCTGCAAGCCTTCTGTAGTGTAACTGCTTGGCTTTAAGCTTTTTGGTTGTAATGTAATTGCCTGACATTAAGCTTTTTGATTGTTGAGGCATCCATTTCAAAGACATCCATCTCGAAAACAAATTGCCAGCTGTAGGACACAGCTACTAGCAAAACAACTAGATAAGGAGCTAGGCTGTCCCGCACTGCCCACAAGTGAAGTTTCCCTTTAAGAAGCCCTGAGTAACCTAGATAGTGGAAGATTTCTCCCTTCCCATGCCCTGATTCCCATTCTTATGTTTTAAATTCTCCAATAAGGAATGAACTTGTGAAACTCCACCCCACCCTTGGACCCCAATGAAGGCAAAGCCCCAGGTCCACACTCTTCCCTCTATCTCTACCAAGACCTTGCTGTGTGGTCTCTATGCTGTGTACCCTCCAGGACCTGTGAGCAATAAATCTTCTTCAAAGTCCTCTGATGATTTTGTTGAGGGATATTCTGCAGTCATAATAAGAACCACAAGGTCCAATCCAGCCATAACACTGGCCCCCAGTGTCAGTGGGAGAATGTCTGTGGGGCTAGCTAGGAGCAGATATGGCCAAGTGAGTGCTTCAGGCATTCACTATCAGTACACTGGGGTCTTTTGCTACATTCTTTTGTAGAAAACAATCACATGGCAAGGTCAGATAGAAGCATAAAGAAATGGACTCTCCCTCAGGATGAGATAAATGGCAAAGTCTGTTGCAAAGGAGTGTGCATGTAGGGATGGGTGGAATTATTGCAGCCATCTTTGCAAGCAATTTATTGCACCAGTGATAGAGCACATGCATTTGGTCAGAGACTCTTTTGTGTTTTTCTTTTCCTTTTTAAAAAACTATTTTGTTGAGGTATGATTGACAATGTAAAAAGCTGCACATACTGAAAGATGAATTTGGAGATAAGTATACACCCATGAAACCATCACTACCAACAAGGCCATAGACATATCTGTTACCTCCCAAACTTTCCTCTCACTCCTTTATTATTATTATCATTATTATTTGTGTTTGTGTGTGTGTGTGTGTGTGTGTGTGTGTATAGGGGGTAAGAACACTTAATCTTTTGCGTTTCTGATGCCCTCATTGGCACACACTCTGAAGATAGGCAACTGACCAGTGATTTGAGGGCTGAGATCCTGACCAGATTCACCTTTGCTCAAAATTACACCTGCTCTAATACACAAGTGGCATAATACTATAAAGAACTTAAATGTTCATCAATACGGGACTAGTTAAATAAATTATGGTACCTCCCAAAACAGACACACCTTTACCAACAAACCATCCATTAAAAATAACAAAGTAGATTTCCAGTTGATATAAAATGATCTCCAAGGTAGATTAGTAAATGAAAAAAAGCAAAATACAGAAGAGCATATATATTTTATACTACCATTTTCACTTTTAAAGGATGTTTTTATATGCATAAGCTCTCTCTTGAAGAATGCACACAAAAAAGAAACTGCTAATATTGGTTTTCTCAGAGGAAACAAAAAAGGACAACTGGGGGGCTGGGGCATGAGGGAGACTGATTTTTGCATTGTTTGAATTCTGTTAACATGAATATGAATCATTACCACATGAATAGAATAAATAAGTCCTTTGTTCCTGCTTGCCTGCGTACTTCCACCTAGGAAGCATATCTGAAGCAGACATTTAAAGATTTAAGAGAAAATAAGTCTTAGACATCTGTATGCATGGCTGAGGTCAATGCCTTGCAGATAAATAGTAGAACACCTCAGCCAACTCTGATCCTGACAGAGGAAAGGACCAGGTCAGGACATTGAAGCTTCCAGCCTAGAGTCCAGAGGTCTGTGTAGGACACAAGTTTTACTTGTTTCATAGACACTGACCAAAAAGCAGGTTCGGGGCTTCCCTGGTGGCGCAGTGGTTGAGAGTCTGCATGCCGGTGAGGGGGACACGGGTTCGAGCCCTGGTCTGGGGGGATCCCACATGTCGTGGAGCGACTGGGCCTGTGAGCCACTGCTGGCGAGCCTGCGCGTCTGGAGCCTGTGCTCTGCAGCAAAGGGGGGCCGCGGTGGTGAGGGGCCCGTGCACCGCGATGAGGAGTGGCCCCCGCTCACCGCAACTGGAGAGGACCCTCACGCGGAGACGAGGACCCAACACAGCCAGAAAAAAAATAAATAAATTTTTTAAAAAAGTAACATATGCTCATTAAAAAATACTTTGAAATAATAAAACAAACAAACAAACAAAAAGCAGGTCCGTACCCTCCGATTTTAGGGTCTTATTTCAGCATGAATATAGGGATTGTATATAATGAAAGAAAGACTACTCCTCCTAAGTAGTTCTTGTCTCAGTTTCTCATCAAGGTAATTTAAAAAAGCAGATGTTTCAAAAACCATCATTCAGTTCCCCCTTCCCAGGTAGATCTTAGACAGCCACTGAGATGATTGATTCAACACTTTTCTTAGCCCTACTGAAACATAACCAGAGGAGCTTACCTGTTGGTGGTATTTTGGGGAGATATCTGCTATATGAACCTCACCTGAGGGTGCTGGCCCTAAACACCCAAATGTCCTTCCAGAAGCAATTTTGCACATGGTGTGGAACAACCTGTGATATGTCTCTGATATGGAGAACTCAAGGTGCAAAACACTTGAGTAAATTGTTCACTTAGCTCAGGCCAGACATTCCTCATCTCTCCTAGGACCAGCAATCCTTGGTCCTTGGTTCTTAATGAGAAGCTGTGCTGCTTCGCCATGTTCCAGGTTTCCTGGTAAGTAAGACTAAGCAAGAATTCTACTCTCAGAGTCATGAGAGGGGCCTCATTGACCCACTACCAGGAATGACAATTCTTTATGAACCTTTGTGGCCAGTCTAGATTGTATTGCTTTCTTTACCCTATTATGGACTTAGGCGAGGTTTGCTTAGGCAACTATACTCTGTCTTTGAAAATAATGTTATTTTAGGATGTAGTTCATTCAATATCTCCATATCTCCGTATATGGCACACCAGCCTGTTTTTAATTCTACTAAGTATATATAGTTAGAAATTAATCAGAAGGAACAATTAGGCTCATTTTGGAAGAAAGAGCACACAGAAACAAGAAGAAAGATTTCTTTCAAATAGAAATGAATTCCACCACTCATCAGCAGCCTCCAGATGAACTAAAACAATTCTTTGAACAAATTTGGAACACCATATCTGGTACAACTTCTAACTTCCCATGCAATGTGTATGCCTCACTTGGCACGTTTCCTGTCCCACATATTTAGGTAGAGTTCATGCCTAAATGGGGCCTGGATTCTGAAAGCCCTCTTTCTGGCTCCAGAGATAGGTATAAGTCAGTAAATGTTAAATTTGGAGTTTGGACTGGAGTTCTCCCAAATTGTTCTAGTTAAGGTGGAAAAGTCACTTGTAAAAACAACCTTGGGGAGACCTGAGAAACAGGACAGTTAGGGCCATTTCCTCTCTAATCTTTAGACTCCAGACCCTTATTTGGGATCCCCCTGATTGGAAGCTGGATGTTCCCAGCCCAGGCATCAACCCATGGCTCTGATCTTTCCCTCCACGTCCTCCCTTGTCCCTTTTGAACTCAAATCTTCTTGAAGGGCACTCTCTTTTGGGCTCCCTTTCCTCTGGAATAGAAAAGTCAGTTGCTATGCTGCCTGTCATAAATTATGGCAAAGAGAACACAACCTCTCTGTTCCTCCTATGAGCCGGGCATGGGGCCAGGCATTTTTACACATATTTTCTCTTTTTAACAAATCCCTAGAATAAGAATTATTATTTTCCATGTACAGGGTGATTACCCAAAACTCAGAGTTAAGGAACTTCTCCAAGGTCATTCAGCTAATAAATGGCAGAAGCAGGATTTAGAACCAGGCCTAACTCCAGAGCCTGTGCTCCTTATAAAATCTCCCTCTCCTGCTCTCTTTTCATGGTACCCCAAAATTTCATATTTGCATTGATTCTTTTCTTTGGCTTCCTGTTAATTGAAGGCTCCTGTTAAATTTCAAATGTGTCCCCGATCAGTAACACATTAAAATCCATAAATGTCTTGTTCCGTTCAGAAGACAATATAAGTCATATCTTATATGGGATCTGCACAGCACAGACCATTTAGGCAAAGGCAACATATTTTTAACAGCAACTAAGATTTGACAGCATTTTTGAGCTTACAGAGCCCTTTTACATATACAAATGAATTAATCTTTGCAATACATCTGTGCAGTCATCTCACCATTACCGCAGTTTATAAGTAATGAAATGGAGTGTGAGAGAGATTCAGTCATTTGTCTATGGCCCCATATCTAGTGAATGGCAGAACAGGACTTAAACACAGGTCTTCTGGCTCTGGATACTGCTGTCTTGGCACCATAGTCTCTGTTGATTTTGAATAACCTTCAAAGGTCCACAGGACCATTAAAACCTCAATGCTCTTATTCCATTGTCCCCAGTGTTTGACCTTGTCCAAGTTAGCATCACTCCCTGAGTTAAGGTATGATAATGATGATATTGGAAAGAAAAGCATTAGACAGCTTAGTTGTTAACATGGATTATTTTTCTGATTAAAACTTCACAGTGTCCCAGACTGGAGAACACTTATACCACAGAGGTCCACCCACTGGAGTGAAGGTTCTGAGCCCCACGTCAGGCTTCCCAACCTGGGGGTCTGGCAATGGGAGGAGGAATTCTTAGAGAATCAGACTTTGAAGCCTAGTGGGATTTGATTGCAGGACTTCGACAGGACTGGGGGAAACAAAGACTCCACTCTTGGAGAGCACACACAAAGTAGTGTGTGCATCGGGACCCAGGGGAAGGAGCAGTGACCCCAGGGGAGACTGAACCAGACCTACCTGCTAGTGTTGGAGAGTCTCCAGGAGAGGCGGGGGTGGCTGTGGCTCACCATGGAGAAAAGGACACTGGCAGCAGAAGTTCTGGGAAGTACACCCTGACGTGAGCCCTCCCAGAGTCTGTCTTTAGCTCCACCAAAGAGCCCAGGTAGGCTCCAGTGTTGGGTTGCCTCAGGCCAAACAGCCAACAGGGAGGGAACCCAGCCCCACACATCAGCAGTTAAGCTGATTAAAACCTTACTGAGCTCTGCCCACCAGAGCAATAGTCAACTCTACCCACCACCAGTCTTTCCCATGTGGAACCTTACACAAGCCTCTTAGATAGACTCATCCACCAGAGGGCAGAGAGTAGAATCAAGAAGAAGTATAATCTTGCAGCCTGTGGAACAAAAACCACATTCACAGAAAGATAGACAAGATGAAAAGGCAGAGGGCTATGTACCAGATGAAGGAAAAAGGTAAAACCCAGGAAAAACAACTAAATGAAGTGGAGATAGGCAATCTTCCAGAAAAAGAATCCAGAATAATGATAGTGAAGATGATCCAGGACCTTGGAAAAAGAATGGAGGCAAAGATCGAGAAGATGCAAGAAATGTTTAACAAAGACTTGGAAATATTAAAGAACAAACAAACGGAGATGAACAGTACAATAACTGAAATGAAAACTACACTAGAAGGAATCAATAACAGAATAACTGAGGCAGAAGAACGGATAAGTGACCTGGAAGGCAGAATGGTGGAATTCACTGCTGTGGAACAGAATAAAGAAAAAAGAATGAAAAGAAATGAAGACAGCCTAAGACACTTCTGGGACAACATTAAATGCAACAACATTCACATTATAGGGGTCCCAGAAGGAGAAGAGAGAGAGAAAGACCCGAGAAAATATTTGAAGAGATTATGGTCAAAAACTTCCTTAACATGGGAAAGGAAATAGCCACCGAAGTCCAGAAAGTGCAGAGAGCCCCATACAGGATAAACCCAAGGAGAAACACGCCGAGACACATAGTAATCAAATTGGCAAAAATTAAAGAAAAAGAACAATTATTGAAAGCAGCAAGGGAAAAACAACAAATAACATACAAGGGAACTCCCATAAGGTTAACAGCTGATTTCTCAGCAGAAACTCTACAAGCCAGAAGGGAGTGGCATGATACACTTAAAGTGATGAAAGGGAAGAACCTACAACCAAGATTACTCTACCCAGCAAGGATCTCATTCAAATTCGATGGAGAAAGCAAAAGCTTTACAGACAATCAAAAGCTAAGAGAATTCAGCACCACCAAACCAGCTCTACAACAAATGCTAAAGGAACTTCTCTAAGTGGGAAACACAAAAGAAGAAAAGGACCTAAAAAACAAACCCAAAACAATTAAGAAAATGATCATAGGAACATACATATAGATAATTACCTTAAACGTGAATGGATTAAATGCTCCAACCAAAAGACACAGGCTGGCTGAATGGATACAAAAACAAGACCCATATATATGCTGTCTACAAGAGACCCACTTCAGACCTAGGGACACATACAGACTGAAAGTGAGGGGATGGAAAAAGATATTCCATGCAAATGGAAATCAAAAGAAAGCTGAAGTAACTATACTCATATCAGATAAAATAGACTTTAAAATAAAGAATGTTACAAGAGACAAGGCAGGACACTACATAATGATCAAGGGATCAATCCAAGAAGAAGATAAAACAATTATAAATATATATGCACCCAACATAGGAAGAACACTCTTTGACATAAATCACAGCAAGATTTTTTTTTGATCCACCTCCTAGAGTAATGGAAATAAAAACAAAAATAAACAAATGGGACCCAATGAAACTTAAAAGCTTTTGCACAGCAAAAGAAACTACAAACAAGATGAAAAGACAACCCTCAGAATGAGAGAAAATATTTGCAAATGAATCAACAGACAAAGGATTAATCTCCAAAATATATAAACTGCTCATGCAGCTCAATATTAAAAAAGCAAACAACCCAATCCAAAAATGGGCAGAAGACCCAAATAGACATTTCTCCAAAGAAGATGTACAGATCGCCAAGGAGCACATGAAAAGCTGGTCAACATCACTAATTATTAGAGAAATGCAAATCAAAACTACAATGAGGTATCACCTCACACCAGTTAGAATGGGCATCATCAGAAAATGTACAAACAGCAAATGCTGGAGAGGGTGTGGAGAAAAGGGAACCCTCTTGCACTGTTGGTGGGAATGTAAACTGATACAGCCACTATGGAGAACAGTATGGAGGTTCCTTAAAAAACTAAAAATAGAATTACCATATGATCCAGCAATCCCACTTCTGGGCATATACCCAGAGAAAACTATAATTCAAAAAGACACATGCACCCCAATGTTCATTGCAGCACTATTTACAATAGCCAGGTCATGGAAGCAACCTAAATGCCCATCGACAGACGAATGGATAAAGAAGAGTGGTACATATATACGATGGAATATTACTCAGCCCTAAAATAGAACAAAATTGGGTCATTTGTTGAGACGTGGATGGATCTAGAGACTGTCATACAGAGTGAAGTAAGTCAGAAAGAGAAAAACAAATATCGTATATTAACGCGTGTGTGTGGAACCTAGAAAGATGGTACAGATGAACCGGGTTGCAGGGCAGAAGTTGAGACACAGATTTAGAGAACAAATGTATGGACACCAAGGCGGGGAAAGCCGCAGAGTGGTGAGGATGGTGGTGTGATGAATTGGGCGATTGGGATTGACATGTATACACTGATGTGTATAAAATTGATGACTAATAAGAACCTGCTGTATAAAACAATAAATAAAATTAAATTATAAAATTAAAAAAAAAACAAAAAATTCACAGTATCCAAAGTAGCTCCGCAAACCTTTAAAAAGGTTATCAAATATTTGTCAAAAATGAGAGAATAGAGGACTAATGAGAAGACAGAGAGGGGCCTTTGGCATTAAATTTTATCTCCAAATCATTTACTATTGATCATTCATGCATTTGTTCATTCTTCTGTTCATTCAACAATTATTTTTTGAGTGCCTGCTGTCTGCCAGGTCTATTACAGGGATTACAGATACACCAAGAAAGGAGACAAATTCCTTTCCTTCATAAAGTTTACAGGCATGGAGGAGACTTTAATATGTAAATAAATAGGTAAATGAAATGATTTCAGATTGTTGTGCAATGAAGAAACTAACCAGGAAAATGAACCATAGAGTAATTAGGAAGGGTGAGATACAAAGGAGTATTTCTGTCAGGTAGATCAGAAAAGACTTTTAAAAAAATAATAATTTTATTGAAAGAAAAGACTTTTTTGACGAGGGGATAGTTGGTATAAATGAGAAAGAGAAAATCAGCCCAGAAAAGGCCATTTCAAGCAGAGGGAGCTGGAAGGACTTGTATTTGAGTCAAGAAAAGTCTTGGGGAGTCCAAAGAACAGAAAAATGGACAGTATAAGCAAAAGATGCTTAGCAAATGGAGAATGAGTGGAAGGCAGGGACCAGATCATGGAGCACTTTGGAGGCCAGAGGCTTGCTTAGTTCTAATTATAATGGAAAGTCACTGTAGAACTTTATGCAACACAATTTGATTTTTGTTTCAAAAAGGTCACTCTAGCTACTATGAAAATGGGCCAAAGGGGAGTAAAATTAGAATCAGGGAGATTGCTTTAAGAGGGTATACAAATAAGAAGAATGAAAAATGATAAAAGCTTGGACTAGTGAACCCCATCCACTTCCCTGGTGGTGCAGTGGCTAGGAATCTGCCTGCCGATGCAAGGGACAAGGGTTCGAGCCCTGATCTGGGAAGATCCCACATGCCGCGGAACCCCTAGGCCCGTGTGCCACAGCTGCTGAGCCCACGTGCCACAGCTACTGGAGCCCGCATGCCTAGAACCTGTGCTCCGCAGCAAGAGAGGCCACTGCAATGAGAAGCCCACACAACGCAACTAAGAGTAGCCCCCGCTCCCCACAACTAGAGAGAGCCTGCGCGCAGCAGCGAAGACCCAATGCAGCCAAAAAAAATAAATTAAATAAATAAATTTAAAAAAAAAAAAAGGATGGGGTCATCAAACTATGGCCCAGGGACCAAATCTGGCCCTTACAGAAAAAGTTTGCAACCCTTGGACTAGGAGATTGCACGAAGTGATTGGATTCAGAAAATATTTCAAACGTGGAGGTAACAGGACTGTCTGCTGGATTGGATGTGGACGTGGGAAGGGAGAATGAAGGAAAAGTATCCTGGGTGAGTATGGTTTGGCTTGAGCAAATAGGAATATGGTGGTGTAATTCACAGAGATGAAAAGACTGATGGAAGAGAAGTTTTGAGATAGGAAAATTAGAAATTCTCTTTTTAAATCTGTGTGAACAGCTCTCTAAGACAAAACCCATATGGAAGGTTTTAGTCACTTCTGTACTTTAGGGCAATGATAATGATGAACAAAAATGGTCCTATTATTGACACTATTGTTCTCATTTTATAAATACCTAAACTTGCATGAACCCTGTCCAAACCAAACTATCCTGGCATGGTATAAACACATTACAATATTATTTGTAGTACTATCGTCATTTTACTCCAATCTCTCAACAAAACTCCATTCCTGAAGAACCCAGATGACCCAAATTCTGTATTCCTAAATTTGGTCTAAGACTTTCTTTCTTTCTCTGCTGGAGAAAAGTTTATAATATTACTGATTTGTGTCCTGCAAATTCAGGTTTCAATCTCTACTGAGCCCTCAGTCTTGCATGGCAAGTCTTTTATGTGTCCCAGGTGAACTCCTCTGGGGTAAATGAACAAACTTATTTTTTTGCTGTTGTTATGAGTTGTTCTCCTAACAAATTTTGAACATTTATGACTCTTCTCAAGCATCCAGCCATCACTTGCCACAGAGAACCTCCATCCTCACCTCCTTCAGTGCACTCTGGCCTCAGACAACGACTCTTTCCCCCTCCTATAGTCTTCTCCCAGCAAGCCCAACTTCTCTCCATCTCCTTCTGTTTCTGCCTCCCTCCTGTACATCCATGTCAGTGGAAGAGGTGTCCCTTTTCCTACTAAACTTACTGGATTCCATCCCTTCTGACCCCTGGGACCTTACTCCATCAATTACCATCACAATAAAAAAAACATAGTAACCCTGAAACAAATAGACCAAAAACAAAAAGTATCAGCCACACCATCTATCTCCAAATATCCCTTTATTCCCTTTATCTCTTCTTTCATCTTCCCTTTTTAGCCAAACTACTTAAAATAGTCATTTAAATGCCTTTTCATTTATATTCATTACCCATGCTGTCCTCAATCTTTGGCAAAATCAGCTATTGATTACTAACTTAGATATTCCTGGCTGTACGGAAAGTCTATTACATTGATTATCTCCTTTGAATCCTGGTAACACTTGAGAGAATCATTATCATTCCCATATTATAAAGAAATACATCGAGTCTGAGAAAATTAATTTGCCAATTGTCACACTTAGTATTTGGAAGAACTGGGGTTCAAATCAAGAATGTCCTCCATTTCCCCTTAATAGCTATAATGCCTCCCTTCCGCAAAGTAAGGTTCATTTGTTGACTTAGTAAAGCGAAAATTTGGAATTTGAACGCAAGCTTTCATTTGCGTATTAATTGCATTGGGTTGTATGTTTTCTTGTTTATTTGTTTTTACTATACCAAGCTGCATTTTCCTGAGAATTTCCTTATACTATCTAGGGAGGGGAGTATAGAATTTAGAAATTTATCTTTTTAAGACAACAAGACCTTCTTGATGATAATTCCTTAAATATGTATTGACCTTTAAGCTTTCACTTAATACTGACGTCTCTTCTCATTTCCAACAGAGCAGATAGATACTTCTAAAATCAATAGATTAGTGATTCACACTGCAGTCAAGCTCTGCTGGGAAGTAAGAGATAAATATGCATTTGTGAGATTCAGAATGCAACTTACAAATATCTGCAAAGCAGAGAACACTGTGTCAATATACTCCAGTCACATACTTGAGAGTCCCCAGCCCTTGTCTACCTAATGCCCATTGGACCTGAAGGATGTAGTAAGGGACGTGGGTGTATACATCTGTCCAGATGTCTTGGTCCTGATTATGTTAATTACCTGAATGTAGAGCCAGGAAGAATTTTTTTTTAATTTATATTTCTTTTTAAAAAATTCCAGCTTTACTGAGGTATAATTGACAAATAAGATTGTAAGATAATTAAAGTGTACATCATGGTGATTTGATATATGTATACATTTTAAAAGGATTCACCCCATGTAGTTAATTAATGCATCCATCACCTTACATATGTATCTTTTCCTTTCTCTCTCTCTCTCTGTCTCTTTTGGTGAGAATATTTAGTTCTACTCCTTTAACACATTTCAATTATACAATACAGTGTTATTAACTATAGTCACCATGTTTTGCTTTAGATCCTCAGATCTTATTCATCTTATAGCTAACTCTGTACTCTTTACCAACCTCTTCCTATTCCCCACACCCCCTGCCCCCGAGTCCCTGGCAACCACTTTTCTACTCTCCCTTTCTATGTTTGACTTTAAAAAAAAAAAAAAAATCCACATATAAGTGATACCCTGTGGGTATTTGTCTTTCTCTGTCTGACTTATTTCACTTAGCATAATGACTTATTTCACTTAGCAAGGTTTCTGCATACTGTCCCAAAGGTAGGATTTCCTTCTGTCTTGTGGTTAAATAATATAACATTGTGTATGTACACACACACACACACACACGTGATATATATACACATATGTATATATATATCACATATTCTTTATCCATTCATCTATTGATGGACACTTAGGTTGTTTCCATATCTTGGCTATTGTGAATAATGATGCAATAAACATGAATGGGAGTACAAATATCTTTTCATTATCTTGTTTACATTTCTTTCGGGTATATACACAGAAGTAGGATTGCTGGATCATATAGTAGTTCTATTTTTAATTTTTTGAGGAAGATTCATACTGTTTTTTACAGAGGCTAAGCCAATTTACCTTCTCACCAACAGTGCACAAGGATTCCTGAGGAAGAACTTTAAAGGCCTTCATTTTACCATTTTACAGGTAAGAAAGTTGAGGTTCAAAAGTGTCACGTGAATTGCCAAACCAATTTTAGGAGAACTGGGACTTACGCAAGTTCCCCTGACGCCTAGTGCAGTGATTTTCACCTTCAGAGAGTCACTTGATATAACTGAATCTTGTGTATAAGGACACATGGCGATTTGGGAGCTCAGAGACTCTAACAGTTTGCTTATTGATATGCACCTGGCGACTCCTGAGTCAGGTTGATGATTTCCCATTTCCTCAGACTCCCCTGGGGATATGCATCTCAGAATTCCAATCAGTGGCTCTTCTTAGATTCTGACCTTTTAATGGAATGTATCCTACCAGCCTTGTAAACTGGAAAGAGCAAGGGCAATGTGCTTTCCACTGGCTGAGGAGTCAATGACTTGTTGAAGATTATCTTGATGTGGGTATGCTCAGTGACCTCTAGAAAAGCAAACTGCAACTTTCAGCCACATTCATCATTTGAGTCAATTAATTAGGTCCCAGCCTAAAAGGGCCATTAATCTCTATAGATTTTGCTAGCCAAACTCCAGAATCTTTCTTGTGTTGAAAAATATGCTGATCCACCTACAAACTTGGAGAAGAGAAAAAGAGAAGACCGAACAGCTGGTTCATCATGCAGACTTGGCCAGGGGTGCTCACCGCCATGGACTGACTCATGTTCTTGGCTGGAGAAGTAGATGCCAATTCAATGCCCTAGGAACCCTGCTCTCCTCCTGTGAAATTGGAGTCCTGAAATGTTTATGCCAGAGAGATAGGAAAGGCTGGAATAATAATTTCTAATATACTCATCTCTTATTCCCTCTCACCCCCATTTCCACCTCTAGCCCTTGAATTTCTAATAAGATTCCCTTCAGTCTAAATGTTGTAGTGGAAAGAGCACTGCAAAGACATAGGCATTTTAATTTTCTGTCAACTTTTCTTTAGTTGTGAGTCCTTAGCCAAGCCACTTAATCTTCTTGGGATTTGTATTAGCTTCTTGGGGCTGCTGTAACAAATTACTACAAATTTAGTAGCTTAAAACAACAGAAATTTATTATTTCACAGTTCTTGAGGCCAGAAGTCTGAAATCAGTATTGCTTTGCTGAAATAAAGATGTTGGCAGGGTCATGGTCCCTTCAGATGTACTAGGGAGACTCCTTCCTTGTCTCTTCCAGCTTCTAGTGGCTGCTGGCATTCCTTGGTGTCTGACTGTGTCACTAAAATATTCATGGCCAGTATCTTCAAATCTATTTCTTCTGTCTTCACATCACCTTCTTCACTGTGTGTCCCTGTGTAAACTCTCTCTGCCTCTCTTGTAATGATACATGTGATTACATTTTGGGCCCTCCTGGATAATCCAGGATAATCTCCCCATCTCAAAATCTGTAACTCTTTTTGCCACCGTATAAGGCAACATTCATGGGTTCCAGGAATTAGGATGTAGGATCTTTTGGGGACCCATTTTTCAGCCTACTACAGTCCTCAAATGCCTCATCCATGGAATAATAATATTAGCATTCTAGCCACTTGAAATATGCTACTTAGAGCTCCCTTCTGACTGTGAGATTTAAGATGCTATGATTGATATCAACTCCAAATTTCACTGTGATCCCAAGCAAGTTCTAAATCCAGCAGGGAAAATTTCATTAGGTTTCAAAGTCTAAGAGTAACCCTTTGTTTCTCCAGGCTCCACTCTCTGGGCCCATGATGGCTCCACTAGCCTCTGTGCCACCTACTATGCTCTGCCCTTGGAGTCATCCTTCCTTTTCTTGAAGGATAGGATGTTTGCAGCTGAGTAGCTCTATCAGTCAATTTCCTGACTGTAGAATTTTAGAAGTCCAGCAGCCTTCTTTCATTTTTTCCTGTCTCTGTTCCTTTCAGTCCAAGCTGTCAGTGACCCTTAATTACATCTTCAAAGATGGTTTCTTTCTTCCAAATAAGGTCATGTTCACAGCTTCTGGTGATTAGAATGTGGACATATGTTTTGGGGGACCACCATTCAATCCACTTCATGCTCCCATTCCCACACCCAATATTCAATACTGGAATAGAGACAGGAGATCTGAAATAAACACTTCAGTAGAAGTGAGAAGAATGTGAGAATCCCCAGTCACTGATGTGCCCAATTCTGAACTCTTACTTGGCAGATGTTGTGATAGCCCTCTGCTTTTTGAATGCTTCTTAGAGTAGTTCTTTTGCCTGAAGTTCTTCATGGACCTTCCCCTGGGAGATTCTTCCTTTTCCATAATCCAACTTAGACATCTAAAAAGTGTTATTTCAGAGTATGCCCTTTGTGAAATCTGAACAGCTGTCTCAGCCAGTTTCCTCCCTGTAGACTGGTGGAAATTAAAGTGTCATTTTGAGTTTTGAATAGCCATAAACGGTTTTTAGCCCAGGCTCACAGTTTCTTTGACAACATAACCCTTTAAAAGTGCACTAGGATTCTTATGTATTATATTTGATTCTGATCATCTCGTTGTGCCAATAGCCACATCTATGGTTCTTTCCTAGACATATTTCTTATATTTGCTATGTTTTTATGCTTACTTTACCTCATGCCTTTATTTCAATTTTTTTGTGAGTTTCTCAGTCTGTCAGACTTCATTGGGAGAACCACATATCTAATCTCTTTTCTCTGAATTATTGTGTTCAATTGACCTTATCTACTAGGTACCATGAACTTACGTGGATCTCTGCTCTGAAACATCTTATTTCATTTAGAGGTTCTAACAAATGGATGTTATAGCCATGGCTGTGCCCCTGATTTGATCCTTAACTTAAGGCTGAATTTTAATTGGCTCATAGGTCCTCTCTGTTTTATCTGTCACTGCTTAACGTGATAAAATGTTGCCTTTTCTAACCCTACACGTACCCTGATTCCTGAATGTTCTCTATTCCTTTTTCTCCCCCTTTTACTTCTTGTGCCTTGTCAAATTCAGCCATCTTAAAAAAACATGGTACTAATATCCTTTTTACAGCATCTTCTCTGATATGTGAAAGTTCATTAGGGACCTCATTTGCCTTCTAAGTTATTACAGGCAGGAGTTTTATCAAATGTTTTGTCCCTGTCAACATTGTTCCAGCCTCCAATAACAGTTTCAATTTCTGTACCAGTTAGATAGTATAGATTTTGTTGAAGTAATAAAGAAACTTCAAATGGCTTTTAAATGCAAAGTTTTATTTTTTGCTCACACTATATGTCTAATGTAGATTGGCTGAGGTGGGGGAGTTTTGCTTCTCATCTTCTGCACCCACTCCCCATGCAAATATTAATGCAATAGATAATGGTTATTGTGTATCTTACACAATTTTCAACCTTAGTATCAATTGTGTTGTCTGTATGTTAGGTACTTTGGCCTCAAAACTAAAAAATTAATTAAACAATTTATTTTCACTTTTAACGTTCTCATTATTTTCACTCAAACAAATAGAAAAAAGCTCACAGCTGAAACTATCTCATTTTTTAAATTAGCAAACTCTAGTCCTGAGTGTAATGGTGCCAATATATCAGTATTATTCAGCAAAACTTACCTAATTACTAAGGAACTGAATATTTGAGGTCCACAACAAAATGAGTAGGACAGTGATTTCTTCTGGCTTCAATACATATTATATTTGATCAATATAATATCAGCTTCAATTCTGTTAACATTGAAACGTGGGTGTGGTGGTGATTAGAGATATTTCCCCATTATTTCTAGCTCTTCATATCCTAGTTACTCGGTGGAACTGTACTTCCAGGCCTCTTTGTGGTTGGGTAGGTCTGTGGCTATTTCCGACCCATAAGTTCTAAACAAAGTGAGACCCTCAGAATTTTTTTTTTTCTTTCCACAGCAAGCAGCAATATTTGAGATGGTGGCTGTTTAATCAACTTGGATTCTATAGTAAAGAGGTGAGAACAAAAATCTAAACTTTGAAAGCCATTCAAAGTTTCTTTGTTACTTCAGTAAAATTTATACTTATTAACTGATATAGAAATGGAAACTGTTATTAGAGGCTAGAAGAACCAAGTTGCAAGTATCCTAATATAAAAAGAGATTTTATTGAAAGCATGCTGGATTTATCTAATAGATTAAGGGAAAGTTGAACAGCCAAAACCATTAAAGGGCTTGGATGCATCAGACTCTTAGGGGCAACTGAGTCAAAGACTGAAATGTGCTCAGGGATCTTTCTGTCTTTTAATTCTGCTTTTTTCCAAATGTCAGCTTTTTTCTCCTCTTCTACCACAGGTCATCCTTTCCACAGATGAGAAAATATGGTTGTGGTCAGTTTTTAAATTTTATACCGTATAGTTTTGGTCACCTGAAAAGGACTGGGTTAACCTTGTCCCAAGTACACAAGGAAATCTAAAGAAATTGACTAATTAATGTGGGCCACTTATCTACTCTTGACACAATCAGCTGTGGTTGCAGTGTGGTTACGTTGTACACATGGGGAGCGTGATGACTTTGTATTCATGTGAGGAGGGTAATGACCTTGTGCTTGCAAGAGAATGTGATTTCTTTGTATGTAGGTGGTGACTTCCTCCATACTCATGTGAATGGGGCAAGAGATTTGAAGGAGCAATTCCTGCATAGGTATCTTCACTACTTGTTCAAATGTTTTTTGCTTGTTTGTTTGTTTTATTTCCTCACTAAATTTGCTAGTTAGTCGAGTAGGTCAAATCAACCATTTATTTTTGGACTCATTTAAGAATAGCAAACATTTCCTTTAAAATATGAAGATAACAGAACAAGCAATTCATGAGGACAAGGTCAAATGTTTTCTAGATGAGCTAACATAGCTTTAGAAGGTCTTTTATACAACTGACCTATCAGTGGAAAGAGAATTGGAGAGGCGATTTTTTATTTCCTAGGGTGCTGAGGGTCTCAAGATGCATCAGTTACCATATTGAATTTTGGTGTCTCTTAATATTTTATGTCCCAGCCAAGGAATAATTTTCTACTCTTCTCTCTGGTATCATGGCAGCCTGCAACATCAAGACTATTAATCAGAGATGAATTGAATGACTCACACTTAGTAGTGATTCTAGAAGTGCTGGCTAACTTCTCTCTTGAGAGTTTGCATTTATCTAATCCTTTTTTTCTGAAAAGTAGATGTAACACCATGAAAAGTGATTGCCATACCTAATTAATGAAGATAACCATGCTGGCTCACTCTTCATAGGACATGCATCTTGTATCACAGGGAGGACTTATGCTTACCATATTTCCTTTCTTAAAACTGAGATGACAGTACTTACCATTTGCCAAAATGACATATGCCTTGAATTTTATTATTTGTTTCTAAATGGTTTCTCTGATCAGAGCTATTTACTATTGCTTCTTTTCCTTTGAGATATATATATATATATATTTAGAGACATGTACAACAAACCCTTTAGAATCTGACTTGTTCAACTATTTAGAGTTTGAAGGATAATGATTGCTTTAAAGGAACACAGTAGTCTTTGGAGGACTCTGGGCTTAAGGTTGCCCAAAGGCATGGATGAAAGTTTCAGTGTCTCCTTTTCTCTATAAATGTTCCTAACTTATTCATTGCCATCAATAAGAAGGGCTTAAATCTGAATTTTTAAAAATATCTATCTTTAACATAGCAACTTTGGTATTTGTGAGATTAAAATATAATAATGCTATTTAAAAATGTAAGTGAGAGTAGTATTTACTCGAAGTAAGACTTCAATATAGGGTTGCTTGAAGCAAGTGAAATTGTGGTTAAAATAAAATCAAATGACCAAAGAACAATAGAGAACTAACTGTCACTCTGAATCCTTTGTCAACTAACAACTTTTTACTGTCTATCTCACTTGGGTATGTGCTAGTCATTGAGCTTACAGTGATGAACAAGAATTATAAGAGGTAAGGAAATGAGGTCAATGGGAAATACACAAGCATATGAATTACAAAAATCAATTATATATGTATGTTTCAGTTAGATTTCCTTTTACCCATTGTTAAACTCCTTTTGTTAAAATCTTAAGATAAAACTCCCTTTGTTAAAATCTCAAGATTTTGTGCAAATTTTATTTTCCAGTTGATTTCTCACCTAGACATTAATATGATGCGTTAGTTTTGTTTCCTCTCCCTTTTTGAAATTAGGACTTTCTCTGGCTTTTTATAAACTCTCCTGTTTCTGTGGTATTAAAGTCATCTTCTTTAAAAAAAAAAGCCTTGTTATGTCACTCTCAACTTCAAAGTCTTTAATGATTACTTGATAGAAGCAATGTAAATTAGGTTATAAGCATGAAATTTAGAAACTGCCAGAGTTGGCCTCATGTAATCTGAGATCTCAGGTAAATTATTTGGCATTCTTCTAAACCTCAAGGTCTTCATTTGTAAAATGAAAGCACTAAAATTACTTGCCTTATAGGATTTTGGTGAGGACCCATTCCCTAGTTTCTAATAACTCAATAAATGATAGTCATTATAGCTATTAACTATTGCATATAAGACTCAATTCCTTTAACACATTACTTATCAGATATACTGTGGAACAGATTTCTCACTGGCTAATAGAGTAGTCCAAATGATTTTTAGTCACTTGTTATTAAAGATTTTCCTGGATCCTTGGCCCATTCTAACCCTAAATTTGTATTATAATCATGAAAGAGTAGTGTTTAGTATATAAATCCCTGGGAATTGGTTAAAATAATTATTGACTCATCCCTTAATGGCCTCGACTTGGTAATGGGGCAAGGGATGAACTGTCTGCATGCTGCCAACATCTGCTGGATGCTGACCAGAGACACTGAGATGAAGGACTTGGTGACTCGGTGGCAACATTCCCAAGGCTTTAAGCCCAGCATTCTTCTCTTCTGCAGTGATTGTTATTTATAGCCTTAATTTCTGGAGCATTTAAGCAAGTCACCTCAAAGGAACTTATCAAAGGAAAGTAAGAAGCTACAAGGAGAAGTTAATTTCCCTTATATAATTATGACTTTGAATATAATCACATTGAAAATTACACATGGAAGATAATGTATACCTTGATTATATTTCTGACATATGAATTGTTAGTCCCCCAAAATAAGAAATAACATTTATATAGTACTCACAGGTTTTAAGTCCTTTATCCAAAAGGATACAGAATTCTCCTTCTGTATCTTCACAGAGCTAAAGTTTCCTTAAAAAAAAAGAGGGAGGTGTTTAGATAAAATGCTGATTCAATTGTAGCAAACTAGAGTCTTTGATTTGGGAAGTTCCTTTCAAAGTCTCTTCCCCATTCCCTTTTCTTCCACAAACAGACAAGAGAAAAAGATCGTGATGCTGAAGCTTCCTTCAGGGGAAGGGAAGAGATAAAGAGATTCAAGTATCCTTTCTTAGTTATCTTCATGTACACAGAGTTCTCCTTCATGGCAGGCTGAGTCTTGATATAATCAGCACTTGGAACACATTTCCTATCGTTTGGGACAATCATCAGGGTTCATGGTCAAGTCTAGTGGTTGGACAAGGACCTACTATATAGCACAGGGAGCTCTGCTCAATGTTATGTGGTAACCTGAATAGGAGTGGAGTCTGGGGGAGAATGGATACATGTATACATATGGCTGAGTCGCTTTGCTGTGCACCTGAAACTATCACAACATTGTTAATCGGCTATACTCCAATATATAAAAAAAAGTCTAGTGGTTGGAGAAGAAGGTGAACTATGTCATTTAAAAGATAGGAAGAACTAACCTAACATCTTTATAGATCTCTCTAACCAAAAATTGGACAAAAATAAAATACTAATTGGTCATAATTCCCAGTCCCTTCTTAGTTATTTTGATAGAAAAACATGGTAAATGAAGTTGTATTTGAAAATTTCAAATTATTTAGCAATCATAATTGGATGAAAATGTTTGAAATATTGGGTCTTCTGTGGCAATTCAGGGTATATATACAGAGATAGGATTTGATGGGTAAGTATCCTTTAGCTTCATAAACACTACGTATATAGAATTTATTTATTTATGACTTCATAGGTGATATGTGGACATAAACAATAGTGAAGTGTTTGCCAAAAACTTCGAAAAAAAAGGAAATAAAATTGCCATCAAAAATAACCTAATATCAAAGACAAAATATGTAATGCCATTTTTAATTATTTAGGATAGGCAAGGTTTTTTTTTATAGTGAAAAACAGCCCCAAGATCTCCATGGTTAAAACATCAAGGTTTGTTTCTTGTTCATAACCTGTGTCTGTCACAAGATATCTGGAGGCCTATGTTCCATATTTTCTTGCCCTTGGGACCCAGAGCAGATCTTATCTGGAGCATTGGCTGCTGTTGGGTATCTTGGCAGATAAAGAGAACTCAGGAGAGTTTTGCACTGGTATTTAAATGTTCCAGTCGGAAGTGACTTATATTCTTCCACTTGAAAAGTATTGATCAAACGTATTAGTCACATGGTCCCACCAAACTCAAGGAGACTCTGAAGCGCAGGTGCTCAGAAGGGCTCTTTATAATAACTACATCTTAAAGAAAGTGATTGTTTCACAGGCCAACGTGGCTATTGACTATAACCAGATTGAAAACGTTAACATATCTGAACAAGGTGTCAATTACATTGTACATGAAGGTCATCTGCCTTAGTAACATAGAAATAGAGTCATGGATTTAGATATTGGCAATGTGCCATTCAAGCCCTTTCTAAAGAAGAGGGATTTAGATAGAAACAAGTATTTAGTTATTCTGACAGGTAAATCCTTACTGTAGAAATGGAAGCATCAGTTAGCAAATCCTGATGTTCACTCAGTATTTGATTATTTCAGTTTCCCTTGATCTCATTTTATGATCACCAAGCAATCCCTTAAGAATGAGGCTTTCTAATGAGGCTTTTCTACAAAGAAAAAAGGGATGGTCAGGTGGATGCAAGCATCTAGTTCACTTAGTATAATTTTATTTTAAATTAATACATCGATATTATGGTTTTATAAACTGTTTTCTTGTGAACTTAGCTTGAATCAGCTTCCCAAGTTAAATAAACTCCAGGGCACTGAAGAGATGGAGTCTTTGAGCCTGTGTAGCTGAAGGTCAGACACTGAACTATAGCAAACTCAACAAATGAAGTATTTTTTCAATATTTGTGAGGACAGTGTTATCTTAACTTGTGCAACAAGTAACCTCCCCTAAATTTGCAAAAATCCCTTTCTATGTAGTCTTTGACAATGCTTATTTAAATATAACAGGAACACATATGTAGCCCATATATTTTATTTTATTTTATATTGGGGTATAGTTGATTTACAATATTGTGTTAGTTTCAGATGTACAGCAAAATGGTTCACTTATACATATACATATATCCATTCTTTTTCAGATTGTAGCCCATATATTTTAAATTGACTTGATAATCAAATTAAAATCAAAGAATTTATAGGAAAGTTTTTAGGCAAAAATCACCTAATAAAAGTATATATAAATGCCAGCCCAATCCTTTAAGCCTTCTTCCCAAAGCATCACAGGAAATGTTTGAAGACAATGCTTTAGTAAGTACAATTATTAATTATTTTAGTACTTTCAACCATAATTTGAGAAATATGGAAGAACTCCCTCTATGTGGTACATTAGAATTTAAAGGAATGCTTTACCTGTAGTGTTCTGGGCAGTAATGCAAAGGATTATAACATTTCAACTTGAGTGCCATTTCAAGGAACCAAGGGACAAGACACGAGCTTACCCCTCAACCCAAGTTCTTTTAATTTATCAGTCAGGGGAAGCAGTGAAAAGTGGCAAAAATAATGTAAGTGATACTTCTTTGCTGTTCACTATATTCTTTTATGAACAGAGTCATAAAATGTGCAGATATATTTTCTATCAAATTTGGCAGTCAAATATATTCATTTTGAAAGTCAATATTTTTACCATATAAAGGGCTGTAAAAGCCAGGAAGAATTAAATCCTTCATGCAGATTCATACTTCACTATGATATAATCTGTTTTATGGGTCAAGTTATTTAATTAAACACTAATCTAGGTGTTGTAGAAGTATTTTGTAGATGTGGTTAACATCTACAATCAGTTGGCTTTAAAGAAGATTGTCAGGGCTTCCCTGATGGTGTAGTGGGTAAGAATCCACCTGCCAATCCAGGGGACATGGGTTTGAGCCCTGGTTAGGGAAGATCCCACATGCCATGGAGCAACAAAGCCTGTGTGCCACAACTACTGAGCCTGGGAGCCTAGAGCCTATGCTCCACAACAAGAGAAGCCACCACAATGAGAAGCCCACGCACTGCAAGGATGAGTAGCCCCCCCTCACCACAACTAGAGAAAAGCCCAAACGCAGCAACAAAGACCCAATGCAGCCAAAAATAAAATAAATTAAAAACAACAACAACAAATAAACACCATTCACTTAAAAAAAAAATAAAGAAGATTGTCCTTGATAATCTGGTGGGCCTCATTTAATCAGCTGAAAGCCTTCATGTGCAAAACAGATTTCCCTGAAGTAGAAGAAATTCTGCCTCTACAATGCAGTGTCAGTTCCTGCCTTAGAGTTTCCATTCAGCTGGCCTGACCTACAGACAGGACTTGCCTGACCGTACTATCATAGAAAACATTTCTTGAAATAAGTCTTCCTTTCTTTCTCTCTCTCTCTCTCTCTCTCTCTCTCTCTCTCCCTCCCCATCTCTTTCTCTCTCTCTCTCTCTTCTGGTTCTGTTTTTCTGCTAGAACCCTTACTGATACAGATCTTTTGGATACTGGGAAGTGGGGTGTTGTTTTAACAAATACCTACAAATGTGGAAGTGGCTTTAGAATTGGGTAATGAGTAGAAACTGGAAGAATTTTGAGAAGCATGATAGAAAATGCTTAGACTGTCTTAAAGAGACTATTAGTAGAAATATGAAAGTCAAGACCAGAGGGCAGACAGCAGAAGCAAGAAGAACTACAATCCTGCAGCCTGTGGAACAAAAACCACATTCACAGAAAGATAGAAAAGATGAAAAGGCAGAGGGCTATGTACCAGATGAAGGAATAAGCTAAAACCCCAGAAAAACAAGTCAATGAAGTGGAGATAGGCAACCTTCCAGCAAAAGAATTCAGAATAATGACAGTGAAGATGATCCAAGACCTCGGAAAAAGAATGGAGGCAAAGATCGAGAAAATGCAAGAAATGGTTAAAAAAGACCTAGAAGAATTAAAGAACAAACAAACAGAGATGAACAATACAATAATTGAAATGAAAACTACACTAGAAGGAATAAATAGCAGAATAACTGAGGCAGAAGAACGCATAAGTGACCTGGAAGACAGAAAGGTGGAATTCACTGCTGCAGAACAGAATAAAGAAAAAAGAATGAAAAGAAATAAAGACAGCCAAAGAGACCTCTGGGACAACATTAAAGACAACAACATTCGCATTATACGGGTCCCAAAAGGAGAAGAGAGAGAGAAATGACCCAAGAACATATTTGAAGAGATTATAGTCGAAAACTTCCCTAACATGGGAAAAGAAATAGCCACCCAAGTCCAGGAAGCACAGTGAGTCCCATACAGGATGAACCCAAGGAGAAACACGCTGAGACACATAGTAATCAAATTGGCAAAAATTAAAGACAAAGAAAAAATATTGAAAGCAGCAAGGGAAAAACGACAAATAACATACAAGGGAACTCTCATAAGGTTAACAGCTGATTTCTCAGCAGAAACTCTACAAGCCAGAAGGGAGTGGCATGATATACTTAAAGTGATGAAAGGGAAGAACCTACAACCAAGATTACTCTACCCAACAAGGCTCTCATTCAGATTCGAAGGAAAAATCAAAAGCTTTACAGACAAGCAAAAGCTAAGAGAATTCAGCACCACCAAACCAGCTCTACAACAAATGCTAAAGGAACTTCTCTAAGTGGGAAACACAAAAGAAGAAAAGGACCTACAAAAACAAACCCAAAACAATTAAGAAAATGGTCACAGGAACATACATATCGATAATTACCTTAAAAGTGAATGGATTAAATGCTCCAACCAAAAGACACAGGCTTGCTGAATGGACACAAACACAAGACCCATATATATGCTGTCTACTAGAGACCCACTTCAGACCTAGGGACACATACAGACTGAAAGTGAGGGGATGGAAAAAGATATTCCATGCAAATGGAAAATCAAAAGAAAGCTGGAGTAACTATACTCATATCAGATAAAATAGACTTTAAAATAAAGAATGTTACAAGAGACAAGGGAGGACACTACATAATGATCAAGGGATCAATCCAAGAAGAAGATAAAACAATTATAAATATATATGCACCCAACATAGGAGCATGTCAATTCATAAGGCAACTGCTAACAGCTATAAAAGAGGAAATCAACAGTAACACAATAATAGTGGGGGATGTTAACACCTCACTTACACCAAAGGACAGATCATCCAAAATGAAAATAAATAAGGAAACAGAAGCATTAAATGACACAATAAACCAGATAGATTTAATTGATACCTATAGCACATTCCATCCAAAAAAAGCAGATTACACTTTCTTCTCAAGTGCGCACGGAACATTCTCCAGGATAGATCACATCTTGGGTCACCAATCAAGTCTCAGTAAATTTAAGAAAATTGAAATCATATCAAGCATCTTTTCTGACCACAACGTTATGAGATTAGAAATGAATTACAGGGAAAAAACCGTAAAAAACACAAACACATGGAGGCTAAACAATACGTTACTAAATAACCAAGAGATCACTGAAGAAATCAATGAGGAAATCAAAAAATATGTAGAGACAAATGACAATGAAAACACGACCATCCGAAACCTATGGGATGCAGCAAAAGCAGTTCTAAGAGGGAAGTTTATAGCTATACAAGCCTACCTCAAGAATCAAGAAAAATCTCAAGTAAACAATTCATCCCTACACCTAAAGGAACTAGAGAAAGAAGAACAAACAGAACCAAAATTTCGCAGAAGGAAGGAAATCATACAGATCAGAGCAGAAATAAATGAAATAGAAACAAAGAAAACAATAGCAAAGATCAATAAAACTAAAAGCTGGTTCTTTGAGAAGATAAACAAAATTGATAAACCATTAGCCAGACCCAACAAGAAAAAGAGGGAGAGACCTCAAATCAATAATATTAGAAATGAAAAAGGAGAAGTTACAACAGACACTGCAGAAATACAAAGCATCCTAAGGGACTACTACAAGCAAATTTATGCCAATAAAATGGACAACCTGGAAGAAACGGACAAATTCTTAGAAAGGTATAACCTTCCAAGATTGAACCAGGAAGAGATAGAAAATATGAACAGACAAATCACAAGTAATGAAATTGAAACTGTGATTAAAAATCTTCCAACAAACAAAAGTCCAGGACCGGATGGCTTCACAGGTGAATTCTATCAAACATTTAGAGAAGAGCTAACACCCATCCTTCTCAAAATCTTCCCAAAAATTGTGGAGGACGGAACACTCCCAAACTCATTCTATGAGGCCACCATCACCCTAATACGAAAACCAGACAAAGATACTACAAAAAAAGAAAATTACAGACCAATATCACTGATGAATATAGATGCAAAAATCCTTGACAAAATACTAGCAAACAGAATCCAACAACACATTACAAGGATCATACACCATGATCAAGTGGGATTTATCCCAGGGATGCAAGGATTCTTCAATATATGCAAATCAATCAATGTGATACACCATATTAACAAATTGAAGAATAAAAACCATATGATCATCTCAATAGATGCAGAAAAAGCTTTTGACAAAATTCAACACCCATTTATGATAAAAACTCTCCAGAAAGTGGGCATAGAGGGAACCTACCTCAACATAATAAAGGCCATATATGACAAACCCACAGCAAACGTCATTCTCAATGGTGAAAAACTGAAAGCATTTCCTCTAAGATCAGGAACGAGACAAGGATGTCCACTCTCGCCACTATTATTCAACATAGTTTTGGAAGTCCTAGCCACAGCAATCAGAGAAAAAAAGAAATAAAAGGAACACAAATTGGAAAAGAAGTAAATCTGTCACTGTTTGCACATTCCATGATGTTATACATAGAGAATCCTAAAGATGCCACCAGAAAACTACTAGAGCTAATCAATGAATTTGGTAAAGTTGCAGGATACAAAATTAATGCATAGAAATCTCTTGCATTCCTATACACTAATGATGAAAATTCTGAAAGAGAAATTATGGAAACACCCCATTTAGCATTGCAACAAAAAGAATAAAATACCTAGGAATAAACCTACCTAGGGAGACAAAAGACCTGTATGCAGAAAACTATAAGACACTGATGAAAGAAATTAAAGATGATACCAACAGATGGAGAGATATACCATGTTCTTGGATTGGAAGAATCAATATTGTGAAAATGACTATACTACCCAAAGCAATCTACACATTCAATGCAATCCCTATCAAATTACCAATTGCATTTTTTTACAGAACTAGAACAAATCATCTTAAAATTTGTATGGAGACACAAAAGACCCTGAATAGCCAAAGTAGTCTTGAAGGAAAAAAACGGAGCTGGAGGAATCAGACTCCCTGACTTCAGACTATACTACAAAGCTACAGTAATCAAGACAATATGGTACTGGCTCAAAAACAGAAACATAGATAAATGGAGCAAGATAGAAAGCCCAGAGATAAACCCACACATCTATGGTCAACTAATCTGTGACAAAGGAGGCAAGGATATACAATGGAGAAAAGGCAGTCTCTTCGATAAGTGGTGCTGGGAAAACTGGACAGCTACATGTAAAAGAATGAAACTAGAACACTCCCTAACACCATACACAAAATAGACTCAAAATGGATTCAAGACCTAAATGTAAGACCGGACACTATAAAACTTTTAGAGGAAAACATAGGAAGAACACTCTTTGACATAAATCACAGCAAGATCTTTTTTGACCCACCTCCTAGAGTAATGGAAATAAAAACAAAAATAAACAAATGGGACCTAATGAAACTTCAAAGCTTTTGCACAGCAAAGGAAACCATAAGCAAGATGAAAAGACAACCCTCAGAATGGGAGAAAATATTTGCAAACGAATCAACAGACAAAGGTTTAATCTCCAAAATATATAAAGAGCTCGTGCAGCTCAATATTAAAGAAACAAACAACCTAATCCAAAAATTGGCAGAAGACCTAAATAGACATTTCTCCAAAGAAGACATACAGATGGCCAAAAAGCACATGAAAAGCTGCTCAACATCACTGATTATTAGAGAAATGCAAATCAAAACTACAATGAGTTATCACCTCACACCAGTTAGAATGGACATCATCAGAAAATCTACAAACAATAAATGCTGGAGAGGGTGTGGAGAAAAGGGAACCCTCTTGCACTGTTGGTGGGAATGTAAATTGATACAGCCACTATGGAGAACAGTATGGAGGTTCCTTAAAAAACTAAAAATAGAATTACCATACATATGACCCAGCAATCCCACTACTGGGCATATACCCAGAGAAAACCATAATTCAAAAAGGCCCATACACCCCAATGTTCATTGCGACACTATTTACAATAGCCAGGTAATGGAAGCAACCTAAATGCCCATCGACAGATGAATGGATAAAGAAGATGTGGTACATATACACAATGGAATATTGCTCAGCCATAAAAAGGAATGAAATTGAGTCATTTGTTGAGACGTGGATGGATCTAAAGACTGTCATACAGAGTGAAGTAAGTCAGAAAGAGAAAAACAAATATCGTATATTAATGCATGTATGTGGAACCTAGAAAAATGGTACAGATGAACCGGTTCGCAGGGCCGATGTTGAGACACAGATGTAGAGAACAAAAGTGTGGACACCAAGGGGGAAAACCGTGGTGGGGTGGGGATGGTGGTGTGCTGAATTGGGTGATTGGGATTGACATGTATACACTGATGTGAATGAAATTGATGACTAATAAGAACCTGCAGTATATTTAAAAAAAAAAGTCAAATGTGCTTCTGGTGAGGTCTCAAGGATATGAAGAATATGTTATTTAAAATTGGAGGAAAGACAATCCTTTTTATAAAATGGCAGAAAATTTGGCTGAATTGTATTCTAGAGCTGGGTGAGAAGCAAAATGTGTAAATGATGAAATTTTATATTTAGCTGAGGTGATTTCCAAGCAAAGTATGGAAGGTGCAGAATGTTTTCTTTTTGTTGCTTATAGTAAAATGAGAAAGAGATAAATTGAAGTCAAACATATTAAGCAACCCTTTCCTGCCCCAGGATTGGACAATTTGGGAGGTTCTAAAACTATCCAGATTGCAAAGGGTGCAAAAATTAGTAAATTTACTTTTGTAAAACATACTATAGAGAGAAGGTCAAGGGTATGGCTGGATATCCTTTTGTTAAACAGATTAGGTATGAGACACATGGATTCAATCAACCATCCCAGAAGAAGCTAGGAGTAGAGAAGGGGTTATCCAGGAAGAATCTGTGTAGACCTCTCTTGTCTACTGCATGGATCCCTTTAACATACATTGGAGACCCATGCGGTTTTGGGAGATATTAGCAGAAACACTTCCACCTTGGACTGTAAAGGACAGTGAGTGGACAAAATTAAAAATGGTTGTCAGATTCCCCAAATTCGATAGGCAGGAAATGAGCCAATAGAGCTACTAGGCTGCAAGCACGTCCTACCCTTTAAGAAAAAGGAAGACTGCCTCAGTGGGTGGAGCTGTGGGTCCAGAGAATGGGGGTAATGAAGCAGCTGCTGAGGGTAGAGCAGGCAGTGGAGCTGCTGCCAAGGGTGCAGGGGGTGATGAAGCTGTGGGTCCAGAGGGTGAAGCCTTGAACCACAGAAGACTATACTCAGGCCTTGAAACTTAAAGCTGTTCCTGAGATAGAAACAAGAGGAATCCCAAGTTTGTAAAGGAAGATGATTTCAGTTTTGCCTATACTGAGTTTGAGGCAAATGTAGGACATCCAATGAAAGATGTATAATAAGCCACTGGAGTTAAGTTTCTGGAATTCAGAAATGAGATCTGAACTGAAATCTCTCAAATACAGGGGGTGTGATGTTTGTAAATGTAACTTAAAGAAATGAAGGTCATTGTTTTAGGAAGGTCAACACTTATAAAAGAGATAGACAGGATAGAGAAGTCACTTGGGGGGAAATGTCAGCTGAGGATGGGTTTATTGTGAGAAAATTTTGAGCACTGTTAAATGTTGTGATAATAGAAGCAGAGAGGGAGGTGCTAAAGATTCAGGACAGAGGCAGTAACTAATCGGTAAGGTGAGATCCCCCAAGGAAGCAGAGGGAGATGAGTTCAGAGCGTTTGTTGGTGATTTGAATTAGAAAAGTGGCAAGAGTGGAGAGGGAAAGGATGAGCTACAAAGTAGGTCAAGTGGCAGGATGACTTATAGAAAGTCCTGCACAGTATTAGTTGTTTATTGCTATGTAACAAATTACTCCAAACTTAGCAACTTAAAACAATGAATATTTATGGTTTCACAGTTTCTGTGGGTCAGGAATCCAGCACAGCTTAGATAAGCTGAGCACCTCTGGCTCAGGGTCTCTCAGAGCACTGTCAACAAGCTGTCAGTCAGGGCTGCAGTCATCTCAAGGCTCAAGTCTGGAAGAATGGTGATAAAGGAGGTCCCAGCCTCTGTCCCTCCACAAAGATCAACAATTAGACAGCTACCCAGGAACAAAAATAGCTCTGGAGGAGCTCAAGGGTAAACTTAAGCAACTTTAGCAACACAGTAGGGAAAAAAAAAACCTGAAAATTACTGCACCAAAAAAGAAGAAAGACAGCTTCATTTTGCCTCTTATCCCATCCCCCAAGCCAGCATTGCTCAGTGCCAAGAGGGAACCTCAGCTAGAAAGAGGTCCCCTCACCAGGAAAGGAAGAATGGGGTGAGTGACCAGCTTCCCCAGCCTTTCTGGATGCCACACGAAGATCCTGCTTTGGTTTTACCCACCCCATACCAGCGAATCTAGGAACAAGGGGAAAAGCAGGTACTACCAAAAGCAGCCATGCTGCAGGACCTACTGTGGTTCCCAGTGACCTGCTCTGCAGACAAACCCAGCAGATTTCACTGCTGAAGAAGCCAGTGGCCAGCACAGCCTCTGCAGAACCCTGCAGATTTCACCAGTTTTGCCCCACAGGCTTTCATGTTCACGACACCAGTTGCCTGTGTCCATTCCTGCACTTTCCTTCCTGCCCTCGACATAACATGGGCAGAGCACTGGCTGCCAACACAGGCTCTGCAGCAAGACATGAGCCAAAGAAACCTATGTTTCATCCACACCACTGTGCACACACTTGGGGGGAGACCCTCCAGCTGTGTACTTGCATGTTCCTAATCTGATGCCTTTCACTGGCCTCCACTTCAGTGTGCATGCCTGAGTGGAGACTGTGTAGCCATGAGAAAGCATGCCAAAAGCCAAGGCTCTTGTAGCTGCTTATGGGCCTGGATCAAGCCTTGTCTTTGGTCACTGGCCTGCACTACTGCACTCATCTGTAGCTAGTCTCTCTAGCTATGCACCTGCATGCCCCCAGCCTGACTCTTGTCAATGGCCTCCACTACTATGTATCCATGACAAGACCCAGCAGCCAAGGTAGTTGACATCCAGGGCCCCTGCAGCTAAGAGTGTGCCTGTAAGTGGCTTTGGTTCTTGCTGCACACCTTAGCCCCCACCCTAAGTGTGTCTGAAACTGGCCTCTTCTACTGCACAGGCACCTGCAGCTGGCCCCCACAGCTGAGTGTGTGCAAACCACCAGCTCTAGCCACCATCATTTCCTGTCATGGTCTCTAGCCAATGGGCCTGGAGACAACACTGAAGACCACAAGAGCCCTTGCAGCCACTGCAGATCCTCTGCTGTGCTTGCCAAGGACCACATAGTTGTCAATGCTGTGGACCCCAGGAACCTGAGCTGAAGAAACATCACATCTCTCTGAACCTGGTGCCACTGTGTTCTCTCACAGCTGGTACCCTGTACCACTAGACACAGGGTCACAGCATACCCCAGTGTGCCCTATCTGTAGGTGAAAATCTTCCCATACTGAAGTTAGTCCATAAAGTCTAGAAGAGGTGACTGCTTCTTCAAATGTGAAGACACCTACACAGGCTATAGGAATCATGAAAGATCAGGGAAATATAACTCCATCAAAATAATACAGTAAATCTCCAATAGTTTCTCCAAAGACATGGGGAGCCAAAAACTGCCTGAAAAGGAACTCAAAATAATTGTTCTAAAGAGGCTCAGAGAACACAACAATTTAATGATATCAGGAAAAGGATACAAAAACAAAATGAGAAGTTAAAAAAAAAGGAATAGAAAATATAAAAAAGAATAAAAAATTTTGGAGCTGAGGGATATATGACTAAACTGAAGAATGTTATAGAGCATTTCAAGAGCAGGCTAGATGAGGCAGAAGAAAGAGTAAGTTAGCTTGAACAGATCAATTAAAATTATCCAATTAGAGAAGCAAAATGAAAAAAAGAATGGAAAAGGGGGAAGAAAGCCTACATAATCAATAGGATACCATCAAAAGAACCATTTGCAAATTATCACACTTACAGAAGGAGAAGACAGAGAGAAAAGGGTAGAAATCTTATTTAAAGAAATAATGGCTGGTAAAATCATAATAAGTTCACAGACACCCCAAAAGACACCACTGGACGTGGTCCTGCACACCAGAAAGACAAGATCCAGCCTCATCCACCAGAACACAGGCACAAGTCCCCTCCACCACGAAGCTTACACAGCCCACTGAACCAAACTTACCCACAAGGAGCAGACACCAAAAACGATGGGAACTATGAACCTGAAGCCTGAGAAAAGGAGACCCCAAACACAGTAAGTTAAACAAAATGAGAAGACAGAGAAATACACAGCAGATGAAGGAGCAAGATAAAAACCCACCAGACCAAACAAATGAAGAGGAAATAGGCAATCTAGCTGAAAAAGAATTCAGAGTAATGATAGTAAAGATGATCCAAAATCTTGGAAATAGAATGGAGAAAATACACGAAACGTTTAACAAGGACCTAGAAGAACTAAAGAGCAAACAAACAATGATGAACAACACAACAAATGGAATTAAAAATTCTCTAGAAAGAATCAAGAGCAGAATAACTGAAGCAGAAGAACAGATAAGTGACCTTCACCTGGAAGACAAAATAGTGGAAATAACTACCACAGGGCAGAATAAAGAAAAAAGAATGAAAAGAATTGAGGACAATCTCAGAGACCTCTGGGATAACATTAAATGCACCAACATTTGAATTATAAGGGTCACAGAAGAAGAAGAAAAAAAAAGAAAAGGGACTGAGAAAATATTTGAAAGGATAATAGTTGAAAATTTCCCTAATATGGGAAAGGAAATAGTCAATCAAGTCCAGGAAGCGCAGAGAGTCCCATACAGGATAAAACCAAGGAGAAACATGCCAAGAAATATTAATCAAACTATCAAAAATTAAATACAAAGAAAAAATATTAAAAGCAGCAGGGGAAAAGCAACAATTAACATACAAGGGAATCCCCATAAGGTTAACAGCTGATCTTTCAGCAGAAACTCTGCAAACCAGAAGGGTGTGGCAGGACATCTTTAAAGTGAGGAAAGGGAAAAACCTACAGCCAAGATTACTCTACCCAGCAAGGATCTCATTCAGATTTGATGGAGAAATTAAAACATTTACAGACAAACAAATGCTAAGAGAATTCAGCACCACCAAACCAGCTCTACAACAAATGCTAAAGGAACTTATCTGGGGAGGAAACACAAGAGAAGGAAAACACTTACAATAACAAATCGAAAACAATTAAGAAAGTGGTATAGGAACATACATATTGATAACTATCTTAAATGTAAATGGATTAAATGCTCCAACGAAAAGACACAGGTTTGCTGAATGGATACAAAAACAAGACATGTACATATGCTGTCTACAAGAGACCCACTTCAGACCTAAGGACACATACAGACTGAAAGTGTGGGGATGGAAAAAGATATTCCATGAAAATGGGAATCAAAAGAAAGCTGGAGTAGCAATTCTCATATCAGACAAAATAGACTTTAAAATAAAGTCTATTACAAGAGACAAAGAAGGACATTACATAATGATCAAGGGATCGATCCAAGAAGAAGATATAACAATTGTAAATATTTATGCACCCAACATAGGAGCACCTCTATACATAAGGTAAATACTAACAGCTATCAAAGGGGAAATTGACAGTAACACAATCATAGTAGGGAACTTTAACACCCCACTGTCACCAATGGACAGATCATCGAAAATGAAAATAAATAAGGAATACAACCTTTAAATGGTACATTAAACAACATGGATAATTGATATTTATAAGACATTCCATCCAAAAACAGCAGATCATGCATTTCTCAAGTGCTAATGGGATATTCTCCAGGATAGATCATATCTTGGGTCGCAAATCAAGCCTTGGTAAATTTAAGAAAATTGAAATCATATCAAGTATCTTTTTTGACAACAACGCTATGAGAATAGATATATTTTTTGCAAAGTAATAACAAAGCAGAATATATGCAAAGCAGTTTGCAAAGCAGAAATAGAGACACAGACATAGAGAACGAATGTATGGACACCAAGGGGGGAAAGTGGGTGGTGGTGGTGTGATGAATTGGGAGATTAGGATTGACATATATACACTACTATGTATAAAATAGATAACTAATAAGAACCTGCTGTATAAAAAATAAATAAATAAAATAAAATTTTAAAAAATATTTTCTGTGGTTTAAAAAAAATCTTCATAGAATTCAAGAAAATAATTGGAAAATCCATTTTTCAAACTGAAATACTGGAGACATAGAGGGAATTTTTTTGTTGTTGTTGCCTTGATTCAACTTACCACCTAATAAACTGTAGAAAACATGGTTTTCAGTAAAATTTGACAGAATCAATTCTTTACTATTATCTATTATCAAAAATTTCTATATTATGCAACAATAGACATTTCAGTTGTAATCTATGAATCAGAAAACGTAGCTTTACTCAGTTTCATAAAGAAATCAAGGCAAAGATATGATAATGTATGTTCATTGGTGTGGTGTGCCTATGCTAATTTTCAGCTGAGCATTGGTGTCTTTTTAGAAGACAAAATAACAACAACAACAACAACAAAAACGCTTTAATTGAAAGAAATACTTTTGTGTCTCATTTTGGGCTTGTGAGATTCAGTCTCCAAGTCAGTGCTTTCACCATAAATGTCCCTATGCCATGCCAACTCCAAATTATTTCCTCAGATTGTGCACTGTGCTCTATTTTGGTTACGTATGCCCCCACCCCCCATCCCAATGCAGTTGTACCTATCTTTCCATCAATCATTAAAACAGCACAGTTAGTTAGCCTTCTCTTTTGGCAATATCTGGGTCATGCTGCTATAGTAATTGATTATGGTATATGATTATACTATTGTAATCATTCTTTTTTAATGTATTTTTTTATTGGAGTAAAATTGCTTTAGAAGGTTGTGTTAGTTTCTGCTGCACAGTGAAGTGAATCAGCTATATGTATACATATATCCCCTCCCTCTTGAATCTCCCCCCCACCCTCCCATCCCACCCATCTAGGTCATCACAGAGCACCAAGCCGAGATCCTTGTGCTATACAGCAGGTTCCCACTAGCTATGTATTTTACACATGGTAGTGTATTTATGTCAAACCTAATCTTCTGATTCGTCCCACCCTCCCCTTCCCCCACTGTGTCCACATGTCCGTTCTCTAGATCTACATCTCTATTCCTGCCATACAAATAGGTTCATCTGTACCATTTTTCTAGATTCCACATATATACGTTAATATACGATATTTGTTTTTCTCTTTCTGGCTTACTTCACTCTGTATGACAGATTCTAGGTCCATCCAATTCTCTACAAATGACCCAGTTTCATTCCTTTTTATGGCTGACTAATAGTCCATTGTATATATGTACCACATCTTCTTTATCCGCTCATCTATCTTTGGACATTTAGGTTGTTTCCATGTCCTGGCTATTGTAAATAGTGCTGCAATGAACATTGGGGTACATGTAACTAATT
Source organism: Balaenoptera borealis (assembly GCF_965194805.1). Classification (NCBI taxonomy): domain Eukaryota; kingdom Metazoa; phylum Chordata; class Mammalia; order Artiodactyla; family Balaenopteridae; genus Balaenoptera; species Balaenoptera borealis. The sequence goes on along the minus strand of NC_138860.1, from coordinate 61,656,082 downwards.
ATTAGAGAAATGCAAATCAAAACTACAGTAAGGTATCACCTCATACAGTTCAGATAGCCATCATGAAAACATCTACAAACAACAAATGCTGGAGAGGGTGTGGGGGAAAGGGAACCCTCTTGCACTGTTGGTGGGAATGTAAATTGGTGCAGCCACTATGGAGAACAGTATGGCGGTTCCTTAAAAAACTAAAAATAGAACTACCATATGATCCAGCAATCCCACTACTGGGCATATACCTTGAGAAAACCATAATTCAAAAGGTATTGTAATCATTCTTATTTTCATTATCTGAACTCAGGAAACAGGGTCACAACAGTCACAATGTGAAAAAATTTAACTAGCTCTATATTGATACAAAGCACAATTATTGATCCATAGGCAAAGTAAAAAATGGACGGTTAATTCTTATGATTACCATGCTCTTAAGTTGCACACTTAAGTGTTATTAGCTGGAGCAATGCAACAGAGGATGACCCATTATTGTGAACTCCAAATATGTAACCTAACCCCAAAGGTGAAGGTAGTGTTCAGCCATTGGGAGGTGATTAGGACACAAGGGTCCTGCCTCTTGAATGGGATTAGTGCCCTTATAAAAGATGTCCAAGAGAGCTCTTTTGCAATTTTCTGCTATGTGAGGACACAGCCAAAATGCACCGTCTATGAAGCAGAAAGTTGGATCTCACCAGACACTGAATCTGCCCATGCCTTGATCTTGGAATTCTGGCCTCCAGAACTGTGAGAAATTAATTTCTGCTGTTTATAAGCTACCCAGTCTATGGTATTTTGTTAGAGCAGCACAGACTAAGAGAGAGATCATGGCAAAAAGCAGCAATAGTCACTATAGAAGGCACATAATGTGTTGCTTTCAATTGACACAAAAAACAGAGTTACTTTCAGCTCTATTTGTTTGGTCACTCTATGGGTTTTGTACTTTTTCCTTAACTTTCCACACCCATCGCCATTTGGACTTTCTGCTTACCAGGGAGGAGTTTCTCCAGACAGGAGACCTTCAACGTTAAAACTGGATAATCCTGGGCAAACTAGGATGGTTGGTCATCCTGCAGTATAAAGAAGTCCCTATACTCCAAAAAAAAAATCAAAGTCATTGCCTGGTTGATAAATACACACTGTGAGACTCTTCTTCTAATTTGGCATAACTACCTCTGCTCACCAAGATTCTGCCACAGGTTTCCCAAAGGATACCTTTCTCTCTCCACTCTGTTCCTCCTTCTCCCTCTCAGCACACTTTAAGCTGGCCATTCACTTAGAGCCAAATTAAAGATGTGATATTGAGCTTCACAACAGAAAGGAGAAATTGAGGCAGTTGTCTGGACAATCTAGGCAAAGAGGTTTGTTATTGTTGGCAACTTGAAACTAGGCAGAGGTACGCATGGGCCGTGAATAATCTGATCATTGCCGTTTTCCCTATATTTGGACACATGCAAAAGAAGGAGTTTGTCCTGAGCTAGAGCTGTCTGTGAAATGTTCCAACCGAGGCCAACAAGGAAAACAGGCTCTCCCTCAGGAGTGTTATTAAATATAAGAAGCTCTGGCTAGACCTCTTAAGAATCATCTTTGTTCTTCACTTCCCTGTACCTTTCATGGAATTCCTTATTTCTTAAGGGTCTGCCTACAAGTGGTCCTCACCACTCATCTCCAGAAATGAACTTCCCCTTATTTCATTACTGATGAGGTCCCAATCCCATCTCTCCACTCAGGGGCTTGAGTCAGGATGGAGCGTGTTATGTGACACCTGGTTGGTTATAAAAAAGTTTCTCCAAAACTTCGAACACTTCTATGAAAACAAAACAAAGCAATCTAAAACAACAACAAAAAGCAATCTATTTCCTGAATAACATTTCAGCCACACTGAATTACACCGTGACCTATGAGCATGTTTGTGGAACACAAAAGTACCTGCAGGGATGGCAAATGGAGTCTGGGTCAAATGGAAAGAGAAGATGCTGTCTAGCAAGGCTCGAAGGTCGTGACCTCCCTCATCCCCATGATACGAGGCTGCTCAGGCTAATGCAGCATGCATGCAACTTTCACAGAGAGGAAGAGCTGCTGTGTCTAGGTGGAATGGTTTTCCTTTGATATTGGGAGATTTTCAGTTTAGTAGTGGCGACAGAAGTGGAAATATCCAGAGCTGCCAGCTAGAACTCAGGGTAATGTAGAAAAAAAAAATGTTGGGGTTATTAAAACCGTATTTTACCCAGATGTCAGTAATGGAGATGAAATCTCACAAAGCCCAGCAGTGATTTTCTTGGTGCCGCCTGGGATCCCAGCCCCTGGCATTGCAAAAATGCTAAAGAAGGCCAATTAATTTGCTGCCAGGAATGTTCTTGGTGCCAGGCAAGGATTCTTGCTTCTGCCTTTCTCAGCTTTTTTAATTTGCTTAGCAGTGGTTTTCAAACCAAGCTCCTACAGGGAACATACCACGTTCCATGTCTGAAATGTTTAGTGCTGAAGTGTTCTGTCACTAAAATAGAATAATGGAGGTTACATCCCAATTCACAGAGAAAACAAAATTACAGAATAGCTATCCAATTTTAGCTGTTTCTCTCATAAATGTTTGGCAACCTTTCAACATCTGAATGGACAAGTGGCTCATGAAAAAGAAAAAGGAAAAGAAATATTTGTTAAGATGATTGAAAACATCTCTTGGAATCCTCACTCATGTGGGCAAGTTAATCCACTGCTCTAAAGCTTCAGTTGGTTTTACCATCAGTAAAATGAGGATATAAAACTTATCTCACTGGGTAGTTATATTAAACTAGATAATATGTTAGATGATATCTGTAAAGACCTTAGTATAGTTATCTTGGACAAGTTACAGACTCAAAAAATGTTCATCATTTTTAAAAGAGATATGGATACTTGAAAATATGAAATGTAATCCTCTAGTAAAATAATTTTTCCTAGTTTGTGTGATAGAATTGGTACTTGGGTGAGCATTTCATTGTGTTTGGTTTCACTGAATATTCTATTCAACCTTGCAGTCAACTTCACTGAATATGTTTTCTTATACATTTGCCAATGTTTCCACCTTTTTCTAGGAAGATAGAAATCCTGTGCTAAGATCTTAATTTTGGATTCCATCTTTTTGTTTCTCTTCAATTACTTTGTCATTCCTTTCTGGTGTTAAAAACGAGAAAACCAGCCCAAAGTGGAGTTGTTCATGCTAAGTTCCATGTCACCAGACTGAGACTTAATTATAGTTTCAGCTTTTCCAGGGATGAAATCTGAAACCTGTCAATCAAAAATTGCCTGATCAGCACTAGTTAGGTAAACTGCCTGATAGACCTCTACCATCCCCTAAAGGAAAGTAACTTTGCAATAACCAATGCACTTTTTTGCCTAGTGTAACTTCCCTGTTGCATTCTGCCTATGAAAGTCATTTTGTACAACTTCTGAGAGCTCCTTTCTATCTGCTAGATTGGATACTGCCCAATTTGAATCAATTTTTGCTCAATAAACTCAAACATTTTAAATATGCCTCAGTTTATCTTTTAACACTGGTCTCAGCTCAGGAGTGGCTCAACTAAGGGGTGAGTTTTCCTTTAGTTTAATCTCTCCAGATGCCCATATCTGCACCCAGCTCGTGTGCCTCTTTCATAAATTTTTGCCTCAGCACTGTCTACCTTCCACCTCTGCTATGTATGACTCCATCCATTAGGTCTCACCTAATTGGCCCTAAATCTACATTATCCTGATTTTTTCAGTATTCTTTTGTATCCATACCTTCTCCATGACTAGATTATGAGATTTTTAGGGTTAGGATTACAATTTATTTATTTATTTATTGTTAATCCTTGTAGCTCCTAGCAAAGTGTGGGACCCACACTTGGTACTCAAAGAATACTTGCTTTCAAACTCTTTCCTATTCAAAACTGAAAGCATTTAGGGGGTCTGAAAAGAAGGATCTCCTCAGGCAATCTTGAATGGCAGATCAGAATGTAAAATTAATACTAATAACAAAATCAGCATTTGGTATTTATGGTATGTTTTATCATATCTAAGTTGACCCTCACAACAACTCATTGAGGCAGGGAGGAATTATTATAGTTATCCTCATCTTACAGAGAAAGACTTTAACTCATGAGGATTGAGTTACTTTTCCAAAGTTGTGCAGATTGAACATTGCAGAGGCAGAATGAGAACCAGGTAACCTGACTCTGTGTCCCATACTCTCCCAATGGTGCTGAGCTGTTATCTTCCCAACCCAATTGATGAAATATTTCCCTACAAAATCTCCTCTATATCTGTACATCTGAACCAAGGCATGAGGAGTCATACTTTGCCCTAGAAACAAGAGCTCTCATTGTAAAGAAATTCTTTTTCTGCTTTTCTTTTCTGAACTAAATTTACGTAAGACTCATGGTCTTGGTTAGGGGTGGATTGTTTTCATTTTAAGTTAAAATATTGCCCTTTAGAGAAAATGGTTGTCTTGGAATTTAGCACCTACACCAAGTGTCCAAGCTTGGAAGTCAGGGCAAGGTAGAATGCAGCCAACAGGTGCCCAGGGGGCATCTTAGTAGCTGTAGTCCAGCACAAAGCTGTTGAAGGCAAAGAGGTTGATACTCGTGAGGTACACTTAGGAGGTCTCTCTTGTTGTGCTATTTCAAAATCATTCCTAATAATGCTGGTTCCTTGAGGAAGCAGGGATACACCCTAGGGAAAAAGAATGCCCATACATACAGGAGTTGGATGAAAGCCGAACATTTGCCTCAAACATTTGACACTGTCTTCCCATCAAGAAAAAAAAAAAAAAGTGAAACTAGAAGCCCCAAAAGATTCTCTTCATAGCAATTCAGATTAATAGTTTAAGGCACACTTATAATGTCATAGAAAAGTGGAGAATTCTGTGAACATTTAGTAATTACATAATGCTCAAGTCATAGCAATAATAACACATTCAGCAGTGTATTAAAAATTAAACAAATAAATAATAGGGTATTGTGTAAGAGTATAGAGATATGAAAGAAACCAAAAGAGACTAATGTGAATATTTTTGAGTAGCCAAAGTGAATTATTTTAGAACCTCTAATAGCCAAAATTCAGTTTTAATGAGGGCATGGTGCTGTTTACAAACAGGAATCCAGCGTATTGCATGTCATAACACTGAAAGAATGAGGTAATACTAAGCTCGGCCAAAACTATGGTTTTGTTTCACTCTTAAATGGTTTAACCATTGTGCTTAAATCACCCAGTTAAATAAATCAGATATATTGTTTGTTTCTTCATTGGCCTGATTGGTTGCTTGATGGAACAGTTCAGTCATAATGGCTGAATTATGGCGGAATTGGTGCCCATAAATACGGTCTAGAGAGGATTATTACTTTTTAGATTGGAAAACACAGTATAGATTTCCTTGTCCAATGTTTGTAATCAACTATACTTTTACAAGTATCGTCTATAAAATCTCATGCCGGAAGGTATTTGGAAGGGCCAATGATACTTTTTGGCAAAATTTGACATTTGCCTCTTGCACAATGCTGGAAAGAGCTTGGGCTTTGGAGTCAGAAGTTGAGTTCAAGTCTTAGTCCTATCTCATGTAACTATGTAAACTCAGTCAAGTCACAATCTCTGGGTGTCTACTTCCTCATTTGTAAAATAGGGGCAATAATACCTACCACACAAGTCTGTAGAAGAGCTATATGGTTGTTATTTTTTTTATTTGTATTATTTTTAGATTCCACATATAAATAATATCATTTAGTATTTATCTTTTTCTGTCTGACTTACTTCACTAAGTATAATATTCCCTAGGTCCATTCATGCTGCTGCAAAAGGCAATATTTCATTCTTTTTTATGGCTGAATAATATTCAATTATATATATATATATATATATATATATATATATATATATATATATATATATATATATACACACACACTTATCTTCTTAAGCCAATTGTCTGTTGATGAACACTTGGGTTGTTTCCATGTCTTGGCTATGGCAAATAGTGCTGCTATGAACACTGGAGTACATGTACCTTTTCGAATTAGAGTTTTTGTTTTTTTCTGGGTATATACCCAGGAGTGGGATTGCTGGATCATATGATAGCTCTATTTTTAGTTTTTAAAGGAACTTCCCTACTGTTTTCCATAGTGGCTGCACCAATTTACATTCCTACTAGCAGTGTAGGAAGGTTCACTTTTCTCCACACCCTCCCCAGAATTTATTGTTTGTAGACTTTTTGATGATGGCCATTCTGACAGGTGTGAGGTGACACCTCATTGTGGTTTTGATTTGCATTTCTCTAATAATTAGTGATGTTGAGCATCTTTTCATGTACCTGTTGGCCGTCTGTCTGTCTTCTTTGGAAAAGTGCCTTTTTAGGTCTTCTGACCATTTTTTGATTGGGTTCTTTGTTTTTTTGATATTGAGTTATACGACGTGTTTGTATATTTTGGAGATTAACCCCTGTTGGTTGCATTGTTTGCAAATATTTTCTCCCATTCCATAGGTTGTCTTTTCGTTTTGTTGATGTTTTCCGTTGCTGTCCAAAAGCTTTTAAGTTTGATTATGTCCCATTTGTTTATTTTTGCTTTTATTTATTTTGCCTTGGGAGGCTGACCTAAGTAAATATTGCTATGATTTATGTCGGAGAATATTTTGCCTATGCTCTCTTCTAGGAGTTTTATGGTGTCATGTCTTATGTTTAGGTCTTTAAATCATTTTGAGTTTATTTTTGTATATGGTGTGAGAGAGTGTTCTAATTTCATTGATTTACATGTAGCTGTCCAGGTTATTTATTATGTTTGCATTCTTTGGTAATAAGCATGAATAGAACACACATGACTGGGACCAAACTAGCCCTTGGATCTGGAGATGAATTTGCACTGGACTCTTAGTTTCAATTCATACTTGATAGATGAATAAAGAGACAAACAAATGAAGCATATATTGACTCTCAAATACTATAAGAGCTTTTTTTTCTATTCCCAACTATCCAAATCCTTTCCACTTCCTCCGTTAAGCTTTCAGTGATTGCCTCCTTTCATCAGATCTGCAGTGGTCAGCTTCTGCATTTTGAATTTATATATTATCTTTTATTGCTCTTGGGTATCTTTTTTCTATCCAAATAAATTACTAGCTGCTTGAGTGCTGTTATTTCATTATTCCCCCACTGCAACCAAAAGGGTGCTGTCCCCACAAGATATTTTTAATAAATACGTGCTGACCAATTGACTGGAACCTTGCCTGATGATGGGGGACATTGTGTGGTGGCAAACAGTGGCACAGAGCATGTAATGGAATGCAATCCGCTGCTGTGCATACTAACTGATAAATGCAATGATGTTAATGTTACATGTGGTTAGTTTTGAAAATGTATATTAAAAATTTCTTGCTTTATAAAATTCATTGCATTTTATGAAGATTATCTGCACTTTTATTTGTTACTTTTATGGTATAATCAAATTTCAATTTGTACCAGAGTATTGTCTTCAGTTGAAAACTTTGGTGAGAAATACAAGTCCCCTACCATTCTGGGATACGTTAAATTTAAAGTCTCCTGGAAGGCCTGATCTTTGTTCAAAAGTTTGCTTTCTTTTGCAACACTTTTCCTGCCATCTAACTACTCTGTCTGTTGTCAGATAATATTAATTCAACACACATTGGTGAACACCTGCTATAGGTCATAACCTGTAGTAGCTACCAAGGATTCAGAGATAAATATGACACAATCCCTGTCCTCAAGGAATCTACTGTCTGAGGGTGGGAATATCATTTTAAATAGTTAGCATAAAGCATTGTGGCAAAGGCAGTGATGGTTCCATACACAGTATTGTAGGATCCCACATGAAGGTCTCCTAACCAGCCTGGGAGAGATCAAGGAAGGCAAGGAATGGGGAGACAAGAAGCAGAGGACAATCCCAAGGAAGACAGTGCTGCTTTATTAGGAAATGGAACTTAAACCCATGCACTATAGGGAGCATAGAAAGTAAGAGTTAAAGATCACTATGTTAGGTCACTCTCTCAGCCATGTGTAAGTGGAATTTGGAGGAGGCAAGTCAGAATGGAGATAAGGAGACCAAATAGAAAAGTGTTGCAGTAGTTTGGAAAAGAGATGATGAGTTCTACTTGTAGTTATTTTTCATGGAACTGTAGACTGTCTGGTGTTCGAAGGTACTTCTTTCATACTTTATTTATATAGTTAATAGTTAATAAATACCTACTGTATGTGGGACAGTGGGTACAAAGGGACAAAGAGAACATTTAGTCTTTGTCAAAACAGGAAAAATGTAAAAGTATGACAAATGCTGTGAAGTTGGTATAGTTAGGTATTATGGCAGCACCAGTGAAGGACTACTAACTCACCCTGGGGAATCAGGGATACAGCACTGTGAGTCAGCCAGGGAAAGAAGGTGCAGGTACAGAGGCATCCGGGAAATACAGGAATGGGAAATAATATATAAAAGACACAAAGTCATAGAGGGACATGTCATGTTCTCTTCAGGGAAATGTGAATAATTCTGCATGGCTGGAGCAGAATTACACCCGAGGGGCAGAGTGTGAAAGAATATATACCACTGGAAGGAATGTATTTAGGAATCATGTGAAGATTTTAAGCGAGGACAAAACATATTAGATTTATGTTTGGAAAAATCTTCTTCCAGCAGATGGATGGATTTCAAAAGAAAACTGTAGCTAAGGAGACTGTGAGGCAATGATTAGTGTTTAAATAAATGTAGTAGCTGGAGATTAAGTAAACTAGGTCAAATTCAAGAATTGCTCAGGAGGCAAAAATTATAACTGATGATTCCATAGTACTGGGAGCAAATGTGAATGTATGATCCCCGCTCAAGAGGAATGCAGGGAAAACAAGGATTTACTAAAAACAAGGGGCAGGTGAGGTATGAGTCTATGAAAACGATGGAAAATGTATGTTTATTTATTTTCCTTTTTTTCTTATTTTGAGCCATGGGATAGAAGTTCTAAGAGCTTAGGTAGTATAAACGTTTGGGGATGTGAGAATGAAAACAATAGTGAGATAATATGATTGGAAGAATATGAATAAAGAGTATGGGAGAGAAGAGATAAATAAAGGGGCTGCCACTGAGGGCATTAGCCAAGAATAATCAACTGAGTAAGCCATTCATTCACTCAACAAACACGTTTTGATCTCCTACAATGTACTAAGTACTCTGCTAGGTGTTGGGAATACAGTAATGGGCCATGTTTACCAGGGGAAGACTGACCGGCTTTATAGTTGCAGATGTTGAGTTGATTTGGTGCTCTTGCTGGCTGAGGCCTCAAGTGGGGAGAGAAAGAATGAAATTAGCAGTCCACGGCATCACCTATAAAAAGCAGCATAGCGCAGTCTACATTACAATACTCATGCACTGGACTCAGCCAGGTCTGAGTCAGCTCTGATGTGTAGGGTATGTGGCCTTGAAAAAGTAATTCAATTTCTCTGTTGTTTTTCTTGTTTATAGAATGAGAATAATGATAGCCACCTTGTAAGTCTAATATGAGTATTCAAATGAGGTGCATTTAAGGGCTAAGTACACGGCTCAGAGTATGTACAAAATAATTGTTATCATCATCACAATTTGGTACCTATATTTAGAGCCACATGTAAATCAAAGACCTGGTTACCTCAGGACATGGAGACCGACTCTGAATTCACTGAGGCCTGTGTGGGCTGAAGTGACACATAAGGTCAAAGGCAGCTTCTTTTTTTTTTTTTTTTTAATTTTATTTATTTATTTATTTATTTATTTATTTATTTATGGCTGTGTTGGGTCTTCGTTTCTGTGCGAGGGCTTTCTCTAGTTGCGGCAAATGGGGGCCTTCTTCATCGTGGTGCGCGGGCCTCTCACTACCGCGGCCTCTCTTGTTGTGGAGCACAGGCTCCAGACGCGCAGGCTTAGCAATTGTGGCTCACGGGCCTAGTTGCTCCGCGGCATGTGGGATCTTCCCAGACTAGGGCTTGAACCTGTGTCCCCTGCATTGGCAGGCAGATTCTCAACTACTGCAACACCAGGGAAGCCCAAAGGCAGCTTCTTTAAGGACGACTAACTTCATGTGCAAGGACCTCAAAATTGCCAGTACTGTTAACTTGCTTATTTTCTACTTTTCTTTTAGCAAGTAAGATCTTTACAATGTCTGATGGATCTGGGACACTTTATTCTACTTCTTTAGATTAGGGGTCCAAATTCCTTCACTGGGATTAAAGCTAATAAAAAAATAATTTATATTTCTATTGAATAGGTTGTGACTACCAAATTCTAGTGATCAATTTGGTTTATGATGCAGGTAACATTCATCCTTCAAGATAATGTTGGAAAAGAGCTTCATGGTAATGTTGGAAAGAGCCTCTCTTCTCATGGAAAAGAGCCTCATGAGAAGAGCTTTGATATCAGCCCAACACAGTTATCAGTCTGCTAACACACTGGGTATCCTGAGGCTTAATCTAATGAAGAGAACAGTAGTACTTATTAAGCATGATGATTCTCTAGGCAGAAATCTTCCCAGGGCACATGTGGCAAAGAAAAAATGAGGCTGTGACTCTGTGTGGAGCTGAAATAATTGGGGAGGCTGGGGGCCAAGCAAAGATAATTATTGTCTCAGTTGTCAGAATAATCCTGCTTACTTGGGTTAGATTGAGCTTATGGAATTGAAGGTTTGTGATGTAGGAGTCATTTTAGAAGGCAGACAACAAAGAGTTATTGTAACTACAGGAGATGTTGAATCTGTTCCTGATTTTACTATGATGGGTAAAGTCTACAGTAACATGAAAAAGTAGAGTAGTAATGCTATGATTTTCAGACCACTCATCTGGCTTTTTAGACCTCCAACAATGTTCTTCCACTTACTGTACAATGTATCTCTCTCTCCAAGGGTGATATGTAAAATACTGGAATACATCTGTAAATCTTTTCTTTATATTGTACAACATTCAGCTATGGAAAAATAAAACACAGAGTCTAAAATCTTTCTGTCTCTTTACTCTCACTGGAAACCCTTGACTCCAGGTTGACACAGCAGAGAGAAACTGGGTGTTGCAAACAGCCTGACTTGGGTTCCAAGTCCACTCTCACTAGCTGTGTGACCTTGGGCAAGTTACGTTCTATTTCAGAAACCCTTGAACCCATCTAAAAAATGACAGTGAGCAAGCCTACCTAGAGTAGCTGCAAGTGTTAAATAGGAAAACCTGTTAGAGCACAGAGTTCAAGGGCCTCAATCACCCTTTCATTTAACCTCACTAAACCACTGGACAGGGACATGGGAGTGTACATAACCAAGCTAATATACCAGAGCCTTGAATTCTAGATCCAACCTTGCCACTTATTCATAGGGTGTCCTTGAGCAAGTCGTTTACCTCAGTGGGCTCCAGCCTTCCATGGGTAAGAGGTAAGAATTGGACTCATGGGCCCCAGGGTTTCCCTCAGCTCCTTGAGAAGCACCACACTTCCACAGGTATGCCCAGACAATCTCCACTACTGTCATGACTCTTACTCTTTTTTCACTTGTCCCAATGTCTTCTATTTCATCAGCCCATAGTGATCCTCCTACCTCTGCAATAACATGAGATTTCCTGGGTGTATCACTCACCGTACCCTTCATTGTCACTCACTGAGCACTTGATTATAAGCAGCCTTCTTTTAATTTTTAAACTTTCTTGAATTTTAGGTCTTGGCTCCCTATCTAGAACAAAAATCTTCATGAAGAAAGGAGTCTGTGTGTGTGTGTGTGTGTGTGTGTGTTTTATAAAAAAGATTTACAAGATTTACTTCAAGGCCTGAAAATATTGACTAATCGAAAATGGCCCTACTGCAATTTCTTATAATATATAAATACTTAATAAAAAACTTACAAAAATGTAGACACTATTAACTAATTCCTAAACCACACACTATAGGTTTTCCAAAAGCAATAGTAATTTAACAAAATGTAAGGTGACAACACAATATCAAAGAATTTTCACACTCAATGAGGACAGAATCAGCAGCAAGGTACTTGAACAAACACAAATCTTTTATACACTTTCCATGTTTGTTCTAACTCTGTTTCACAGAGCCACTGATAATTGAGGTTTCTTTCAAGTATAGGATTTCTAACATTAAATTACATTTTCTAAGTATTTCTATAAAGAATAAATGAAAAGAACACATAATACATTGTTTGCCATAAATTCATACACCAAAAATTCAAAGCAATCCATCTGAATTTATTGCTGCTTCCCCTTTCTCCAACATTAGCTTTAGATGTTTTTCTAAATATTATATAAACTGTTTTGTTAAAATCAGTTCTCTCATTTATGTGGATTAGGGGAAAATGGTTTTATAAAGAGTTATCTTTAAAATTAGCTTCTAGATAGCACTCTTTAGCCTTAAATTACATTGTGCACAGAAAACTACAACAGTTTGCATTTGCTCAGGAACATATAATCACATTAAAGACAAATAGCTTTGTATTTCATAGTCTAGTTGGCTCTTCAATAGTTTTCCTAAGGGAGAAACAAGTATTTTGTGTTGTTTAAGTAACTGGTATATATAAATGCACTGCTAGGTGCTAGTTTAAACTTTGAGGAAACCTAAACATGAAGTTTTGGGAGTTTTTTCTAAAATGTAAGAGATATGCACTTGAGTGCTGCCAGAGGTCTGCGGAGAGAAAGATGCCACTGTGCAGAGGTGAAGGTAATGACAACGACAGGCACAGAAAGATAGACAAAGTTAAAAGGCAGAGGACTATGTACCAGATGAAGGAACAAGATAAACCCCCAGAAAAACAACTAAATGAAGTGGAGATAGGCAACCTTCCAGGAAAAGATTTCAGAATAATGATAGTGAAGATGATCCAGGACCTCAGAAAAAGAATGGACGCAAAGATTGAGAAGATGCAAGAAATGTTTAACAAAGATCTAGAGGATTAAAGAACAAACACCTAGAAGAATTAAAGAACAATCAAATAGAGATGAACAATACAATAACTGAAATCAAAAATACACTAGAAGTAATCAATAGCAGAATAACTGAGGCAGAAGAACAGATAAGTGACTTGGAATACAGGATGGTGGAATTCACTGCTGCAGAACAGAACAAAGAAAAAAGAATGAAAAGAAATGAAAACAAACTAAGAGGCCTCTGGGACAATATTAAATGCAAAAACATTTGCATTATAGGGGTCCCAGAAGGAGAAGAGAGAGAGAAAGGACTTGAGAAAATATAAAAAGAGGTTACAGTCAAAAACTTCCCTAACATGGGAAACGAAATACCCACACAAGTCCAGGAAGTCCAGAGAGTCCCAGGAAGGATAAACCCAAGCAGAAACATGCTGAGACACATAGTAATCAAATTAACAAAAATTAAAGACACAGAAAAATTATTGAAAGCAACAAAGGAAAAATGACAAATAACATACAAGGGAACTCCCATAAGGTTAATAGCTAATTTCTCAGCAGAAACTCTACAAGCCAGAAGGGAGAGGCATGGTATATTTAAAGTGATGAAAGGGAAGAACCTACAACCAAGATTACTCTTCCCGACAAGGATCTCATTCAGATTCGATGGAGAAATCAAAAGCTTTACAGACAAGCAAAAGCTAAGAGAATTCAGCACCACCAAACCAGCTCTACAACAAATGCTAAAGGAACTTCTCTAAGTGGGAAACATGAGAGAAGAAAAGAACTTAGAAAAACAAACCCATAACAATTAAAAAAATGGTAATAGGCCTATACATATCAATAATTACCTTAAACGTGAATGGATTAAATGCTCCAACCAAAAGACACAGCCTTGCTGAATGGATACAAAAACAAGACCCATATATATGCTGTCTACAAGAGACCCACTTCAGATCTAGGGACACATACAGAATGAAAGTGAGGGGATGGAAAATGATATTCTATGCAAAGGAAATCAAAAGAGAGCTGGAGTAGCAATAGTCATATCAGATAAAATTGACTTTAAAATAAAGAATGTTACAAGAGACAAGGAAGGACACTAAATAATGACCAAGGGACAAATCCAAGAAGAAAATATAACAATTATAAATATATATGCACCCAACATAGGAGCACCTCAATACATAAGGCAACTGCTAACAGCTATAAAAGAGGAAATTGAATGTAACACAATAATAGTGTGGGACTTTAACACCTCACTTATACTTATGGACAGATCATCCAGGCAGAAAATTAATAAGGAAACACAGGCTTTAAATGACACAACAGACCAGATAGATTTAATTGATATTTATAGGACATTCCATCCAAAAACAACAGATTACACCTTCTTCTCAAGGGCACACAGATCATTCTCCAGGATAGATCACATGTTGGGTCACAAATCAGGCCTTGGCAAATTTAAGAAACGTGAAATCATACCAAGCATCTTTTCTGAATGCAACGCTATGAGATTAGAAATCAATTACAGGGAAAAAAACGTAAGAAACACAAACACATGGAGGCTAAACAATACGTTACTAAATAACGAAGAGATCCCTGAAGAAATCAAAGAAGAAATCAAAAAATATGTAGAGACAAATGACAATGAAAACATGATGATCCAAAATCTATGGGATGCAGCAAAAGCAGTTCTAAGAGGGAAGTTTATAGCAATACAATCCTACCACAAGAAACAAGAAAAATCTCAAATAAACAATCTAAATTTGCACCTAACAGAACTAGAGAAAGAAGAACAAACAAAACCCAGAGTTAGTAGAAGGAAAGAAATCATACAGATCAGAGCAGAAATAAAAGAAATAGAAACAAAGAAAACAATAGCAAAGATCAATAAAACTAAAATCTGTTTCCTTGAGAAGATAAACAAAATTGATAAACCTTTAGGCAGACTCAAAGAAAAAGAGGGATAGGACTCAAGTCAATAAAATTAGAAATAAAAAGGAGACACCACAGAAGTACAAAGCATCATAAAATTAGATAAAAATAAAATTAGAAATAAAAAGGAGACACCACAGAAATACAAAGCATCATAAGAGACTACTACAAGCAACTCCCTGCCAATAAAATGGACAACCTGGAAGAAATGGACAAATTCTTAGAGAGGTATAATCTTTCAAGACTGAACCAGGAAGAAATAGAAAATATGAACAGAAGAATCACTAGTAATGAAATTGAAACTGTGATTAAAAATCTTCCAACAAACAAAAGTCAAGGACCAGATGGCTTCACAGGTGAATTCTATCAAACATTTAGAGAAGAGCTAACACCCATCCTTCTCAAAATCTTCCCAAAAATTGCAAAGGAAAGAACACTCCCAAACTCCTTCTACGAGGCCACCATCACCCTGATACCAATACCAGAGAAAGATACTACAAAAAAAGAAAGTTACAGACCAATATCACTGATGAGTATAGATGCAAAAATCATCAACAAAATACTACCAAACATAATCCAGCAACACGTTAAAAGGATCATACACCATGATCAAGTGGGGTTTATCCCAGGGCTGCAAAGATTCTTCAATATACGCAAATCAATCAATGTGATACACCATATTAACAAATTGAAGAATAAAAACCATATGATCATCTCAATAGATGCAGAAAAAGCTTTTGACAAAATTCAACATCCATTTATGAAAAAAAACTCTTCAGAAAGTGGGCATAGAGGGAACCTACCTCAACATAATAAAGGCCATATATGACAAACCCACAGCAAACATCATTCTCAATGGTGAAAAACTGAAAGCATTTCCTCTAAGATCAGGAACGAGACAAGGATGTCCACTCTCACCACTATTATTCAACATAGGTTTGGAAGTCTTAGCCACTGAAAACAGAGAAGAAAAAGAAATAAAAGGAATACAAACTGGAAAAGAAGTAAAACTGTCACTGTTTGCAGATGATATGATACTATACATAGAGAATCCTAAAGATGCCCCAGAAAACTACTAGAGGTAATCAATGAATTTGGTAAAGTAGTAGGATACAAAATTAATGCACAGAAATCTCTTGCAATCCTATACACTAACAACAAAAGATCAGAAAGAGAAATTAAGGAAACAGTCCCATTCACCATTGCAACTAAAATAATAAAATACCTAGGAATAAACCTACCTAAGGAGGTAAACCAGCTGTACTCAGAAAAGTATAAGACACTGATGAAAGAAATCAAAGATGAAACAAACAGATGGAGAGATATACCATGTTCTTGGATTGGAAGAATCAATATTGTGAAAATGACTATACTACAAAAAGCAATCTACAGATTCAATGCAATCCCTATCAAATTACCAGTGGCATTTTTTACAGAACTAGAACAAGAAAAATCTTAAAATTTGTATGGAGACACAAAAGACCCTGAATAGCAAAGCTGTCTTGAGGGAAAAAAACAGAGCTGGAAGAATCAGACACCCTGACTTTAGATTATACTACAAAGCTACAGTAATCCAGTAATCAAGACAATATGGTACTGGCACAAAAACAGAAATATACATCAATGGAACAGGATAGAAAGCCCAGAGATAAACCCACACACCTCTGGTCAACTAATCTATGACAAAGGAGGCAAGGATATACAATAGGAGAAAAGACAGTCTCTTCAATAAGTGGTGGTGGGAGAACTGGACAGCTACATGTAAAAGAATGAAATTAGAACACTCCCTAACACCATACACAAAAATAAACTCCAACTTGATTAAAGACCTAAATGTAAGACTGGACACTATAAAGCTCTTACAGGAAAATATAGGAAGAACACTCTTTGACATAAATCACAGCAAGATCTTTTTTGATGCACCACCAGAGTAATGGAAAAAAACCCAAAAATAAACAAATGGGACCTATTGAAACTTAAAACCTTTTGCAAAGCAAAGGAAGCTACAAACAAGATGAAAAGACAACCCTCAAAATGGGAGAAAATATTTGCAAATGAATCAATAGACAAAGGGGTAATCTCCAAAATATATAAACAGCTCATGCAGCTCAATATTAAAAATACAAACAACCCAATCCAAAAATGGGCAGAAGACCTAAATAGACATTTCTCCAAAGAAGATATACAGATTGCCAACGGACACATGAAAGAATGCTCAACATCATTAATCATTAGAGAAATGCAAATCAAAACTACAATGAGGTATCACCTCACACCAGTCAGAATGGCCATCATTAAAAAATCTGCAAACAATACATGCTGGAGAGGGTGTGGAGAAAAGGGAACCCTCTTGCACTGCTAGTGGGAATGTAAATTGATACAGCCACTATGGAGAACAGTATGGAGGTTCCTTAAAAAACTAAAAATAGAATTACCATACATATGACCCAGCAATCCCACTACTGGGCATATACCCAGAGAAAACCATAATTCAAAAAGACACATGCACCCCAATGTTCATTGCAGCACTGTTTACAACAACCAGGTCATGGAAGCAACCTAAATGCCTATCAACAGACGAATGGGTAAAGAAGATATGGCACATATATACAATGGAATATTACTCAGCCATAAAAAGGAACGAAATTGGGTCATTTGTAGAGACATGGATGGATCTAGAGACTGTCATGCAGAGTGAAGTAAGTCAGAAAGAGAAAAACAAATATCGTATATTAACTCATATATGTGGAACTTAGAAAAATGATACAGATGAACCGGTTCGCAGGGTAGAAATAGAGACACAGATGTAGAAAACAAACGCATGGATACCAAGGGGGGAAAGTGGCGAGGGGTGGTGGTGGTGGGATGAATTGGGGGATTGGGTTAGACATATATACAGTAATATGTATAAAATAGATAACTAATAAGAACTTGCTGTATAAAAAATAAATAAAATAAAATTCACACACAAAAAAGTGAAAAGATTCTGACAATGGGACAGGACCCAATCCCTTAATGGCTAAATAAATTATGATGCTCAAAGTAATTAATTAATAAAAATGATGTGAAATCTACAAAAAAAAGAGAGATATGCATTTAATCACTGTTTATATAGTGAAGGGATGGGATGGCACATACAGACGCAGATGAAACTCTACATTTTGTAAATGTAGAGTTGTAGGATATTCTAAATGGAAAAAACTGACACTGACAATTGTTTACAGGAAGCAAAGGTTAAGAAAAATTTTGAAGAATATCTACTCTTAAAAAGGGAGAAGTGTTATACAACACAAAAATGAGACCTAGAGATTTGAAAAACACTCATTTTACTGTTTCAAAAGAAAAACAAAAAAATAATAGGCACAGAGTCTAGACCAATTGAAACTGAGGCAGCTGTAACAAAAATGGAACACAGTACAGTGATTTGAGCCCTTTAAGGAAATGACTAATTAAAATGAAATTTCTCAAGTCTTCATGTCTATAATAATATATAAATGCACAAAATATCAAAAATACGAAGTCTGGATTTTTCCCTTAGGTTTGTAATAAACTGTCAAACTTCTGCTTAATATAGTTACTTTTATAAGCCTTCTGATTAGCAAAGCATGCTATCCAGGTACATGCATGCTAGAATTTTACCATGAGAATTATAGTTCTCATCTAAAACTAATGACTTGCCTGTTACCCATATTTATATATATTTCATTTCCATTATAAAACACTTAAGACCTTTCTAGTGGTACATTTTAATCAACATATTATATAAAATAGAATCTTGATTTTTAAAATGAACCTTTTTAGTACTGTAACATGATGGGTTTAATTGAACAGTTGGAACATCATATGGTAACTACATTATACTGTTTAAACTAATTCACAGCTGTAGGAAAATGTTTGATTTTTTAAATATAACCAAGATGAGACTGTAGAGTTATGAGCAGTAAAATATTAGGAAATAGTGAATGAATAAATAAGATGCTTTTCCATCAGGGGCCATTCATTATTTTGCTTTTAGGAACCGGGAAGAAATTGTCTTCTTTGAGTTTCAAATGTTCTGGTAACTCTAGTCGTTTTTTGGCTTCCTCAGTATCACCTTGAATTGCTGAAATAAGTGACTCTAAAGAATCAAAGTTCTTTTCTGGTGTGAGGTAGCCAACAATGGCCACATTGAGAATTTCCCCATAGAAGTCCTCTTTGAAAGTATGCATGATATGAGTTTCCATGGACTTTTTTGTATTCTTGTAGTATGGGTTCCACCCTATGCTCACCACCGTCTTATGGACGTCTCCACTTCCAACACTGGCCCAACCATAACATATGCCAGTGGATACATCAGCTGGAAGGTTATCTACTACTTGTTCAGGAAAGTTAGCTGTAGGGATGCCCAGCTGCTTGGAGCCGCGACCGAAGCCCCGCACCACCTGGCCGCGGCAGAAGTACGGCAGGTGCCTCATGACGCCGTCCGCTCGGGGTGCGGGCTGCGGTCCATTCCGCGCGTCCGGCGGCGGCGCCGTCGAGGCGGTGCCCGGACCCCCCCGGACCAGCCGGGGGATACGGGCTGGAGCTGCGCCGGCCGGCCGACCCGGCGAGCACACGGGCTCACAACGGGCCGAGCGGCGCGGACGACACGCTGCGGCGAGACCTTCACGCCGCTGACCGAACAGAAGGTGCCTGGCGACGCAGAGGCTGCGTCTGGGCTCCGGAACGCCGGCGACCGCGGAAGTAAGTCAATAGTGTTTTATGCTTTGTGGCTTCCTTCAGTTTGTTCCAGGAACGAAGTAGGTGATTAATGATACCTTGTTGAAGTCAACATTAAATGTACAACAGCACAGATGTGTGAGATTATGTATTTAGAACAAGCAATGGCGCCATTCTGGGAAGGGCTGAACCTGATGCCCTGCCCCAATAATCCACTCATCCACATCTTTCCATTTTTTTCTATCCCTCTGCAAGGACTTTTATCAAGGCTTACCTACGCAGGTGGAGAACTAAGCCTGCCTTCTCTCTGAATTTCTGGGAAGTCCTTCTCCAACTTGAACTGTGCTGTTTTACACTGTGAGAGATTTTCAATTCCTTTTTCCTGGGAGCAATGGGCAGAACTAATCTGCATGACATTCTGCCGTCTCGGTAGGGGACAGGCAGGTATGACTCAGAGCCTGTTTGATTTCCAAAACGTCTTTCCAAGGAGTAATGGCTAATGAGCTCACCTTTGAGTCTGCCAACAAAAGAGGCCCAAGGAGACACCCAGGTCAGCTGAAATCCACCAGTCCACAGGGAAAATGTGGCACACCAGCATGGCTTATGAATGCCTGCCAGGCAACCTTATAGACAGGAAACCCTGACTCTGAGAAACTGGCTTCACTGCTTCACTGTGGGATTAGCTGGTGATTAGTCCAGCTAATCACCAGCTAATCCCACAAGTAACTTTTAGTGGGAATAACCAGGAAAAACAAGGGTCATAAAGTCTGTATTCATGAAATTTTAATCTGTGTTAGCGTTTGTCTTAGGGCTCTACTTTTATTTATTCATCAAATATTTGTTGTATCGGGGATGCATCAAACAAAAATCACTGCCCTCCCACCCCTCTGGAACTCATATGCTGTTATAAGACTCAAAAAGCATCCAAATTCATATAGAGTTACACCAGCTTACCAACCTGAGCCCCTTTGCCCCTCAGCCCCCAGTCTCTTCAGGGCTTAGTTAACTAGGCTCTATCTCATGTGCAACAAATACCTAGCCCTGTCCTTGCTGCTCAGATATTGATTTCAATATAGTTGAAAAGGTCATAAAAACACCAAAATTCACATTCTGGTCATTAGTGTGGTAACACACTTTCTGAACATGTGACAATTGTGACTGGTGTCTTTTCCAACTCCCTCATCATTAGTGAGTAGCTCCGCAAAGGGTGAAATTAATGATTACCTAATGATGCTGGGGAAGGAGCAGGAGATGGCCTTAACCCCCCTCAAAACCACAGCACCATCATCATACCACGCCTCTTAATAGAACTACACAATTTTCAAAGTGCCTTTACTCATGTTTTCAATTATTGATTGCTTAGAGCTTTGATCGGTTTTCCCAATAAAAACTGAAAACCAACTAGAAATCCAGATTAGTTTTAAAACATATGTCTTGGATGTCCACTATGTGTAAAACATCTTGCCAGGCACTAAAAACCTACAAATGAACAAGAGAGGCAGGACCCCTGCCTTCATGAGAGTGAAAACAAAGACGTGGAGTACTGAGGGAGCCAGGGAGGGACCCTGAACCAGTCTTAGAAAGCACTGGAAGTTTTCTGGGGAAGCTGAGCCCATGCTTGGCCCTGAAGGGCAAGTAAGACTTTGGTGAGTGGAGGAGTTTTAAATATTAGTTTCTCATTGGCCATATGACAGAATGAACATCTGTTCCATTGTCTTTGGGGATGGTGAGAGACGTTGGAAAGAGCAGGTAATTCTGCATATTAAATTATAACTCACTAGGCAGCCGGTGAGATGAAAGAGTCTGGTTTTATAATCTTTCTTTCCATGAAGTCACCATATGCTCACCTTTCAGCTGGAACACGGTCCTAGGGCTGAAATGCTTGGCAGCTGGTGACTGTTTTTGTTCCATAAGATTAAAATTACTTTTTTTAAAAAATTATAAACACAATCAATGGTAATTGTTTTTTAAAGTTGGGAAAGGCAGAAAAGTATAAAAAAGAACAAAGAAATAAACAGTAATGCTACAATTCAGAGAATTCAGAGAATACAGGAATTTACATTTTTTAAAAGATATTTCTATTCAGCATTTTTCACTGATACAGATACTCATTCATTCACACAGACAACTGGGCTCCTTCTGGGTGCATTGGGAAGAGGAGGAGAAGGAAGTCACAATTGGTACATTTCCAGTACTTAGCAAGGCACAGCGGAATCTAATAAATAGGTTTTAAAATACATAGATAGTGTTGGTTGGCTTTTAGTTTTTAGGAGATTGTGGTTATTTCATCCTGTGAAAAGTTTAAGTTCCATGAAAATCTGAGCTATGCGTGAATATATTATTATTTAAAATGACTTTTTGAGGTAGGTGTGTTTTCTTATCCTTGCTTTACAAAGGAATAAGTTGCTAAAATATATTCAACGTGTTAATGGGTAACAGATAACACACCCAGTTAGATCCAGACACCATTTTGCAAAGGATTTCACTTACCTAAATGACTCTGGCTTCCAGAATGGTAACCAGGCTCTGATACTACTTCTTTACACAATGGTTTAACTTCAGAGTGCTAAACAGAAGCGCTAAACAGGTTTAATTAAAATTGATTGAAACTTTGTAAGATTTTCTTTTCTTTGATTTTCTTTGTAAGAGTGGACTCTATTGACTATATGGCCTTTGCTTGTGTTGGCCACCTTGATATGCATACGTTTTTGGATGTGGTCTGTACTGAGCATTAATAGGGGGAGAAGAATCTGGAAGGGTAAGAAGAGAATCAAGTAGGTTAGAAGCTAGATGGAGGACCAGCTAGAGAGAGGGAAAACCCCTGACTACATGATGGACAATAAAAAAAATCATGGAAGAAGGAAATGTCTAAATTTTAAAGTGTTTTTGTTTTGTTTGAGTTTGTACATTCATTAATGCTGTTATGAGAATACATTCCTCTGAAGGAACTAAAAAAAAATGTTGAGTTTCTAGTCTGGGTCAAAGCAGTTGATCATAAAGATAATATATGTGGATGAATACCCAGGATGGAGAGAAAACTTCCCAGGCCATGGTATTGTGCATATGAGAGGAATGGAGGAGCAGAGGCAAGAGTTGATAAATTCCCTCTCCCTAGATTTCTAGGAGACCCCAGCTGCAATCTGAGTTCTAGATAGATACAAAAATTGCAATTAATATGCATAAATAGTTTATGGTGTTGATGTGAGCTACCAGTACGTCCTTAGGGCATTATGACTGCATTTTGTGCCTCCGAGACACCTTGGTGACATCAGTGTTTCCTAGGGAACCTTTCCTAAGCCTATACATCTTTTTATACCTTCCATGATGTTGCTTCTATTGCCTGAAATGCCACTTTCCCTTTTCCCACCCTAACCTCTCACCACTCTCAATTGAAATGATACCTATTCTTGACTTATCAATCTGGACTGTAATGATTTGTTTGCTTGTCTGACTCCCTTAGTTTATAATCCTCTGGAATGCAGGAACTGTGCCTAGTACAGTGGTTAATATATAATAAGAACTTAATAATTTATTGATTCAGTGACTGAATATGAATAAACAAATAAATAAATGAATGAGAGCAAAACTTAAGTCCCACCTCTTTTATGAATTTTCCTATTCTGTATCTCTACTAATATCCAGCTTACCTGAAGAACATTTTTTCTAATATATACTAATAATATTCCATTCCTCTTACTACATTTATTGGGTACTTATTATGTATAAGACACTATGAGATCACATTTAATCCTTACAACAACCCCATGAGGTGGGTACTATTATTGTCTTTACTGGTAAGGAAATAGAGTCTCAGGGAAGGTAGGTGACTGAGTCAAGGTCATGCAGTTGATAAGGGATGGAACCAGGATTTGTGCCCAGACAGTTGGACTCCAGAGCCCACAATTTTCCCACTCACCTCACAAGTTCTCCTGGTCCTTCAGGGCTAACCATAGGCTTGGCTTCCTCAGGAAACTTTCCTGCACTTGTGTCTCCATTGTCTGTTTTCTCATCTCTCCCTACCAGACTGTAGGCCCTGTGAGGCCAGAATCATGTCTCTTTTCTTCCCATTTTATGTGATCACCGTCTTGTGAAGTTATTGGAAAAGGGATTCCTGTTCGTACCAGGCAGATGAAGAAAGGGTGGGCCTGGGGGTTTGTCTAGCATTACACAGCCGCTTTCTGTCAGAGCCAGGGGTAGGACCTAGGTTTTCAACTCTCATCCCAGGCTTCTTCTCTGGAAGAAAATGCCTTAGCAAAGCCCTTTGTAAACACTTTGGGGCAGATGATAGCATTCATGGAATTCTAGGATTGCAAGAAAACACAATGATTACCTAGATAAATGTCCTCCTAGAGTGGAGAGGTAGCTCATCCAAGGTTGTGGACAAGTAAGTAGAAAGATTGGAGTAATGAGAGCACAGAGAGAGAACTTGCAGTCAAAAGATCTGGGATTTAGCCCCAGTCTGGCACCCAGTTCTTACTGACTGACACAATAGAAAGTATAAATTATTCAGGTTTGAACCAAGTTGATAATGTCTTTAGTGTTACTGTCCTTGGCCTATATGCTAAAACAGCTTCTCTCATAGTTTTTCTCTCCATTTATTCTACTTGGCACAGACACTTATTGGATTGCTTTATTATTATTTTTTCCTCGACTTGTGCTGTCTGGCAGTCTCCTGGACTGCTTCTCCCAGCTGCATCTCTCCAACCTCAGCCCTGGTGAGGTGCAACCCCCCCTACACACCTTTGGTTTTCATCATAGCTGCTAAGTCAGCCAGTCTGTGTCGCTTGCCTCCCTTCCAGCTGTGTTCCACACACCCAACTAAATCCATTTCCTGGCTGCCGTCCTGACCCAGAGCTGCAACTGCTAAAATATTAATGATGCCCATTGTGAAACAACACTGTGAAGCTTGCTGTAAAGTTGCCACAGAGGTGGAAACAATGAAATGGAAGAAATAAAGCAAAACCATAATATGAAAAAGGGCCTCAGCATTAAGACAAAGGAGGACATCCTTAGCTCTGCCTTCCTCTTCCTAATACCAGGATCTCACTGTGGGAAATGCAGCATCACTGGCTGAGATTCACTATCTTGGCCACCTAGATGGCTTGCATAACAAGGTGGATGACCTCTGTGCTTTTGCTTGGCTGCCTGCTCTCCTGGGTCCCCTGAGAGAGAAGAGAAGGGAAGGGCAGCATAGATCTGAAAAGAAAAGGCCAACTGTATGGATAAAGGAAATAGGGGCTCCCTGTGGTTAAAAATCATTGGCGTGAGGAGGTTTGGAGGACGTTGAGGACAAATCAGGCTGGATTTGAAGGCAAAGAAATGTGATTCCACCCTTTGTCCAATCCTTAATGGAAGCACTTAGCACTTTATGTTGTATTTATTGGATTTCTTAACCATATTCTGTCATTATCATTACTGTATTCCTGGTGCCATGCATGGTACTTGGCACAAGTCACAATGCTAAGCTGTATTTTCTGAATGGATAGATGAATAATCAGAAAGGGGAGGTGAAGAGAGAGAAAACTGACCCTTAACATTTGCAGCATTGTAAATGTTAATATTTTTATTCCTTTTATGATGAAGAGAGTGCAAAGGGCTGGGGACGGAGACATCACAGAAGGAGGAAAGATAATGCCACCTCTGCAAAAGACACTCCTAAACGACACATAGAAGAGAAGTAGACGCCCCAGGACAGCCTTTCCCATCCAGAATATTGAGACCAATCCAAGTGAGTTTTCCAGTAGCTCTCACAGCTACAGGGCATATGCCAGCCTTTCCAGGTGCCAGTGAGTTAAGCCCCTTTTTCAGTTTTCCAAAGCAACCTGACCACACTCCCCTTCCCCCCAGGTTCCTAAGCTGAGTCCCATTCTCTGACCTCTCTCTTCTTTCTTGTTTCTATCTTACTTGAGACTGATTCCCACAGGTTCCTCTGGTTCCTATGCTCGTTTTCATTACTGGGTATGCTAGTAGTCTTCTTCCAATTTAGGAAATTCTTCTAATCCTCAGTCTTTCAGCCCCCAAACTTTTCCACCTCCTCATTTCACCTCCCAGTCTCCTCCCTCCTGGAGCACAGAGCTCTGCAGCTGAACTTCTAGGCAAGCATGGCTCATGTGGTGGGGGAGAGTGGAAGCACGTCCCCTGAAGGCAGAAGGTCTGTTCTAGGTGACGACCCTAAGTTTCCTTCAAACAGTCATAGCTGCAGACCTTCCTTCCCCTTCCTCAGTTTCTACCCCTTCACTCCACTACTGAACCTGCTCACAGACACTGCTCAGCAACAGGCAGCTTATTGGGTAGTAAAAGCAGCAGCAAGGCTGTGACAGGTGCTCCAGCAGCCAGGCTTTTTTTCAGGCTGTGAGCATGCACACAGAATATATGGTGTGCAACAGAGCCATTGTCACTCATATAAAATAGTTGCTATGGAACATGTCGAAAGTGAGAAACTGTGGATTTTATTATAAGTGTGATACTAGTCAGAAGGGCCCAGAAAGCTGGCATAGCAACTACCAACCAGCTCAGGGAGAAGAAAAGAGAGCAGTAGAAACCACTTAGGAGTCCCAACTGATGTTAACATAAGTGGACATCCTCAGGTCTCCTGGCCCCCTTCCCTTCACCCAGATTGGTAGGTTGCAAATCTAAACATTTGCGAATTCACAGTTGTAGTCAGTCATCCGGCACATTATGAACTTCCACTGGCGATCCCTGTGGGGAGAGAGTCAGAGAGTTAACGTCAGTGAGAAAAGGCACCTTAGGAAAAATCACTGCTAAGAGAAAAGCAATGAAAAACCTTTGGAGAATTTAAGGCCAACTAATTTCACTTTCCTCTCAGAAGACACATCTATGAAGTCTCTAGAAAACATACAAGTAATCTTCTATGAGGTCAGGAGTCCTGGACACCTCCTCACCTAGTTCAAGTTGCACCTAGGAGGGGACTAACTAGGTCACTGGCATGTTGAGGTCCTGTTTATCACCAGTGATCAGTTCACCACTGCTCTGTCTCCAAGGGACCTCTTGGACATATAGGTTAACAACTTGTAATAAAAGCACTCATTCAACATTGTCTCCACTTCATGGTAAAGAATCTTCTCTTACCTAGGCCATCCATTGGCTCATTCTTTCTTTTCCTAAATACCTATCATGTGTTAGGCTCCATGCTATACCCTGTGTGTTCCCCTTCAGAAGACACTATCATAGGGAAATGAAGGGAGGGGAAACAACTCTAAAAACCATAAAGTGAAAAAGAAAATGCCTGCCATTCTTGTATAACAGAAATTGAATTGAGTATTTGTTTAAATGGTCAGGCATGGGTATGAGAGGGCATAGAATTGCTCAATTTTGAAAAAACATGGTGTGGATACATTTCAAGGAATGTCCTTTGCTAAGGGCTAGCCTAAGTTCTTTGTTTACCCACTTAACAAAACTTTATTGAGATCCTACTCTGCACAGCACTTTTCTGGTCTGATACTGTTTAACAATGATAACGGTGATGGTAATGACAATTGTAACTACTATTTGCTGAGTCCTCCAATATATCCAGCATTGCACTAGATGCTTTACATATTTTTTCATTCAATCCTCGTGATAAGTCATTGTTAAGGTGGAGAAGCAGACTCAGAGAAATAAGTGACCTTCATTAACATAATTAGGTGACAATTTCAGGTTCCAAGTTTGTTGAACTCAAATCTTCCTCTTTATCTTATATCAGAATGCCTCCATAACTTGATACCCATAACCCCATCGAGGACATGGGCTGTCACATCCTTTGCAAAGTCTTGATGAAGGGCAAAAAGAAAGAGTCATTCCGTATACGATCACACAAATGCTTCCCAAGCACAGTGAGGTCATTCAACCTTAGAATATACTTCTTCCTTTTCAATCTGAAAGGCCTCTTCCCAGATCAATTTCTCTTAAACACCAACAGTGATAAGATCTTCATCCATCTGGAAGGTGGGACTGAACACTCTCAGTTCTGGGAGGTAACAGCAGCTATGGTACATGCTGCTCAAACAGCCTAAGGCAGCCTTTATAATTTGAGTCTGCTGCTCCAGGTTGTTTGTTTAGAGTTATTGGGCATAGGGTCCTCCAGTACAAATCTTTAAGAGCCTGGATAACTAACTATTTATTAGTATTTATTCCTGCAGTTGTCAACAGAGGACATGGCTTGTTTTAGATGGAGGTTAGAAAATTGGTGGCATGCGTATTTATCAAATGAATTTTATTACTGTAGACAAGTCTTATTTATCTCTGTGCCGACAGACACAGGTAAATAAGATCTTCAGCCAGGCATTCACACTACCCTTTTACGAGGCTTTTAATTGATGCTAAGCAAAATGTAGACTACGTGGTTGTAAAAGAATCAAGGTACTCAAATCAGGCTTAGTCGCTGATTTCTTTCCTGGACAGTGGTGCTCAAGCAGGGGCAGTTTTGCTCTCCAGGGTTCGTTGTTGTCACAACTATGGGCGGGGGTTGCTACTGCCAGCTAGTGTGTAGGGGCCAGGATGCTGCTGAACATCTAGACTGCACAGGAAAGGCTCCTGCAACAAAGAAGTATCTGGCCCCAGTTGTCAGTAGTGCCCCAGATGAGCAACTCCATTCCAGGAGGAAACCACTATGATTTGCATGTAGAGGAAAAGCTCCTGCTCAGTGAGTCCTGTGCACTGACAATATCTCTCCAAGGTAGTGGCCTCAGCGTCTTTTAGCAGAGTGGAAGAAATCCAAGTTGTGGACCTTTAAGCCACTGATTGTTAGTGACAGCAGCAGAATTGCATGGGTATATTCATTTTAAACAAATGCATGACATAGTATCTCAGTTTTCCAAGATTTTGAGTTAAACCACATAACTGAAAATTTCCAAGCCAAGCAGTTGGGCATTTTAACTGCCAAAATGTATTTATTTGGTGGAAATTTTGGATGGCATGCTTTTTTTACTGTATTCCTTGCTGCCTTCTTAAGCAGGAGATGCAGAATTAATTTTCATGATGACTTGGAGACATCATTAGGAATATTGAGCACTCTGATATAATGTTATCCAGTGTTGACCGCTGGGGATACACACTCCTGCTAAATGTCACCGGGTTTCCATAGTCTTTGAGTTCTTAGGTCTTTTCTTTTCTTTCTTTCTTTTTCTTAAGTATGTTTTTGTGTGTGTCACATCATTCAGCTATTTCTTCTCACTGGTGAAGTGAGTCTCATTCTAAGTAGTATCTTCCCTCTTTATTTTTTAATTTGCCCCTTCTAGAAAATAGTAACTAAGCTAGATAAAAACGTATCTAAAATACAAATAATTAATGTGTGAGAACTAAGAATTTCTCCTATGAGTAAATGTAAGGGTTTTTGTTCATGGAACTGGCAACACGTATTGTGTCATTTCAGAGCTACTTCATGGTTTTTTTTCTGTTTTATTCTTGTTTTTTAAATTAAGGGTCATATTAAGTAACTTAACTTCAGTTAGGTGTGATATCATTGCACTCAAAAGCATAAATATACACAAAAGATAAGTCACACTCAAATTTGTCAATCTATTATTTAATGAGTTAATGAGTTAGGTTTTGTCCTATTTGAAAAATATTTATTGCTAACTTTTCAGGAATTCATTTGCTGTGTAAAGTGATGATCACCTGACTAAAAGTAGACAGATCAACCTTTTAACACCTGAATTTATTCATATCTCTTTATCAGTAGGGAGAAGAATTTTTATTTTCTTCTTATTGTTTTGTTTTGATGTAGTCAATATTTGTGATAAGATTGGGAGCTGATTATGAGAGCAAACAGATTTAAAAAATTAGTGCCGTTTTCTTTTCCATTATTTAAATTCTCCTTTTTTATTTCTAAACATGGTTGGTAAGTTCTGTGTGTTTCTCCCCTCCAGCCCCCTCTTCTTCTCTTCTCTCTCCCTTCCCACAACCCAAAGTGGGGACCATAGGGAGAAATGGCGTTGGAGAGGGTTCATCTTGACAGTGGGTACTCTTTCAATCATTTTTGTGCTCTCTTCCTAATGTTTGGTAAGGAAAAGTGCTCTTTGAAATTGAGTAAAGGGAAGAGCTTAGAACATCATGGAATACCAAGTTGGGAATTTCCTGCTCTGAGCAAGCTGGAACACAACCTCATCTGCAAAGGCGAGCTGCTGCATGAAATGGGTTCAATTCCCATTTCTTTCCACTGTCCCATCAATCTCTCAGTTAATCTTAGACCAAGTAGGAAACTAAAATAGGGAAAACCCCAGATCAAGGTTCCTGCAGGCGTGATCCTTATGTGGAGCTAATCCCTGACCTCGCTAACCCTAGCCCATGGTGAAGGCTCACCTTTCCACTGAAGAGAAAGTGGTTGTTGCTCCTCGCATATAGTGATCATAATTGTAGGAAATCATGTCCATTTCCTCACCATAGTGGCCTGGATATTCTGTTGTCAGCCTATGTGGGAAGAACAAAAGGTTAGAGGAAAAAGATAAAACTATTATTGCTGGGGGCAAACAGGAGCAAACAAGAGACATACTATAAAGGAGAGATGGAGTTTGAACATTATGGGAGACCCAAATCAGAGCTGGATGGCCTCCACCAAGCCATTCCAGGCTGCAAAATGATGGACAGCTTCCTTGCACTTCTCATATTCCTTCTTGCCATTAAACTATACACTTAGTTTAAAAAAGATGTAGATAACTCCTCAGGCCTTGAGGAAATATTGATTAATATCAATAATAGTCCATTCCATTCAAGTCCACTAGAACCATGTTTTCAAACTGTGGATTGTGACTTAGTAGCAGATCGTGAAATCAATTTAATTGGTTAGTACCAGATAAACTTTAGAAAAAGAAGAAATAGAATAGAAAATATCAGAGACTGCATTGTACACACTAAACATAAGTTCTTGGGTGTGTGTGTAAAAACTTTGTTTCAAGTATGTACGCATGTTTGTATTTATATGACGTTTGCATTGTGTAATAGTTTAATATGCATTTTTTTACTGTGAGTCATGATCAAAAAGGTATTTGATTAATGCACAGAAATCTCTTGCATTCCTATACACTAATGATGAAAAATCTGAAAGAGAAATTATGGAAACACTCCCATTTACCATTGCAACAAAAAGAATAAAATACCTAGGAATAAACCTACCTAGGGAGACAAAAGACCTGTATGCAGAAAACTATAAGACACTGATGAAAGAAATTAAAGATGATACCAACAGATGGAGAGATATACCATGTTCTTGGATTGGAAGAATCAACATTGTGAAAATGAGTATACTACCCAAAGCAATCTACAGATTCAATGCAATCCCTATCAAATTACCAATGGCATTTTTTACAGAGCTAGAACAAATCATCTTAAAATTTGTATGG
Source organism: Balaenoptera borealis (assembly GCF_965194805.1). Taxonomy (NCBI): domain Eukaryota; kingdom Metazoa; phylum Chordata; class Mammalia; order Artiodactyla; family Balaenopteridae; genus Balaenoptera; species Balaenoptera borealis. Next base: position 61,625,248 of record NC_138860.1, on the reverse strand, counting down.
AGACACAAAAGACCCCGAATAGCCAAAGCAGTCTTGAGGCAAAAAAATGGAGCTGGAGGAATCAGACTCCCTGACTTCAGACTATACCACAAAGCTACAGTAATCAAGACAATATGGTACTGGCACAAAAACAGAAACATAGATCAATGGAACAAGATAGAAAGCCCAGAGATTAACCCACGCACCTATGGTCAACTAATCTATGACAAAGGAGGCAAAGATATACAATGGAGAAAAGACAGTCTCTTCAATAAGTGATGTTGGGAAAACTGGACAGCTACATGTAAAACAATGAAATTAGAATACTCCCTAACACCATACACAAAAATAAACTCAAAATGGATTAGAGACCTAAATATAAGACTGGACACTATAAAACTCTTAGAGGAAAACATAGGAAGAACACTCTTTGACATAAATCACAGCAAGATCTTTTTTGATCCACCTCCTAGAGTAATGGAAATAAAAACAAAAATAAACAAGTGGGACCTAATGAAACTTCAAAGCTTTTGCACAGCAAAGGAAACCATAAACAAGACGAAAAGACAACCCTCAGAATGGGAGAAAATATTTGCAAACGAATCAACGGACAAAGGATTAATCTCCAAAATATATAAACAGCTCATTCAGCTCAATATCAAAGAAACAAACACCCCAATCCAAAAATGGGCAGAAGACCTAAATAGACATTTCTCCAAAGAAGACATACAGACGGCCATGAAGCACATGAAAAGATGTTCAACATCACTAATTATTAGAGAAATGCAAATCAAAACTACAATGAGGTATCACCTCACTCCTGTTAGAATGGGCATCATCAGAAAATCTACAAACAACAAATGCTGGAGAGGGTGTGGAGAAAAGGGAACCCTCTTGCACTGTTGGTGGGAATGTAAATTGATACAGCCACTATGGAGAACAACATGGAGTTTCCTTAAAAAACTAAAAATAGAATTACCATATGACCCAGCAATCCCACTACTGGGCATATACCCAGAGAAAACCGTAATTCAAAAAGACACATGCACCCGAATGTTCATTGCAGCACTATTTACAATAGCCAGGTCATGGAAGCAACCTAAATGCCCATCAACAGACGAATGGATAAAGAAGTAGTGGTACATATATACAATGGAATATTACTCAGCCATAAAAAGGAACGAAATTGAGTCATTTGTTGAGAAGTGGATGGATCTAGAGACTGTCATACAGAGTGAAGTAAGTCAGAAAGAGAAAAACAAATATCGTATATTAATGCATGTATGTGGAACCTAGAAAAACGGTACAGATGAGCCGGTTTGCAGGGCAGAAGTTGAGACACAGATGTAGAGAATGGACATATGGACACCAAGGGGGGAAAACTGCGGTGGGGTGGGGATGGTGGTGTGCTGAATTGGGCGATTGGGATTGACATGTATACACTGATGTGTATAAAATTGATGCCTAATAAGAACCTGCAGTATAAAAAAACAAACAAAACAACTAATACTAAACTTTCATTGGGTTATTTGTATGGAAATATGTTAATATAAATGTTTCAGACATTACATGAAATTTCTAAAAATCTTATATTTGTATTTGTATGGAAATATGTATGGAAATATGTTAATATAAATGTTTCAGACATTACATGAAATTTCTAAAAATCTTATATGTTCTGGTATAATGTTATAAGTAATAATCCTAGTTATTACTTTAAAATGTGTATCTCAAAAATAACTAATTTTCTTGTCAACTGCATTATTATGAACTTTCATCAAATCTTTAACTGTGGTCATTTTTAAGTCTTTTGTCATTTACAGACAGTTCTGGGTGTACTCTGATGCTTTTGCCAATATGTTCCTATAAAAGGCTTTCATCTTCAAGAAATTCATGGAAAAGACTCTGACAAGTACAGGTTTCTGGTAACTGACTGTACTGCTGAACTGAATGAATAAGCATTTTCAGAACTCTAATGAAAAACTGATGAACTCATAAAAGTGCTAACAAAAGATCAAGATGAAAAAAAAATTAATTACATGGGACTGAGTGAACTGATGAGGATGAGTATAATTTTTGTGACTTTCTGTCTGAATTAAAAAAAAAAAATCCCACAAGGACTCAGACGCAAAGAATATAGAAATCAATTTTCACTGCAAAGTAAAGGAGCTGTTACAGTGGAGGATTACTGGACTGAATGTCAATATTATGACATAGTATGAGTGTGCTTCATGTTTGGTAATTGCAATCATTGTTGCTTTTGTTGTGGTCATCCATGTACAATGCTTGGTGTCAGTCTATTTATCTCTTGTAAAAATAAAATACAGTGTGTGTGTGTGAAAAAAAAAAGTATTTGAAAAATATTAAAGTAAAAGGTAAGCTGTACAAGGGTAGTCTTTACCTAGTCTGCCATTGTTTGGCACCTAAAACAGTTCCTGGTACCTAGTAAGTATTTGCTGAATAAATAAATAGCCTTGGGAGAGTCATTTAATCTCAGTTTCCTGGTCTATAGAAGAATGAAAGCTACCTTATAGGTTTGTCATTGGCACTAATACAAATATGTGTGACACGTGGTAGGAGTTGAATTATTAGGAGAAATTTTGTTTCTTCTTCCTCCTTCTCCTTTCCTTCTTTCTCCAAGATTAAGTCAATCCTGGGCCTCTCTCTGAATAGGTTCGTTGTGGTCCACCCTGGAATAAATCTAGAATTTCCTGGTTCTTATAAGGCTTCACCACTGGGGCTCTTCAGGACCAAAATAGTCCTTTCATTATGATACGTTCCCCAAAGTCTTCATCTGCACCCCCAAGGCTGCTTGGGAAACAAATAGTGAGTGTTAGTAATTTAATGTGATTTGGGGTCACAGGTCATTGTCTGTTGATGATAGAAAGATCTCTCTCTGTGTAGTCATAATACCGCAAGATTGTCATGAAATCTTAAAAAGATTGATTTATAAACTGGAAGGTCTCCCAAGAGAATATCAATGCTTAGATGCAGCAAGATCAATGGTTAGCTCAAGGTAACCTGGGTTAGCCAGAGCCCTAAAAATTCACTGTCTTTGTTCATAACCATTCCTTTTCCCACATTATGCAGTTGTCCTTGTTCTCTGATTTTTCTCTTCTCAAGACATAATTATGCTCTATTAGGATGCCAGACCCAACCTGGAGTGGGTTACATGTATTTCTGCTTAATGTTCATGAAAGGAAATAAGGCTAATGCAGAAGTCTATTTTGTGCTTCTAAAGAGACCCAGAACAAGGGCTTTCTCTTTCTAATGAAAATGTTAAATGACTCATAAGTGGACCTAATAGGTTGTCATTTGGATTCCATTGGTTTATGATCCCTGAGGAGTCTAACAAGTGCTAGATTCAAGTTTACCCAAAGAAAGAGGGATTTGTTGAGAATGTTGATAATGCAAATTAGGATTAAAAGAGATGGAGTAGGAGGCGTTTTTCTTGCATCAGGAAGCACAAAGTATTTTCCAGAACTTTTAGAGCATTCTTTAGATACAATGTATAAAAGTTAATTGCCAAACATTTTAATACCTGCTGAGGCAAAATCTACATAAGGTAGTACTGCATTAGGCTAAATCCAATTGCCAAAACTATTGGAAATAATTAGGCTAGACTTTTATTTTTTAAGTCTTTACTGATCTACCTTCAGATGATCTGGATAGTTAAATACATTTGGAATAATTGGGAAAGAGGCTTGCATTTAAAAAAAATCATGACGTTTTAAGCTTCAAAGGGGGACAAAAGTCATCCAACGCTTTCTTCAACAAGCATTCCCTATTGCTTCATTTTTGGAGGTGACCAGACCAAAGGTCCTGCTGTTCAACTGGAAGGTTTCTCTGTGGGGGACTGCTGTTCAGTGAATTTCTAGAATGCCCTGGAGAAAGTATTATGCATGCTTATTTGTGTATTTCCATCTTGATCCCAGGCAAGTTTTTGTTTTTGCTTGATTTCTGGGGTTTGTTGTTGTTTTGTTTTGTTTTTCTTATAAAATCATGAGATAAAGTTTAGACTATCTTACAGAATCCTGGATTAAAGGGGCTGGGAAGGAGTTTGGATATTGATAGAAATTATCCCTACTTTATGAAACTGAAAATACAGAGGGAGAAAGGCCCCTTTCCTCCCCTTTGGGAGGAAAGTGAACCTCCCAAACACCATTCATAGAGGGGGCTGCTGTTTCAATACATTCCAGGATTCTGAATTTTAGAACCAGATAGACGTGTCTCCATTTAGTTCATGATGACATCATGCACACACAAAATATTCTAATAAATGAAAGCCCTAGTAATGGCTCCTCAGAGGAAAAAAAGAATTTAAACTTTCAGAACTAGGTATTGGGACAAGGGCATAGGGACTTGTCAGGAAATTAAGAGACTACAAGGAAGCAGAAGATCAGGGTTTCATAAGCTATGGCCATGAGCTTCCAGAGGGAGAGAGGGGGAGAGTTCAGTGTGGTTCCAGATTCCTTGTGAATTACCAGGTCGCTTCAGGAAGCTTTTTGGCAAAGCACACTTCATACTGAGCATTACCATACATTCCTAGACCAATTACAACAATCAAACAAGCCTTTAGCTTGGCAAGATGAAGGGAAAGGTCAGTCAGAAAGGTGTCTTTATTCAATTTACTGAAGTGAGTCTATTATTGAAGCTCTTCTATCAGGAGCCTTACATACCCCTTTACAAAGAAGTACGTATGTGTGTGTATGTGTTCCTCCTATCACTTTTGGATGAGTGACTATTGGGGTACAATTCCTCGCTTTACACTACTTTGTATGCCCTATGCAGGCAAGACGAGAGAGACAGAAAGTTGTTCCAAAGCTAAGTGAGAACTTGATAACATAGGACCACTTGTACAACTTCTTGTATGAGATAAGGTTGAAGGAGATGGAAAGAAATTAATTATGAACTGAAGAGAGCCCATGCAAATGGAAGGGATTTTTAAGACTGATATAGGATTTTCTCGTCTAAGGTTATTAAAGCTCTGAAATTATCAGTAGATCCAACTAGAATCAATAAATGATTGCTCTCCAATACATTACCACAAACTGAACTGCAGCTGATAGATGGCATTCTCCTTCGCTGTGAGAATAGGACATATCACAGAGCTTACTCAGATATATGTTATCACATTCATTTTAAAAAGGGGAGTAGAGATAGAATTTAGTTAGATAAAGAGGACAATTTTACTTTTTGTCAGAGTTTTGCTTAAGAAATTATGCAGTTTTTAATAGTTAAAGGGTTTTGACTCTATTCTTTAGCAGAAAGTGACTCAGTATAAGATTTTAACAAACTTCACCTTTATTATTGATTACTGAGACTTGAACATAAAATCAGACTTCATAGCACCAGCATCTATTTGTTACATTTCTGACCTGCTGGTAGGTAGGACAGCTGGATTATTTGGGATCATCCTAGAGGCTCCACTTTCAGGCCATGCACCCCACTGGAGTGCACATGAACAAATGGGGCCATGTCTCATGGCCCAAAGTCAGCTAGTGTCACATCCTCAACCTTATCCCACTTTGTGGGATGCCAGAGAGGCACACACTACAGACTTCTACCATAAAAACTGGAAGAAAACTCAGCATTTACAAGTTAACAAACCAGAAAGGGGTACCTGAGGAAGCCATACTTGAGCATTTTTAAAGACAAGAGTAAACAATGTTTTCCATCCCATTTTTTAGAGCTCAGCCCATGCTCAAACAACATTTCAGAGAAGCTTCTTCTGGTCAGTCCAATCTCTAATTCTGTTTTGCTCCTATTTTCTCCACTTCCCAATTAGCACCTTATTTAAAATATCATATTCTAATGTTCTATTACTTGTTAGCACCACATATTTAGCATTTGATTAAAAACAAAATACTGTATAGCATCTTGTTTCATGATGTTGATCAAAAGAGTGAACTCTTTGAGGGGTCATTGGTACATGGAAGTCATATACACCTTTATGATCTAGTTCAGCAGTGGGCATGGAGGAGAAATTCAACATTTATAGACTTGATGTGTTGAAGCTGGCCTACATTCTGCATCCAGCCAAAAAGAGGATACCCCTTTCTGACAGGCAAATCATTGAGAAATGTCTTAAATAAACAGAATCTGTTTGTGATCAATCCTCTTGCATAATAAATGCTTTCCTAGGTAAGCTACAAGAAATGAGAAAACTTTGGGTTAGGCTAATTTGCCAGTGGCCTGGCATCCCCAATAGGTGCTGTATCAGAACCTGCTTGAATTATTTTTGCAAAAATGCAAAAAGTAAAACCCAATTGCACTTATGCATAAAGGAAAGCAACCTCAAGGGAACAGTCACCCTGGCTTCTCCTGCAAAGAGCTGGGGAAAGTGGTCAAGTGAGACTAAACGACTCTGTAGTCACCAAAGTGCCCTTCTCTGCAGAGAGACCCTGAACTCTGGGGGTATGAGAAAGAATGCAGTATGTTCATGTCTGTCCTCTTGTGGGGGATTTTGGAGATCTATATATCAAACAGTTCAAGTATGTATCACAACATGGGGAACACAGTTCCAGAGATATCTGTGACTTAAATTAGAAGAGGAAAGTCCCTAAGTATTTTCCAAATTATTCTCTTAGAACTGAGTTTCCAGCTCACTGTCCAAGCTCAGGGCTGGTCAGCAAACACATTTGTTTTGATTCATGCTGGCTTTCACTGGCCACCTTATATCATGGTTGCCATGGTCCTGCAATCAGTGGGGGCAATTTCACCTGCAACATCTCCCCTTCAGCAAAAATAACCACTTTCTTCTCTGTTTTCACTACTAGATGCCTACTGTATTGTTTCCTAATAATTCATCTATCCAGGGCTTATTTCCATATCAACACTCAGAGAGCTCAGTTCTCTGCAAAGAACATGGGATTGAGAAGCAGATAGACCTGTTGGAATTGAGTTCAGTACTTTGAACAAGTCACAATTTCTGCACCTCAATTCTCTGATCTGTGTCATAGTATCATGAGTCACATGCATAAGAAGTAAATGAGGCACAAGCCTCTTAGATAGCCTCATCCACCAGAGGGCAGCCAGCAGAAGCAAGGAGAATTACATTCCTGCAGACTGTGGAAGGAAAACCACATTCACAGAAAGATAAACAAAATGAAAAGGCAGAGGACTATGTACCAGATGAAGGAACAAGATAAAACCCCAGAAAAACAACTAAATGAAGTGGAGACAAGCAACCTTCCAGGAAAAAAAATCAGAATAATGATAGTCAAGATGATCCAGGACCTTGGAAAAAGAATGGAGGAAAAGATCAAGAAGATACAAGAAATATTTTAAAAAGATCTAGAAGGATTAAAGAAAAAACACCTAGAAAGAATTAAAGAACAAACAAACAGAGATGAACAATACAATAACTGAAATGAAAAATACACTATAATGAATCAATAGCAGAATAACTGAGGCAGAAGAACTTATAAGTGACCTGGAAGACAGAATGGTGGAATTCACTGCCATAGAACAGAATAAAGAAAAAAGAATGAAAAGAAATGAAGACAGACTAAGAGACCTCTGGGACAACATTAAACACACCAACATTTGCATTATAGGGGTCCCAGAAAGAGAAGAAAGAGAGAAAGGACCTGAGAAAATATTTGAAGATATTATAGTCAAAAACTTCCCTAACAGGAGAAAGGAAATAGCCACCCAAGTCCAGGTAGCTCAGAGAGTCCCAGGCAGGATAAACCCAAGCAGAAACATGCAAAGATACATAGTAATCAAATTGACAAAAACTAAAGACAAAGAAAAATTATTAAAAGCAACAAGGGAAAAATGACAAATAACATAGAAGGGAACTCCCATAAGGTTAATAGCTGATTTTTCAGCAGAAACTCTACAAGCCAGAAGGGAGTGGCACAATACATTTAAAGTGATGAAAGGGAAGAACCTACAACCAAGATAACTCTACTCGGCAAGGATCACATTCAGATTCAATGGAGAAGTCAAAAGCTTTAAAGGCAACAAAAGCTAAGAGAATTCAGCACCACCAAACCAGCTCTACAACAAATGCTAAAGGAACTTCTCTAAGTGGGAAACAAGGAGAAGAAAAGGACCTACAAAAACAATCCCATAACAATTAAGAAAATGGTAATAGGCATATACATATCAATAATTACCTTAAATATGAATGGATTAAATGCTCCAACCAAAAGACACAGGATCACTGAATGGATACAAAAACAAGACCCACATATATGCTGTCTACAAGAGACCCACTTCAGACCTAGGGACACATACAGACTGAAAGTGAGGGGATAGAAAAAGATATTCCATGCCAATGGAAATCAAAAGAAAGCTGGAGTAGCAATACTCATATCAGATAAAATAGACTTTAAAATAAAGAATGTTACAAGTGACAAAGAAGGACACTACAGAATGACCAAGGGATCAATCCAAGAAGATATAACAATTATAAATATATATGCACCCAACATAGGAGCACCTCAATACATAAGGCAACTGCTAACAGCTATAAAAGAGGAAATCGACAGTAACACAATAATAGTGGGGAACTTTAACACCTCACTTACACCAATGGACAGATCATCCAGACAGAAAATTAATAAGGAAACACAGACTTTAAATGACACAATAGACCAGATAGATTTAATTGATATTTATAGGACATTCCATCCAAAAACAGCAGATTACACTTTCTTCTCAAGTGAAAACGGAACATTCTCCAGGATAGATCACATCTTGGGTCATAAATCAAGCTTCAGTAAATTTAAGAAAATTGAAATCATATCAAGCATCTTTTCTGACCAGAACACTATGAGATTAGAAACAAATTACAGGGAAAAAACCGTAAAAAACCCACAAACACATGGATGCTAAACAATACGTTACTAAATAACCAAGAGATCACTGAATAAATCAAAACGGAAATTAAAAAATACCTAGAGACAAATGACAACAAAAACACGACAATCCAAAACCTATGGGATGCAGCAAAAGTAGTTCTAAGAGGGAAGTTTATAGCAATACACTCCTACCTCAAGAAACAAGAAAAATCTCAAATAAAAAATCTAACCTTATACCTAATAGAACTAGAGATAGAGAACAAACAAAACCCAAAGATAGTAGAAGGAAAGAAATCATAAAGATCAGAGCAGAAATAAATGAAACAGAAACAAAGAAAACAATAGCAAAGATCAATACAACTAAAAACTAGTTCTTTGAAAAGATAAACACAATTGATAAACCTTTAGCCAGACTCATCAAGAAAAAGAGGGAGAGGACTCAAATCAATAAAATTAGAAATGAAAAAGGAGAAGTTACAATGGACACCGCACAAATAGAAAGCATCATAAGAGACTACTACAAGCAGCGCTATGCCAAAAAAATGGACAACCTGGAAGAAATAGACAAATTCTTAGAAAGGTGTAACCTTCCAAGTCTGAACCAGGAAGAAACAGAAAATATGAACAGACCAATCACAAGTAATGAAATTGAAACTGCGATTAAAAATCTTCCAACAAACAAGAGTCAAGGACCAGATGGCTTCACAGATGTATTCCATTAAATATTTAGAGAAGAGCTAACACCCATCCTTCTCAAACTCTTCCAAAAAATTACAGAGGAAGGAACACTCCCAAACTCCGTCTACAAGGCCACCATCACACTGATACCAAAACCAGACAAAGATACTACAAAAAAAGAAAATTACATCCCAATGTCACTGATGAATATAGATGCAAAAATCCTCAACAAAATACTAGCAAACAGAATCCAACAACACATTAAAAGGATCATACTCCATGATCAAGTGGGATTTATCCCAAGGATACAAGGATTCTTCAATATATGCAAATAAGTCAGTGTGATACACCATATTAACAACCTGAAGAATAAAACCATATGATCATCTCAATACATGCAGAAAAAGCTTTTGACAAAATTGAACATCCATTTATGATAAAATCTCTTCAGCAAGTGGGCATAGAGGGAACCTCCCTCAAGAGAATAAAGGCCGTATATGACAAACCCACAGCAAACATCATTCTCAATGGTGAAAAACTGAAACCATTTCCTCTAAGATCAGGAATGAGACAAGGAAGTCCACTCTCACCACTATTATTCAACATAGTTTTGGAAGTCCTAGCCACGTCAATGAGAGAAGAAAAAGAAATAAAAGGAATACAAATTGGAAAAGAAGAAGTAAAACTGTCACTGTTTGCAGATGACATGATACTATACATAGAAAATCCTAAAGGTGCCACCAGAAAACTACTAGAGCTAATCAATGAATCTGGTAAAGTTGCAGGATACAAAATTAATGCACAGAAATCTCTTGCATTCCTATATACTAACAACAAAAGATCAGAAAGAGAAATTAAGGAAACAATCCCGTTCACCACTGCAACAAAAAGAATAAAATGCCTAGGAATAAACCTACCTAAGGAGGTAAAACACCTGTACTCAGAAAACTATAAGACACAGATGAAAAAATCAAAGATGACACAAACAGTTGGAGAGATATACCATGTTCTTGGATTGGAAGAATCAATATTGTGAAAATGACTATAGTACCCAAATCAATCTACAGATTCAATGCAATCCCTACAAATTACTAATGGCATTTTTACAGAACTAGAACAAAAAATCTTAAAATTTATATGGAGACACAAAAGACCCCAAATAGCCAAAGCAATCTTAAGGGAAAAAAACAGAGCTGGAGGAATCACACTCCCTGACTTCAGACTAAACTACAAAGCTACAGTAATCAAGATAATATGGTACTGGCACAAAAACTGAAATATAGATGAATGGAACAGGATAGAAAGCCCAGAGATAAACCCACACACCTCTGGTCAACTAATCTATGACAAAGGAGGCAAGGATATACAATGGAGAAATGACAGTCTCTTCAATAAGTGGTGCTGGGAAAGCTAGACAGCTATATGGAAAAGAATGAAATTAGAACACTACCTAACTCCAAACACAAAGATAAACTCCAAATTGATTAAAGACCTAAATGTAAGACTTGACACTCTAAAGCTCTTAGAGGAAAACATAGGAAGAACACTCTTTGACATAAATCACAGCAAGATCTTTTTTAATGCACTGCCAGAGTAATGGAAAAAAAACCCAAAATAAACAAATGAGACCTATTGAAACTTAAAACCTTTTGCAAAGCAAAGGAAGTACAAACAAGATGAAAAGACAACCCTCAAAATGGTAGAAAATATTTGCAAATGAATCAACAAACAAAGGATTAATCTCCAAAATATATAAACAGCTCATGCAGCTCAATATTAAAAATACAAACAACCTAATCAAAAAATGGCGAGAAGACCTAAATAGACATTTGTCCAAAGAAGACATACAGATGGCCAAGAGGCACATGAAAAGCTGCTCAACATCACTAATTATTAGAGAAATGCAAATCAAAACTACAATGAGGTATCACCTCACACCAGTTTGAATGGGCATCATCAGAAAATCTACAAACGACAAATGCTGGAGAGGGTGTGGAGAAAAGGGAACCCTCTTGCACTGTTGGTGGGAATGTAAATTGATACAGCACTATGGAGAACAGTATGGAGGTTCCTTAAAAAACTAATAATAGAATTACCATATGATCCAGCAGTCCCACTCCTGGGCATATACCCAGAGAAAACCGTAATTCAAAAAGGCACATACACCCTACTGTTCATTGCAGCTCTATTTACAATAGCTAGGTCATGAAAGCAACCTAAATGCCCATCGACAGATGAATGGATAAGGAAGATGTGGTACATATATACAATGGAATATTACTCAGATATAAAAAGGAACGAAATTGGGTCATTTGCAGATACGTGGATGGACCTATAGACTGTCATACAGAGTGAAGTAAGTCAGAAAGAGAAAAACAAATATCGTATATTAACGCATGTATGTGGAACCTAGAAAAATGATACAGATGAACCGGTTTGCAGGGTATAAATAGAGACACAGATGTAGAGAACAAACTTATGGACACCAAGGCAGAAAGCGGGGGTGGTGGTGGTGGTGGGATGAATTGAGAGATTGGGATTGACATATATACACTAATATTTATAAAATAACTAATAAAAGCCTGCTGTATTAAAAAAATAAAATATAATTCAAAAAAAAGTAAACGTGTTAACATGGTAGGTGCTCAATAAATAAAAATCATCATTATCATCATCATCGTGATCATCAGGAACTGAATCAAAGTCTATGAGTTGTACTTATTTTATATTCATTTGTATTCAGTCTGATTAAATGAATTCATGAATAGAAGAATGAATGATTATTTCTAGAAAACAGTAAAGGGGAGCAGACTAGAGAGAACAAAATGACAACTTTGGTCTCAAATTGTGAGGTTTACTTTGTTCTAAAGTAGCAAGTAGGGCCTGGCCTTCGTTACCCAATACTTACTAGACAACCAGCGACATCTCTGAAATTTCTGCTCTTGAAGTTTGAGCATAAGAAGGGAGGCAGCACTGATATGCATGCAGCAAACACATTTCTGTATTATAAATATGGCACAGTAATTACGATGGCCACCCCAACTGATGAAAGGTATGACTGATTTTGCTCAAGCTCAGAGGGGCCATTGTCTCCCAAAATGAGTGCTTTGTGCATCATGCAATGCCAGGCAATGATTGGTCCAGGGCACCGAAGCATCTAAACTCAATGCAAGCTGCTTTAAATGTTAACATTCAGTCCTATTTCTCAAAGTGTGGGTGTCTCCATCTCTATAATAGCAGCTTCCCACCTGCTCAGAAGAACCAGTGTAGAAGCTGCCCTTCCCACCAGACCTCTGGGAACAGTGCTGCAGCAGGCATCTGAGCTGGGGTGGGGGTGACAGACGCCACAGAGGAGGTGCCTATGAGGTCATTCTTGTCCCTGCCACGATTTCATGGGAACAGTCATGCAGACACTATCCATCTTGTATTAAAATCTGAACAACGAGAGTAGGAGTTAAAGATTAGCTTTGATGGAGCGCTTTGGGGTAGACAGAGGAGAATATTCTGATGAACCGATTTTGTTGTTGTTGTTGTTAGCTAGAGCTATCTAGGAATTAAGAAAAAAAATTCTGTGGCTATGACTTGAGCAGAAGGGAGAGGGGGACCAGGCAGTGGAAAATAGAATGCAACATCTGAGAGTCATAGAAACTCAAGGCTGAAGGAAAACTAACGGGTTATCTATGTTAATTCTGAGGAAGGACATTATTTTTTTGGTCAAAACATATTATCCAGTGAACCTGATGAAAGGTCATGAATCTGGAGAAGAACCATTTAGGAAAGGAAACACATGCTCAATTCAAAACTGTCGGTTCCTGGGACATATTCTACACCTGGACAGCCTTAGCGTGCTGATGGGGGACAGCCTGGTGCATGGCATGTAGCTGCTGGAGCTGTTTGGAGACTGAGGAATTATTTCCAACAGTCTCTGAAAGGTTGTGGCTTCCTCAGTGACGTGTTTGTGGTTTGCAGATGAATGGACAAAGAATTAATTCTCACATATAAATAAATATGTGTAACATTTACATATGTATCCAATCCCAGTGGGGACCGGTGAGTGATGCCATGTCTGCATCTATCAGGAATTCGCTTTCTTGCCAGAGTTCAGTGATGCTGTATTATCTCATGAGAAACTGCAGAGATTGAAATGGGAGCAGCACCTTGGTTCCCACCAAACAAATAAATCCCGCACTTACGTGGGAGTTGGTTGGATGATTTTTTTTTTTTTTTCCTGTGCAGAGTGATGCTATTCCTGAATCCCTAAAAGCTTGTAAGCACAGAGAGGATAGATGCTCACTTCTCAGTGTCAGGCTCAGTGCTGCAGAATGGCCTTCAAAGTGGGAAGAGAAAAACGTCCCCACCTACACATGTCCAGTTCCCTGGGAGGTGATTCAAGCTAGTTAAAGTGATGTAAGGGAAGGTTTCAAATAAGAGAGTTATCAGGAGTTTTCACTGTGGGAAGGTGTGGGAAAACAGTTCTCACTCCAAAGGGCTGTTAAAAGGATCAAATAAAATGATGCACGTGAATGAAGTCCTTTTCCACTATAAAACATCATCATATCAATGTCAGGTTTCACCACTGTTACAGTTCCTATGCGCCTGTGATGTTTTGTTATTCATTCGAGAAATTTATTAAGGGCCTACTTTGTGCCAGGCAATATGCTGAGATGCTGAAGAAATATGACCTAATTCATGCCCTAGAGGTTTCAATTTGGAAAAACATATACCGTCATGACTCAGGAAATTTAAGGATGCCACTAAAATGTCTAGACACACCAGTGGGGTAGTGAGTCATGCACTGCTTACCATGGTGACACGGCAATCTCATTCTGCTGCTGCTCCAAGTGTCCCTTTGAAAAAGTACCATTTCCTTGACAACCGTGGTAGCTCTCAGCTCTAACACCACGCAACCAGAAAGAGGTGCAGCCAAGTGAAGCCTTCCTTAGAGGGACCGCTTCTAAGTTGACTTGCTGTGTCTTTCTGAGTAATTCTCTCCTCTCTCCCCCCACCCTTTGGTTCTCCCAACCATCAGTGACATGTCTGGGTGATGTAGTGTGATGAGGAAGGGAGAGAGTGGGGTGGTGAAGGAGGATGGGCAGACCATTGCAGACCAAAGCCAAGGATAAATGTTGCTACCAGAGATTTGAATGTCTTGGGCAACTTAAGAAAAGTTGCACATCTCTATTTGTCAGTCTTTGATATCAAGACCTTGTACCTACCTACATAGCTCCATGTTCATTAATTTCCTAGTGTCTTAATGATTGGTGGGCTCCTTCTACTCTACCCCAGCACGTGAAACCCCTTTGGCCTTGGAGTCAGGACCTTTCACAGTTATATCCTACACCCTAGCCATCCATGCCTGTTTGCCTGCTGTGGTGGAGTAAGAAAAGCTTTATGGAGGCATTTTGGAAAGCTGGACGAGGTCCCTGCCCCATCAGATAGCTACTGATATCAGCTGACCTTGATCTCTGAATTTACCATTTATCATTGCTTCAAACAGAAAAATGTTAAGAGTTTGGAGATGCATATCCCTAGAGACATTGTGCCCCACTTGGGCACCTGTGGAGTAATGCTCTCTGGTTGCAGAGAATAAGCATAACCCACAAGGCTGTTCTTCCAAGCATCACACTGTGGAGAGATACATCCTGTGAGTCACCAACCTTCAAAAGTTGACACTTTTGGATTCCTTTGTCCAAAGCAGAAATGTCTGACTTGTTTGCAGACTGAAGAACTTGGGACAAGTTATGTTGTCAACATCCAGTGTAAGTTATCAGGGTAAATAAATATACACACATTCTCCTAGTCAACTCAAAGGCTAGGTCAGGGGATATTTGGTATCAGCCCAGGGAGTGGGAAAGGAACAAAATTTCACAGACTGGAATTACATAGTTATCTAGAAAGCACTAGCCTCCTTTTTCAGTCTGTAATTATATACTATGTTTGCCACTCTGACTTGGAACAGGGTTGGCGTCTTCCAAAGAAGTCCCGCGGGAAAACATAGGTTCCCAAATGGGTTCAGCAGCCTTGGATGTGATGAGTAGTTATTTTGATAGAGGGAAAAGAGCACTGAAACAGGAGTCAGTACACTTCAGCTTAGAAGTGAACCCCCATGAAATAGCTGGGTGGTTTCGGGCAAGTCACATCCTTGCTCTATTCTGTTTGTTTCCTTTTCTGCCAAAAGAGGGGTATAGGAGCATTGGGTTGATGACCTGTAAGGTCTCTCCCAGTGTGAATATTATTCTGGTGTTTTCTTCCACTCATCCATCCATCCATCCATCCATCCCCTTCTATAGGCTAGATGCTATATTTAAAACTTGTTTGTGACAGCCCAGGTTTATTTGAAGCCAGAAACCTGGACCAGAGCACCGCCACCCCCAACCCCCCGCAATCTTCCCTCCAGCCCCAGAAGCAGTGAGGAGTTGCGTTTGGCTGCTAAACTCACCAGCAGGAATATGGGCATCTCTTGCTGTAGCGACAGCAGTAAAATTGCCACTCCCGATCCAGCACTGACTCAAAGTAGCGGCTCTGGAACCCTGCCACCAGTCCATTGTTGGAGCACGTCTGGTACCTGAAGAGAAGAGAACAAATCCAAGTAAACCAATGATGCACAAGTAGACCCCCCCCCCTTTCCAAGATCCCAGCTCCCTCAGTTATTGAGTCATGCCACTCTTTCAATGACCTAGATTCCTTACAGTTTATTCCATTTTTATGCAAATCATAAAAAAACTTTGTTTTACTGGTAGGAATGATGTATACTCACCATTAATATTCAAATGGTTCACAGTCTTTCAACCGAAGGAAAATTGGGAAACTCTGCTCTTGTTAGACCTCTATGAATATATTGTTAGACGGAAGAATGCATAAATGAATGGACATAGAGGCATCTAGAATTTTTACAAATGCAATATTGTATTGTTCATGCCATTTAAAATAAAAGATAATATAATTCACATTACTTGAATTAAAATAAAAAGAATACAAAGAGAAGCTTTCACAAGACCTTCTTAGAAGCATAAGCCTGGAGACTGAGCACAAAGATACTCAACAGGCAAAGCCCAGATGGGCACAGCGATTTGTACAGGGTGACCCAGTACAGGCTGTGGGGAGCTGGGACCAGAGCCCCAGGTTCTCACAACTTATCCAGGAATCTTTCTATTGCCCACTAGACAGCAAGCTCTACGTGGTCAGGGAGTGTTTTGGTCAAAATTCTATTCCCAGTGCCCACTGTGGGTCCTGGCATATGGAGGCAGTCCTTACAGAGTGGTGACGGGCCACCTGAACTCCTCAAACATCCTCTAAGGGTCCCTTTCCTGTCCAAGCTGCTCAGTTCTAATTCTTCTAGTCCACAGACCCTTCCTGCAGTCACATGAATTTTCACTCTTTCATTCTGTCCGGGCTGCTGTTGATCTAGGAATCAGCCTGTTTCATCTTCACAGCACCTTTCTAGCTAAGCGTTGGCTTAGAACAGTGTAATCATTTCTCCCTTTATTCCATCTCCTGTCCCACTTTCTCCCACTCCTTTCCCACATCCCACCAGTGCCTTAAGGCTTGCTCCTTTTGCTGTGTTGATGAGATTGCTGTACTCCACCTGGCCACAGTGGGCTCCCACCTTGGGCAGAGTGAGAGCTTTCATAAAACCTTCCAAAGGAGGTCTTTAGCTACCTCTGCTTCTTTGTATTTTTACCGACCTGGCCATTGATCATGTTCCCTCTTATGAGTAAGCAGAGAAGGCAGTTGTCTGTGTCACGACCTGAAAGCTGCTGGAATATAACCCTGCTTTTCAAGGAAAGGTAAGTTTTCAGAAAATATAATAGATAAAGTAAGAATAAGTACCCAATGCTGATAGGTGAGAGGGACCTTGCTGACACACAAACTATAAAACCGTCAGTGACTGGATTTCATTTCATTGTTTCTAATTATTGGAAATGATCTTCTGGATCTGACAAAACTAGGTATTAAATATATTTCATGTCTGGTCAGAAAGCATCTGTACTTTTCATCATTTATTATTCATTTATTCATTTATGCTTATATATATTCAAACGTGTTTATTTATCCATTCATTCATTCATTCAACAAACTTGTACTCCCTCACTATTCTGTATCAATCACTGTGCTTCTGTGTTGAAAGAAGAATTGAGAGATGGGCTTGGTACTCGGTCACCATACAAACTGGCTTGAATTCCCTGTTCCCAGGACCCGTAAGAAGTTCTGACAGACCTTAGAAAGCTCAGCTGTAGGAGATCAATAGTGCAATTTATGACAAAAATTGTGACCTATGCCCTTTGATGATCTAGTCTTCTTTGCTCTACCAGTGCTCACATCTCATCAGGAGTATTACCACCTTGGAAAACACCTGGTACATATCAGGAAGCCACACACTTGGAATGGACAACCAAGGTCTGAAGGGTAGACTTGGGGGCTGATCTTCCAGCATGGTCTTATTCTATCCTAATTCTAGCAATGCAAGTGAAAGCCAACTTCAACAGAAAGCTCTAAGAGTTGTAAACAAAGCTCATATGTGTCCAGAGAGAGACGGTGCAGCAAACTGGTGCTCTCTGTGATCTTCCTCCTTACCATCACTAAAATTATGCCTTCCTCTAAAACAGCCTTTTCAGAACTGAGCCAGGCTGTGGTTTCCCTGGAGCTGTTGTTCCATTGTCTTGGTTTGTCCTGTGCACTCAGACTATCACGGGGATAGCATTCCCGGGGTGGTGAGTTCCCATAAGCAAAAATAAATGTAGCAAGATAAGCTGAATGGTTTCACGGGATACCAGTTCTGAAGGCCATCCAAGTTCCATGAATTCTCCGCCGGCTGCCAGCCAGGCAGCTGACCCCGTAGTCCTGTATGGGAAGTGTGTGTGTCACTCTCTCACACACCACCTCAGATAACACTGCCCTGTGAAGATTAGTTGGACACTACAAGCCCAGGGCCTAAGAACATATGACGAAAGTTAGACAACCAAACAGAGCTCACCTCCCCCAGCTTCTGTCCCACTGCACTCACATTTTAGTAGAGTGAGCCTGCACTGGAGTTTGGCAGTACATGAGGCCAACACAATGAAATTATTCCTTCTAGAATTGGATTTTTGTAAGGGTACATTTTCACACTCATGTGAGAGCAGTATAGCAGGGCGGTTAAGAGCATAGGCTATGTTGCTGGACTGATGCTCCAACCACTTCTGACTGTGTCACCTTTGATAGGCTTCAGACCCTCTAATGGTCTCAGTTTCCTCATCTGTAAAATGGGCATAATAACAGTACGTACTTATTAAAGTTATTGTGAAGACCAACTAAGGCGATGTATATACAACTCTGGAGATAGTGTCTATTAATGGTTAATAAATTACTTACTATTGTCATCATACTTTCATTTAGTCCACACGGCACTTGTGAGTATACTCTGTGAAATCTGCCTTTGGCTTCCCAGTCTCCATCAGTGGAAAGCTCGTGGACTCATATGTGTTCCTTGAGCTGCTGTTTCTCTAAAACAAAGCTCACAGCAGTTGACTGTCTTAGTTGCTGACACACCCACTTTGCAGCATAGATATTTGAGTATGACTTATTGCCCCCAATAGATGGTAAAGTCCTTGAAGGAGAAAGATCACTTAATCTTCAATTTGAATTCCCCACAGTGCCTGACAATGGGGTCCAGCAAATGTTTGATGGAAGAATGAATGAACAAATGAATGATCAGGGCATCTTCCATTATCAGAGGCAGAATGGACTTTTAAAAGCCTGTCATTCAAATACAGGAAGGGCCCTGAAACTCCCTCCAAGTAGTTTTCAGGAACTCACATGAGCAATCCATCTTCCCACTTCCACCTTCTCTTTCAGGAACAAAGCCTACTCCAGGACGAGGGTGCAAAATGAATATAGCTTTAGGCATTCCTCTCCCTTTCAATCACCTTTTTAAAAAGTACCTTATTTAATAAGACTCACCTAAACATTTGGCCACAAACTGCAGGATTGCAAACACAGGAGCCAGGCAGGTGAGAAAGGGAATGAGGGCAGCCTGTCAGTGGGAGCGGCGGGGGAAGTTGGAGAAAACTTGAATCATTAAAGTGATTCAGATTCAATTTTTAAAAAAGGTTGATGGTGAAAGGACATTCCTGAGTATCTGCTTTACTTCCCAGCACTTGGTTGTTGCTCCTGAATGGTCCACAGAAAAGAGTTTGAGCCCAAGACTGCAGCTTTCCTGGTGAACAGTGACAGGACCCCAGCTGAGCCCTAGGCACAGACTCCCTGAGAACATTCCCTCAGAGTCTGAGGACCCTGGGGTGCCCTCATTCAGGACTCTCTCCTCTCCATTTGAAAAGACATATTTTCTTTCTTATCATCCCTTTGAAGCCTGGAGGCTCAGTTTCACAAACTGGAGCACTGTTAGCTATGATCCACCTGACACTAGAAACTTTCTAGAAGGAAAATCAGCAGACAGTTACTCCTCCTTTGACAATAGTCATGGATCTTTTCTGAGAAAGTAGTCTTTCTGAAAGTGGTTTCTCTCAGGGCCTTCACCCTGAAAACAAAGACAAAACCTCCTGTGTCCACAATAGCAAAACATGGAAGCAATAGGATGCAGGGGAAAGAGCCCTTGTTGAGGAATCAGCAGACATGAGTTCTGGTCCTAGCCCTGACCTTCACATGCTGTGTGGAGCCTCATCTAAGTCACTGTGAGGATGAAATAAAATGATGCCTGCAAAAATCTTGGTGAAGATAGAAACAGGAAGATCCAGGATCCAAACTCAGATATTTCTGAGGCCAAAGCTCCTGTTCATGAACTTTCAGGGAGCACAAAATGCTGCTCCAGTATTGTCATTCTGCTTCTGGTCCAATCTCCAGCCAGGCTTTCTCACTGTTTTTTGTGTTCTTCATTGGGTCCAGGGCTGTTGGTCAGGCCCAATGATGGAGGCCAGGACTGGAAGGTGTGCACATATCTGGTTTTGCTGGTGAACTCCTCTGTGAAGTTTTAGTCTCTCCTTCCAATCTCTGCTGGTCTCAGTCCCAACTCAAAGAAAGTCCAAACTCTTAGCAAGTTGGGGGTGGCATTGGGTTAAGTGGAGAACAGGGTAAAGGAAAACAGCACTATCTTGGTTAAGAGCTTTTACAATCCCATCAAATGGATGGGCTGGTTGTGCTGGTATCTTTCTTCCAGCTCTATAAACATACAGATGTGTTTCCAGGACTGCTAGCCAGTCTTCAGCTCCATGGCAAATATGGAATAAGAGCAGCTTTGATCATCATCCAGGCTGGTGGCCACTCCATGTGACGGGAGACCATGTGGCAAAGCTCTTACTCCCCAGTGTTTCTCTCCCAACCCAGCTTGATGAGGGTTTAAATTCCACCAAGGGAGACTCATTCTTTTAGAGTAAAGTTTGACTCCTGTAAATTCTATGTTCCCCAGAATAATCCTTAGAGTTGCTATCAGACATTTATAACATGGGTCACAGAGTTTCAGAATGTTTGTTAAGTCTTTCAACAAATAGTCATTAGAACCTACTCTATGTCTGGTGCTGTACTTGGTCTGCAATCCTTTCCAGACAACTGTGCTAGTAAGAGACACCACAACAATACAGATATTGGAGAGAAGAAGTAGCTTGGTACTAAAGACAGAGAAGAGAAACAAGAGACAGGCTTGGGATGGTGGGGCAGTGAAATGGCAAGGGGCAGAGGCAAACAGTTTTGGAGCAAGTTTGCCTGTGTAAAGGAGGTTTAAAAGTTCTGGATTTCTCTCTTAAGCCCCAACAGAATGACTCCATTCCCCATCTTGTCCTTTCTGCTGACATTTATACCTACTTCCGCAAAATGGAGATAACAATTTCTACCCTGATAGTATTACATGAAGATTAAAGAGATGCTATATGTCAAGTGTCTACCCCAGAGCATAGCACAAAGTTTATTATGAAAGGGCAGGAAAGGAGCTCTCCCAGAGATCTCCGTCTGAACACTAAGACTGAGCTCCACCCAAGAGCAAGCAAACTCCAGTGCTGGAAGCCCAATGCCAAACAACTAGCAAGACGGAAGCACAACACCACCCATTAGCAGAGAGGCTGCCTAAAATCACAATAAGGTCACAGACTCCCCAAAACACACCTCCAGACACAGTCCTGCCCACCAGAAAGACAAGATCCAGCCTCATCCACAAGAACACAGGCACCAGTCCCATCCACCAGCAAGCCTACACAACCTACTGAACCAACCTTGCCCACTAGGGGAAGACACCAAAAACAACAGGAACTATGAACCTACAGGCTGTGAAAAGGAGACCCAAAAGACATTAGGTTAAACAAAATGAGAAGAAAGAGAAATATGCAGCAGATGAAGGAGCAAGATAAAAACCCACCAGACCAAACAAATGATGAGGAAATAGGCAGTCTACTTGAAAAAGAATTCAGAGTAATGATAGTAAAGATGCTCCAAAATCTTGGAAATAGAATGTAGAAAATACAAGACATGTTTAACAAGGACCTAGAAGAACTAAAGAGCAAACAAACAATGATGAACAACACAATAAATGAAATTAAAAATTCTCTAGAAGGAATCAATAGCAGAATAACTGAGGCAGAAGAATGGATAAGGGACCCAGAAGATAAAATAGTGGAAATAACTACCACAGAGCAGAATAAAGAAAAAAGAATGAAAAGAATTGAGGACAGTCTCCGAGACCGCGGGGACAACACTAAACACACCAACATTCAAATTATAGAGGTCCCAGAAGAAGAAGAGAAAAAGAAAGGGACAGAGAAAATATTTGAAGAGATTACAGTAGAAAACTTCCCTAACATGGGAAAGGAAATAGGCATCCAAGTCCAGGAGGCACAGAGAGTCCCATACAGGATAAATCCAAGAAGAAACATGCCAAGACACATAAAATCAAACTATCAAAAATTAAGTACAAAGAAAAAATAGTAAAGGCAGCAAGGGAAAAGAAACAAATAACATACAGGGGAATCCCCATAAGGTTAACAGCTGAACTTTCAGCAGAAACTCTGCAAGCCAGAAGGAATGGCAAGACATATTTAAAGTGATGAAAGGGAAATACCTGCAACCAAGATTACTCTACCCAGTAAGGATCTCATTCAGATTCAACAGAGAAATTAAAACCTTTAGAGACAAGCAAAAGCTAAGAGAATTCAGCACCATCATCCAGCTTTACAACAAATGCTAAAGGAACTTCTCTAGGCAGGAAACACAAGAGAAGGAAAAGACCTACAATAACAAACCCAAAACAATTAAGAAAATGGTAATAGGAACATACATATTGATAATTATTACCTTAAATGTAAATGGATTAAATGCTCCAAGCAAAAGACATAGACTGGCTGAATGGATACAAAAATAAGACCTGTATATATGCTGTCTACAAGAGACCCACTTCAGACCTAAGGATACATACAGACTGAAAGTGGGGGGATGGAAAAAGATATTCCATGCAAATGGAAATCAAAAGAAAGCTGGTGTAGCAATTCTCATATCAGACAAAATAGACTTTAAAATAAAGACTATTACAAGAGACAAAGAAGGACACTACATAATGATCAAGGGATCAATCCAAGAAGAAGATATAACAATTGTAAATATTTATGCACCCAATATAGGAGCAAATCAATGCATAAGGCAAATGCTAACAGCCATAAAAGGGGAAATCGACAGTAACACAATCATAGTAGGGGACTTTAACACCCCACTTTCACCAATGGACAGATCATCCAAAATGAAAATAAATAAGGAAACACAAGTTTAAATGACACATTAAACAAGATGGACTTAATTAATATTTATAGGACATTCCATCCAAAAACAACAGAATACACTTTCTTCTCAAGTGCTCGTGGAACATTCTCCAGGATAGATCATATACTGGGTCACAAATCAAGCCTCAGTAAATGTAAGAAAACTGCAATCTTATCAAGCATTTTTTCCGACCACAGTGCTATGAGACTAGATATCAATTACAGGAAAAAAAATGTAAAAAAGTACAAACAGATGGAGGCTAAACAATACATTACTAAATAACCAAGAGATCACTGAAGAAAGCAAAGAGGAAATAAAAAAATACCTAGAAATAAATTACAATGAAAGCACAGCAACCCAAAACCTATGGGATGCAGAAAAATCAGTTCTAAGAGGGAAATTTGTAGCAATACAATCCTACCTCAAGAAACAATAAAAATCTCAAATAAACAACATAACCTTTCACCTAAAGCAATTAGAGAAAGAAGAACAAAAAAACCCCCAAAGTTAGCAGAAGAAATCATAAAGATCAGATCAGAAATAAATGAAAACAAAATGAAGGAAGCAATAGCAAAGATCAATAAAACCAAAAGCTGATTCTTTGAGAAGATAAACAAAATTGATAAACCATTAGCCAGACTCATCACAAAAAAGAGGAAGAAGACTCAAATCAACAGAATTAGAAAGGAAAAAGGAGAAATAACCACTGACACTGCAGAAATAGAAAGGATCATGAGAGATTAGTACATGCAACCATATGCTAAGAAAATGGACAACCTGGAAGAAATGGACAAATTCTTAGAAAAGCATCTTCCAAGACTGAACCAGGAAGAGCTAAAAAATATAAACAGACCAATCACAAGCACTGAAATTGAAATTGTGATTAAAAATCTTCCAACAAACAAAAGCCTGGGACCAGCTGTCTTCACAGGTGATTCTATCAGACATTTAGAGAAGAGCTAACACCTATCCTTCTCAAACTCTTCCAAAATATAGCGGAGGGAAGAACACTCCCAAACTCAGTCTATGAGGCCACCATCACCCTGATACCAAAACCAGACAAAGTTGTCACAATAAAAGAGAACTACAGGCCAATATCACTGATGAACATAGATGCAATAATCCTCAACAAAATACTAGCAAACAGAATCCAATAGTGCATTAACAGGATCATACACCATGATCAAGTGGGATTTATCCCAGGAATGCAAGGATCCTTCAATATATGCAAATCAAGCAATGCGATAAACCATATTAACAAACTGAAAGGTAAAACCCATATGATAATCTCAATAGATGCAGAAAAAACTTTCAACAAAATTCAACACCCATTTATGATAAAAACTCTCTAGATAGTAGGCATAGAGGGAACATACCTCAACATAATAAAGGCCATATATGACAAACCCACAGCCAACATCATTCTCAATGGTGAAAAACTGAAACCATTTCCTCTAAGATCAGGAACAAGACAAAGTTACCCAATCTCCTCACTATTATTCAACATGGTTTTGGAAGTTTTAGCCACAGCAATCAGAGAAGAAAAAGAAATAAAAGGAATCCAAATTAGAAAAGAAGAAGTAAAGTTGTCACTGTTTGCAGATGACATGATACTAGACATAGATAATCCTAAAGATGCTACCAGAAAACTACTAGAGCTAATCAATGAATTTGGTAAAGTAGCAGGATACAAAATTAATGCACAGAAATCCCTTGCATTCCTATACACTAATGATGAAAAATGTGCAAGAGAAATTAGGAAACAGTCCCATTTACCATTGCAACAAAAAGAATAAAATACCTAGGAATAAACCTACCTAAGGAGACAAAAGACCTGTATGCAGAAAACTCTAAGACACTGATGAAAGAAATTAAAGATGATACAAACAGATGGAGTGATATACCATGTTCTTGGATTGGAAGAATCAACATTGTGAAAATGACTCTAGTACCCAAAGCAATCTACAGATTCAATGCAACCCCTATCAAATTACCAATGGCATTTTTTACAGAACTAGAACAAAATCTTAAAATTTGTATGGAGACAAAAAGACCCTGAATAGCCAAAGCAATCTTGAGAAAGAAAAAAGGAGCTGGAGGAATCAGGTTTCCTGACTTCAGACTATACTACAAAGCTACAGTAATCAAGACAGTTTGGTACTGGCACAGAAACAGAAATATAGATCAATGGAACAGGATAGAAAGCCCAGAGATAAACCCACACACATATGGTCACCTTATCTTTGATAAAGGAGGCAAGAATATACAATGGCGAAACGACAGTCTCTTCAATAAGTGGTGCTGGGAAAACTGGACAGCTACATGTAAAAGAATGAAATTAGAA
Source organism: Balaenoptera borealis (assembly GCF_965194805.1). Classification (NCBI taxonomy): domain Eukaryota; kingdom Metazoa; phylum Chordata; class Mammalia; order Artiodactyla; family Balaenopteridae; genus Balaenoptera; species Balaenoptera borealis. The sequence continues at coordinate 61,599,703 of NC_138860.1, read as the reverse complement.
CACTTCCTAACACCATACACAAAAGTAAACTCAAAATGCATTAAAGTCCTAAATATAAGGCCAGACACTATAAAACTCTTAGAGGAAAACATAGGCAGAACACTCTATGACATAAAGCACAGCAAGATCCTTTTTGACCCACCTCCTAGAGAAATGGAAATAAGAACACAAATAAACAAATGGGACCTAATGAAACTTAAAAGCTTGTGCACAGCAAAGGAAACCATAAACAAGACGAAAAGACAACCCTCAGAATGGGAGAAAATGTTTGCAACTGAAGCAACCGACAAAGGATTTATCTCCAAAATTTACAAGCAGCTCATGCAGCTCAATATCAAAAAAACAAACAACCCAATCCAAAAATGGGCAGAAGACCTAAATAAACATTTCTCTATAGAAGATATACAGGTAGCCAACAAACACATGAAAGTGTTCAACATCACTAATCATTAGAGAAATGCAAATCAGAACTACAATGAGGTATCACCTCACAGTGGTCAGAATGGCCATGATCAAAAAACCTACAAGCAATAAATGCTGGAGAGGGTGTGGAGAAAAGGCAACCCTCTTGCACTGTTGGTGGGAATGTAAATTGGTACAGCCACTATGGAGAACAATATGGAGTTTCCTTAAAAAACTAAAAATAGAACTACTCTTTGGCCCAGCATTTCCACTAGTGGGCATATACCCTGAGAAAACCATAATTCAAAAAGTCATGTAGCACAATGTTCATTTTAGCACTATTTACAATAGCCAGGACATGGACGCAACCTTAGTGTCCATTGACAGATGATGAATGGATAAAGATGACGTGGCACATATATACAAAGGAATATTACTCAGCCATAAAAAGAACCGAAATTGAGTTATTTGTAGTGAGGTCAATGGACCTAGAGTCTGTCATACAGAGTGAAGTAAGTCAGAAAGAGAAAAGAAATACTGTATGCTCACACATATATACGGAATCTTAAAAAAATTGGTTCCGATGAACCTAGGGGCAGGACAGGAATAAAGATTCAGATGTAGAGAATGGACTTGAGGACCCGGGGAGGGGGAAGGGTAAGCTGGGACAAAGTGAGAGAGTTGCATGGACATATATACACTACCAAATGTAAAATAGATAGCTAGTGGGAAGCAGCTGCCTAGCACAGGGAGATCAGCTCGGTGCTTTGTGACTACCTAGAGGGGTGGGATAGGAAAGGTGGGAGGGAGATACAAGAGGGAGGGAAGGGATATAGGGTATATGTATACATATAGCTGATTCACTTTGTTATACAGCAGAAACTAACACAACAGTGGAAAGCAATTATACTCCAATAAAGATGTTTTTTAAAAAAAAAAGAAAGGCAGTAAGGCAGGAAAGGTAGTAGTTGTTCTTATTACTATTATCATAAATATTTTCAGTTAAATGGAAAGAGAAGCTACAGCCTAGTCTCCACAAAACACTTCCTGTTGGAGCCTACATTAGGAATTTTCAAGGTTGAACTCTTCCAGTGGGGCAGTGAGATTAGCCTTAGAAAGTAGATAATAAAACATAATTTCAAGCTCACCTGCTCCAAGAAATCTTCCTTTCTTGACAATTCTAACTCTTACTGATTTTTCTTCCTCATGACACGTTGATGTCACCATCACACATTTCACCTAACATGTACTATCTCTGAACCATCTCATGGTGGGATAGTGCAGGGGTTTTGAAGGTAAACACTGTACCACCGATTACTGGTCCCCCTGCCACAATGATGGGGGTATGAACAGTCTCTTTAAATAATGCTGAGTTATATTCAGTCTGCTCTCTTCCTGCCTACATCTGGGTAAGAGTTCTGCTATCTTCTCCTTGTCGGGTTTTAATTCTGCTAGTATCTAGCAGGTTTCAAGATGGTGAATCAGAAATGAACTGCTGAACAGCTTCTCTGGATAGAAAGCCATAGGACAGGAAAAGGGAGAAATAGAAATTCTTCCCAAAACACAAACTCCTGCCCTGTTTTAGAAAAATACAAGCAGTAGAGGCTAACCCAAAGGCCTCTGTGAAGATCCAGGTTATATTACGAGATGCATTTATGTCCTGAGATCACTTTTGGCCTGAGAACAATTCCAGGTCATGCAGGGATTTCAGGCTTAATTAACCACAATTATTTACAATATTTGTTAACCAAGAGATCTAATCTACCACTGTGTTATCTGAAATGTGAAAAATATTTGACACTCATATTGTACGCTTAATATGTATACTGAATTATATGTTCCCAAAACAAAATGGTACCTGTCAATGGTCTTTGTAATCTAGCAATTTGTATATTTCAACTCCAGCTTTATAATTTACCAACTGTGTGATAGTTATCTCTTTGAGTTTCAGTTTCTAGAGAGTAGTCATAATAGTAAGGATAAATAACTCTTATAAAGGACTTACCATGTGCCAGGCATTGTGTTAAGCACTATACCTGCATTAATTATTTTAATCACCAAAACAATCCCGTGAAATGGGCTTGGATAATCAGTTCCCTACCACCACCACCATTTGATGGATAAGGAAACTCAGGTTTAGAGAGGTTAAGTAATTCCCCAAAGGACACACAGCCACTAATACATATATATTATCTCGTTTTATTCTCACAACAATTCTGGGGCATTGTCTTTGTAGAAGTAGAAGCTGAGGCTTAGAAAGTTGACATGACTTTCCTAAAGTTAGTAGTGGGGCTGCATTTTGAGAACTGTTCTGTTTGTCTCCAAAGTCCATATTCTTTCCATTACTTCAAGATACCTCGAAGAAACACACACATACACACACACAGAGAGAGAGAGAGAGAGAGAGAGAAAAAGAGAGAGAGAGAAAAGTATCCTAACTCTGTGGAAATCTCTTATTCATTAGGAATATTATATCTGACAAGTATGCAGACAGAAGCAAATCCCCTACTGGGAGGAGTGAACGTTTACCATCCTTAAGAGCACAGCCAAGAGCCATTTTGCAAAGCCCAAGTTCCCTCAGACAATTGATTCCTAGATCTCAGGACAGTGACCAAGATGGAAAGTTGTCAAGAATCCTAGATCTGCTATAACTCTATTCTCCCACACTCAACCTTGTTTCCCTCAGAAGACAATCTTACATAGATGTGATATCTTCTTTAGCCCAGAACTCACTACAACTTTATCCAAGACCAAAAATACCACCAACATTTAATATTCACCGGCAGCACTGTGGCATCAGCACTGTGGCTTGGGTTCCACCTCTGCACTAGCTATGAGCAGGCAAGTCTCCTAATGCTTCTGAACCATGGTCCTTCATGTATAAAATGGGGAAAACAGTAATGCTGCCTTGCAGTATTATTGTGAAGATCAAATAAGATTAGACCATGAGTAGTACAAGGGCATAGACTGTATGTTATTTATCTTCATAATCTTGGAGTCTGGCAAAGTTTGTGATAATAAACATTTGGTAGTGAATGAATAAGCAAATGAATGTATGAATGAGGAATACTTTATAAGCTATAAAGCACCATATCAATTAGGATTAAGATAATAGCACTTATACTTAATGTACCTGTTTCATTGCTTTTTCAATTGCTTCACTCTTGGCTTTAATCCCTAATCTATCATGTAGGGAGGTTGTTCTAGATTTTACATGAGATCCCTCCCAGTGCTGAGATTTTGTGATTCTGTTACACTCTGCCTTTTAAACTCCCAATATGTACTCTACCAGCCTGCATCCTTATTTTTTAATCTTTTAATTCTGAAATAATTTTTGAGATACAGAAGATTTGTAAAGATAATACATAGGATTCATGTATGCCCTTCACCTAGCTTACCCTAAAGTTATCTTTCATCACTCTTGTGCCTTTATGAACACTAAGAAATTAACATTGTACACCACTAAACTCCAGACTTCATTTAGGTTTTACCGGGTTTTCCATTAATGCACTTTTTCTGTTACAGGATCCAAACCAGGATACCATGTAGCATTTAACCCGTATGGCTTTTGCAATAAAGAGTTTTACTATTGTATTTTTAAAAGCATATTGGGACATTAAGATTTGGGGGATAATGGAAACCTAATAAAGAATTTATCCTGAGGTAACAAGTGTGTCAGCCATCCTCTGCGCATGGTTTAGAGAACTTCAGGAAGTCAAAAAAGATGATCCTGCATGGCGGTGAATGCAAGAAGCCAAAATGAAATGTGTACAATAAAGTTGAGCCCCATATTATAGACACTGGAACATTGAGAATCAAAAATGTAAGCATAAGTTTGTTTTTGAAGTCTGTGAGTCTGTCTGTTTGTAAATAAATTCATTTGTATCATATTTTTAGATTCCACATATCAGTGATATCATATGATATTTGTCTTTCTCTGTCTGACTTATTTCACTTAGTATGATAATCTCTAGGTCCATCCATGTTGCTGCAAATGGCATTATTTCATTCTTTTTTATGACTCAGTAGTATTCCACTGTATATATGTACTGGGGGGGGGAGGGATAAATTAGGAGTTTGGGATTAACATATACACACTACTATATAGAAAATAATCAACAAGGACCTACTATACAGCACAAGGAACTCTACTCAACATTCTGTAATAACCTATATAGGAAAAGAATTTGAAAAAGAATGGATATATGCATATGTATAATTGAATCACTTTGCTGTACACCTGAGACTAACACAACATTGTAAATCAACTATACTCCAATATAAAATAAAAAATTAAATCAAAAAATGTAAGCAAAATGGTTTCCCTTGCAGGAAGATCTCAGGCTTCTTTGTTGAGGGCACTGTGGGCTTCTCGATGCACTAACTAGTCTTATTTGGTCTTTTGCTACATATTTAGTGGGGCCTACTATGTGCCAACATTATTCTAGTGCTGGGCAATATTCTATACAGTGGTGAATGGGAAGAAGTCCCTACATTCATGAAGCTTATAATCTGAAGGGGACAAACTATAAATACAAATCATGTAATGACAAGAGCACTGCAGGAAACATAACGCAGTTTGGGGAGTAGAGTGTGAGAGACGTTGGTTTAGAGGAGGTGGTCTGGGAAAACTTCTCTGAAGAGGTGAGCACTGTGTGTACTGAATGATCAGAATAATGAATCAGGACGGATTGCTCCATACTAGACAGAACCTTGGTCTCAGTTAGAATCAGATTATGGAAAACTGAGTTCCTACTATAAAAAATTAATAAGCAGAAACCTCAATTAGAGTCAGGAGACCAGAAAAGAGTGCTCTCATACCCTTCAAAGATAGCAGACCCAACAGAAGAAGAAAGATTTCCTCTTCTTGCCTGGCAAGAGCTCAGCCAATGAGAGATTGTCATAATGCAACCAATGAAAAGCCATGAACTCTGTTTACTATAGGCCCCCCAACTTCCTTTTCCCCTCTATAAAAGAGTTTTCTCCTCTCCATTTTGCAGGGGACTTGTGCATGCCTCACTATAGTTGTAGACCTCAAATTGCAATTCTTTGCTCATCCAAATAAACCCATTTTTTTCTGGAGTTATAACTGGACGTCTATTTGGTTTAGGTCAACATTTTGTTGTTCCATATGGGGGTCCAGTGAAGACCCCCGATTACTCTGAGGCTTGTAAGCAAACAGGTGTGGTACCACATTGAGCTCATTGTTGCTCACTGCTTTTCTAACTGACCCCGGGGTTTGAGGGCAAGTCTTTCTCCTGGATCGGAGCTTCACCCTCTTTGCGTTTTGAAGCTCTCCAGGTTTTATTTGGGATCTGTTTTAAGGTTTCATCTTTTTTGGTTAAGACCTTGTTCTGTATGCGACTACTCATTTGGCACTTTGGCCTGATTTTTGAAATCAGACTGATCCAGCTTGAACTGGCTAGCCATCAGCCCATTCGTTCAGGAATAGGGGCTGTTCTATTGGAACTGTGCTGGGCAGCTTCCTGCCTGGCTCTTCCAGGACTAGACTGTTCCCTTAGAACTGGCTGGTATTAGGCCTGCAGGCTGTTTGAGCTATTTGAGCTGCTTAAGTTGTTTGAAAAGAATTATTTTACTCTAGAGAAAAAGCTCTGAGAAATAGGATCCCAGTTATCTAAATATTTTGAGGGTACCCCTTTCCTACAGGGATCCTGGCCCATTTTATGTTTGAAAACCAAGGTCCTTCTTCATGTGCATGTCTAACCAAACTGGATTGACCTAACCGAAAGCAATTTAGAATATCAATGACCATTATGAGGAACTTTTGAAATCCCTAAACGTACTTTTCTTAAAACCAAATTGGACAACCATAGCTCTAAAATTTCCAAAACGAAATGGAATGCCTATTTTGATTGGTATCTTTAGGCTTCCAAACATTATCAGCAGCCTAAAATTGCATCTTTGCAAAATAAGATTTTAAGATGAACTAAGGTAAACAATTAAAGAAAGATAACATGGCTCCCGAAGCCTCAGGCTCTTCTTCCTTGGCTTCTCTGTCTCAGGCTCCATCTCCAGCACTGTCTTGTCTCACTCCTTCAGCTCCTCCTGCTCGGGCCCCACCTCCAGTGCCAGCCTCCCCCCTTCCCTTCTTTTTGCCTGCCTACACCTCCCTTACATCCCCAGTTCCCCAATACTAATTCTCTTGCCAGACTTCCCCTTTTCTCTGAAACTCTCCCCACTCTCTTTTCCTCTGAACCTATCAGAACCTATCCCTTTAAAATTAAGCCTTTTGGGGATCCAGAGGCTAAACCCTTAATTTCTTATATTTCCTGGACTAATGCTGAACTGCGAGTCATGGTCAGAGATTCTCCCAAAGTAACTGGAGATCCTCACAGATTTGCTGAATTAATATAGTCATTCAAATTTATCAACCTGGTTTCTAAGACTTACATCAGCTTGTTCATATGCTTGTAGGTGAAGACCAGGAGCAGCATTGAATGAAAACTGTTAGTAGAGGAAAGCCCGAAAGGTCTCTAGAAGTACAACCATGAGACCAGCCCACTAACTTATTATATGATCAGGCTCAGACAATCAATAAGTGACTTCATTGAGCAATTCCTAGGGCTTTTCCAAAGCCTGTTGATTGGAACAAAATTCAGGCTTGCACACAAAAATCTGATGAACATGTTTATGACTATTACAATCGATTTCATATTATTTTTAAAGCAAATTCTGGTCTTTCTTCAGATGTTGATTCCACCCATGTAGCTTGTAACTCTATGTTTAGTAATAGGCTGACCCAGAACATCTCCCTTCTGGTAAAAAGGACCAGGACGGAACAGGAAAATCTGTCCACTCCAGATTCAGTTAATCTGATAAACCAGCTCTCTCATACTTTAAATGAGTCACCTAAAAGGAAGACTGACAAAATTCTTAACCTTCAACTCCAGCAAGTGAAGGCCCCTAAATGACCCCCACCCCCACCCCAAGTTTCTGCTATTATTGCAAAAAGCCAGGATATTGGAAAAGTATTTGCTACAAATTTAAGTGCTTTAGGTGCCTTCAGCCCTCTAATCAGCCTTTCCAACATCTTCCCAGTTCTCAGTGACTAAGCTCCTGGGAACTATAGGAGCTCTTCCTAATCCTCCCTCTTAACTGACTTGAAGAACGTTTCTCCAGATGGGGGATAAATCTCTTCCAGACCTCACTGACACTGGAGCCACACTCCTGGTACTCAACCCCTCTACTATCAATCACCCCTTGTCGTGTAGTACTAAAAAAATTCAAATAGTAGGGATCTCTAACAAACCTCAAGAGGTTTCTGTCCTTGAACGTATTCCCTTTTGTTTAGGCCCTTTGAAAGACACATACCCCTTTCTCCTTAGTTTCTCTGCCCATCCATTTATTAGGTCAAGACTTCTTAGAGAAGTATATAGAACTTTCTTTCTCCCAAAAGGAGAAAGCAATTCTAGAATTGACAGTAGTTATCAAAGCAGCCAACCAGGTGAATTAAATGACTCTTTGACATCTTTTATTTGCTTTGTTTTTGATGGTACTAGAGTTTATTCTGGAAACACTGATCATCTGCCCCTATTGAATCAATTACCACCCTCCTTATTGGCAAAATTCACAGCCCACCTCCCATCAAGATTCAAATAGATCTCTTAAAACCTCTTCCCAGAATTAATCAACATCCTGTAAGTAAAGAAGCCCTTCAAGGCATAAAAACCATATTAGAAGATTACAAGGCTCAAGGCCTCACTGTCCCTTAACTAGTCCCTGTAATGCTCTTATTTTACTTTTGAGAAAACCTAAGGACTGAGAGTGGAGGTTTGTCCAGGACCATTTAACCATTTCAGTAGAAGCTCTCCTGAAAATTCTCATCACACTCAACATTTCTCAGCTTCCTCACTTCATAAGAAGTCCTTTTGTTAGCTGTTCCTCACATCACTCTTTTATGTTGTAATAATCTTAATTCTACTACTCTTCTCCCCTCTGTCACTGATGAAGTTCCTCTTGACTGCTTAACACTGATGGATCACCTACTGACTCCTTGTAAATGATCTGTAGGAAATTCTTTGGGTAATGTTCACTATTCATTGTTCACTAGTAGTTCTTATTTAAAAGATGACAATGGCAAATATTGTGCTGAATATGCTATTGCAACTTCTTTTGATATTGTTGAGGCAGTACCTTTATCTATGGCTACTTCAGCCTAACAGGCTGAATTATATGCTCTTATGTGGGCTTGTACCTTAGCCAAGGATAAAACTGCCAAAATTTGGAGTAGCTCATGATTTTGGAATGTTGTGGAAGGAACATGGTTTCCTCTTCTCTATCATGTGATGTATCTTTGGTAAATTCATAAATTCAAATAATTAGCTCTAAAACAAGCTGCCATTTTGAAATATCTTCTTGGGAATTCTTTGAAGCCCTGGGGAAAAAGCAGATGCCAATATACTGAATGCTCTTCTTCTGAATTCAGACTCCATGTAAAGCTGGTTTGCCTCAAATTAGCCTCATCAAATTTCAGATTCACAAAATCTTTATTGACTGTCCATGATGTGCCAGGAATTTGTTTTAGATTTAGATTTGTTCTAGAGTTCTCCTACACTTTCTCCTGTAAGCATCACGGTAACACCCTCTGACAGCTTGTGAGGTGGGTGTCACACTCTTTTCTTTTTTTCCAGAATGAGAAACTGAATGCCCAAGACCACAGAGCTCCGAGATGATAGAAACAGGAGCTGCAAATCAAAGTTTCCTGATTCTAAGACCAGAGCCCCTTCCACCACACTCCAGCTCAGCCTCACTAAAAAATTCCAGTTTCATCTTGTTCCACACAGGACCCACATGTTCTACAGCCTGGGTCAACCCAGGCTTGAGAAGACTCCCCAAGAACAACTGAGGCATGCTCTGAGATGGCAAAATGCCACTCATGGAACCCAGGTAAATCTTCCAAGCAGTTGTTAGTGAGGGACCAGCATGCACACTTCAGAATCTGCCAACTGAAGAAGTGATTTTCAACAGAGAAACCCTAACAAAACAGCAGTGTTACAAGTCACTCAGCCATGACAGAAGCACTTTTTAAAGACTGCGCTCCAATTAGCAAGTGTCTTTAGCAGACCCTATGTACTGTTGTCACATCTGTGTTCAAGATTCCTCGTCCCCTTCTAAAATAAGCCTGCAAGCTAATGTAGTTATACAAGGCAGCCAAATTGCACGAAACTGTCAACTCTTCCTCCAGAACAGATTAAGACCCTGCAGCCAACGGGAAGATATAACTGCTCCCCACTTTATGAGCAATTTCTTTCCTTCCAGATTTTTCAGAGACTGGAGTCTAAACTCAAAGCAATAATCATCCAACAAAAATGCCTCTGGGATAACTGGGATCAGTTCTGGGGCAGCTGAGTCCTACTGTTTTTCATGTTTGTACATTTTTTACTCTGTGATTAATGGAGGAGCAGATGAGAAAACAGAGGGTGGAAAGGGAGAAAGAAAACAGATATCATTTGACTCTGCATACTCAAAAATGTAGAAGAAGGGAAGGTGGAAGAGAGATCGTGCCGGTCAGCTTCTCATTCGACCCGCATTGGTCAAACAAAATCATATAATTTCTACTCCCTCTCATGCTTTTCTTCAAATAGTTTGGGAGTTAATGACAAACCAGTCACACGCTGGCAAGTTTGAAACTAAACATAACTTGCCTTCTCTCCCTAGCAGGGGTAAACACAAGAATCAACAGAATGAAAGAAAAATCCAACTGTCTTTTCAGAGCCAAGCAGAGGAAAGAGAATTGGAGCCATGGAGCCTTGCGAGATCATGCAGTCTGACCGCTCACTTTCCAAATGCGGTGGGAGCCTAGAGAGCTGAACCCGTGGTTCAAGGTCACCCGGCAAGTTGTCTTTAGAACCAGGATCTAAATCCAGGCCTCCTGATTCAGAGCCCAGGGTTCTTCCTTTGGGATTTAAGAAATCATCTGAGTGTGTTTTGCTGTGGCTCTACAAGGGGAACATTAGAGAGGGGCCCCACCCATATGATAGCCCCCTAAGTTGGAGGATTAGACAGACAGTTGTAATTTGGTCATCCCCGTGCTCTGTGCCAGGCAACTGGCCTGGCTACTGGGAACCACTGGAGACTGTCAGTCATGGAGGTGAGGCTGGATTCTGAGCCAGCCATCTGTCAGAAGGGGTTTTGGATAATTAAATCTGCTCACTAGAGGCAGTGGGGGGGATGGGAAAGACCCAATAATGGGGCCCCCGACCTGAAGCTGCCTGTGTGACCCTCTCCCCATCCCTTCCACAGGCTGGCTGAGCCCCTCCTCAGTCATGGTAGTAATCAAGCTGGTCCAATCCCTCCAGGGCTGGCTACTGCTGTGATTTGCAGAGCCCTCCCTCCCCAGGATGAAGAACTGCCCTGAGTCCAGTCCTGTGGCCCCGGCTGTGCTGACTGAGCCCACACTGGGCAGAGGGAGCAGACTCTCAAGTCTGTCTCACCCATCACCATGGCTAAGCACATACACTTTGGAGCTGAGACTCACTGGATCCAAATCCTTGCTCTACCACTTCCCAGCTGAGGAAACCCCTGATCTCTAGACTGCGTTCTGTCTACCTATAAAATGACTTCGAGATTTGTTTTGAGCATTAAATGAGATAATCCATATAAATCACCCAGCATGGTGCTTGCTCAGGGTAAGCACTCAATCAATGGCCGCTGTTTTTGTTACTGAGGGGTCCCCTCCACCCATCAGTCTTTTCCTCTTGATCTCCCATCATTGTTCTGTGGCTGCTGGAGTGACCCTCAGAGTCTTGTGCTTGACCACCCCTAACCCCCATTATACCACATGCGTGCTGGGAGTCCTCATAGAATCTTCTCTCTACAGTTACCATAACAGCAGGCTGCCAGTTGGGCTTCCTCTTCCCCAGGCTGGCCTTCCACAGGGTCTGTTTCCACCCATTTCCCCGACCCACCCAGTGGTCCTGCTTTCATCCTGGCTGCTGTGATTAACTGGCCTCACAGACCATAGCTCCTAGGATGGGCTCTGACCAAGTACTAGGGTAAGACAGTCACACGGCACAGTGAAGACACAGGCTCAGACCATTTCCATGTCCTTAACCACGGCAGAGCCCAGTCAGAAGAGAACAGTCCTTCTCCCCAAAAGACTTTAGTAAACTATTTCCCAGCAATGAAACCCATTTTAAATTCAGACAGAGAGAAGGACCTTGGTACTCAAAACTGAGAGAGCACATTTAATCGGAGCAGGAGAGAGCTATTTAATTTCACTTCTCTTTGCCTAAGCTTCTTTGACCCCTCTCCCCATTCGTTTGCTCTCAATCAATATTTCTCAAACTGTCTGTGGTGAACGTCCCATTGTTTCTTTTCCCCAAACTATTGGGTACCAATACTTTTGTAAAACAGTCAAAATAAATTACTACCAAACTAAAATGTCACTTGGATGTCACAGCAATGTTAAATTGCTATAAAGTTCCAGAAATACTTTCAATTTCTGTACTTAACTTTCGGCGAACTGGTAAACGTTTTGCAGACCCATACTAGTCCTGGACCAAACTGAGAGTAGGGCTGCTTCTGGAAGGAACAGAACCACAGAGGAGTCCATCTGCCACGGACACCCCCCATTCTGGGTTTTTGCCCTGTAATGCAGTCTGCCCAGCAGTGGCCCTGCCCCACCCAGAGCATGCAATGGAAAGGTTCCTTGTAGAACTTGCCCAGTCTCCAGTAAGTGCTGTTCCCTGAGCGTCAAGCATCCCCCAGTGAGAGGGATATGCTGCGATAATACCGGCCGTGTGCAGCCTGCTGGCTCTTACCATTCCATTCCAGCCCTGTTGATCTCCTCCCACCAGCATTCTGTAGGCTCCCCGAGGCTCTGAGGCGTGGGCATGCAGGCGTAGTTCCACTGTCTGTCAGAACCTTCCTTCTTGTTGAAGATGCTCTTCACGGCCACCACCACCTCCCCATGGGGACACTGGTAGCTGAAGCCCTGCCGGTTCAGATTCACCCACCCATCATCACTATAGTCATGGTACTGCTGATATGAGTACGCGTAGTCGTCATACTGTCCCCAGGCCACGGTGACCAGTGGCAGAAGCACCCACAGAAGAGCAAGGTCCATGCTGTCTGGGTTTCTGGCAAAAAATGTCACCCTGTGTCTGCTGGGCTGCTGGTTTTATAGAGCTGCTGCTGACATGTGGCTTCCAGATGTGGGTGAGCAGGCTCCAACTGCAGTGTGTCATCGTTTAAGCAAAACTTTTCAGCGTGGAGATATTGGCCGTAAGTACATTCAGTTTGTTTTAAGGTGGAATTCTAAGAAAACGTACGGAACACGCAAATGGAAGAAACTCCCTAGAGAAGGAACAACTTAGCAGATAGATTATAGAAGCAAATGGCTTCACACTCCTCAGAAACATTCACTTGAAAAAAGGAGCAAATTTATCCCACATCTCTTAGCACTTCACTTCTCTCTTCCCTACCCCACCCACCACTAGCAAACCCCTGTATTTGGTCTCCAAACCAGCCTTCCAGGACCACACAAATATGCAGAAAGTGATTTCAAAACACCAAAATAATAGGTTGAAGGGTCAGAGTTATTTAGATTTCTGCAAGGCTAGATGCCTGCTCTAAGTTCTCAGCCCAACATCTTTTAACCCCGAGTATAAGCACGGAATGCCAGTTTGCAGGCTACTCTGAGAATTTTTAAGTCACATATGGAAGTACTATGGGCCCCTGGAGAGATAAGTTGGGCATTATCACTACATTTAAGCATCCTTCTGAGCTGCTGAAATTGGACCCATCTACACCTAGAAACTGTGCTCGGCTGTCAAATACATCATGAGTTTAATTTAAATAAAACCACTTTTTATTCTTTGGTGGTTTTCCCCTCTGTGTTGAGTTTTCTTTTTAATGAGGTATAATTTACATATAATAAAATTCATCTCTTCCAATGTTCAGCATACGGTCATTCAACCAGTACCATAATCAAGACACAAAACAGTTCCCTCAACCCTCTAGGCCCCTTATGCCCCTTGGTAGTCAAGTCCTTCCCAATACCCAGCCCCTGGTAACCACTGATCTACTTTCTGTCACTGTAGTTTTGCCTTTTCCAGGATGTCAAATAGATGGAATCATACAATATGTTGTCTTTTGTCTGACTCCTTTCACTAGGAAAAATGCTTTCTGGATCCATCCATATTGTTGTGTGTTAGTGTCAATAGTTCATTCCTTTACACTGTTGAGTGGTATTCTATGGTATGGCAGTACTACAGACTGCTTATACATTTACCAGTTGAAAGACATTTGTTTTTTTCCCTAGCTTTTAGTAATTATGAATAAAACTACTATAAACATCCATGAACAGGTTTTTGTGTGATGAAATTTTTATTTCATTTGGGCAAATATCTAGGAGTGAGAATACTGGATTAAGTGTATATTTAACTTTGTAAGAAACTACCTGATTTCTAAAGTGCTGAACTATCATGCATCCCTCCCAGAAAAATTGCAGTTTCTTTTATTTTAACCATTTTAACAAGTTAGTAGGTTTCCAGTGGTATTTCAGTGAGGTTTTGATTTGCATTTCCATAATGACTAATGATTTTGAGCATCTTTTCATGTGTGTATTGGTCATCTGTCTGTTTTCTTTGGTGATTTAGCTGTTCAAATTTCTTGAGCCCTTTGGGCATCTCCTAAGTGGGTAGTATTTCCCATTTTTCATCAAGGCTGTCCCTAAGGAAGTTTCTTAAAATTGTGATTGTAGACCAATGATTTCTCAAGCTCCTGTGAAGATTGTTAAAATGCAGATTCCTGGGCTCCACTCCAGACCTAGTAAATCATAACCTCACAGGTGATGCCCAGGTATCTACATTAAAAAATTCTTCCACGTGATTCTTACTCACACCAAAGTTTAATAACCACTTTCCTAAAGAAATGTGGATCCAGGGGAAAAAAAAATCACCCTATGAATTCCACCCCTTGTCAACTTATAGCACATTTACCAGATGGCATTCAGGCTAGATTAAGGTAACCTTGAAGGAGAAAGTCACACATGGGAGGAAAGCAAACGTGTGTATATTTGTGTGTGTGTGTTGAGCATGTAATTTGCTCTGGTGATGTAGTTATCAAAGGGAGGGGAAGAGGCTCTGGGCTGAATAGGCATGAGTCCCAGTTTTGTTTTAGTACCACCTTCTCCAATAACAGGGGTACCCAACCCCTGGGCTGCAGCCTGTTAGGAACCTGGCCATGCAGCAGGAGGTGAATGGCGGGTGAGTGAGTGAAGATTCATCTGTATTTAGAGCTGCTTCTCATTGCTCTCATTACCACCTGAACTCTACCTTCTGTCAGCATTATGGTGAGTTGTATAATTATTTCATTATATATTACAATGTAATAATAATAGAAATAAAGTGCACAATAAATGTAAAGCAGTTGAATCATCCCAAAACCCTTCCCAGCTCCCCCGCTCCCCTGCCCCCCTCCCCCGCCCGTCTGTGGAAAGACTGTCTTCCTTGAAACCGGTCCCTGCTGCCAGAAAGATTAGGGACCACTGTCCTATCACTCCTATCCCTAAGTAACTCCCCAGTGCTGGCAGCTGGAGTCCTTCAAGCTTAGGGCAACCACTTTGGTTTATGATATTCTGGAGCAATTATTCTCAACCCTGTCAGCACTTAAGAATTACCTGGGGAACTTTTGAAAGACACCAGTGTCTGAGCCTCACCCCAGATCCATCAGATCAGAAACTTTTGAACCAGGTCCAGACAAGAGTATCCTTTAAAACCTTCCTGTATGATTTGCATGTACAGCCAAGGTTGAGAACCACTACTGTAGAGGTTTTAAAACGGACCATCCTGATGCTCATGAGTTATATCCTGCGTTCTGGATATGACTTATGAGCAATCTTAAGACTTAAAGAGCTCCAAGAGACAATGCAAATCATTGCAAGCACTCATCTTTATCATACATTCATTTCCCAACAATTTCCAGGCCCTGCCTGTTCCCCATTGTCTGCAGACCTCTTTTATCTTACGGTTTACAGCTTCCATGGCTAGACTCCCTGTAATGTGCACAAGTAAACATCTTTAGAGTTTAGGCTAGTTTGGGTATAGATTCTTGTTACTTAGAGTTGATAGTATCCTAGCTCATGCAGTGTCTCAGGGGATTCTAGAAACTGAGGACTTGCAGCCCATTGCTGGAAGTTTCACAGAGACTGGTTGTCCTGAGCAGACATTAAGAATGTAAGTTTAACGCATATGCAATGTACCATGCATTTTCAACTAGGTTATCATATCATCTTTCTCACAGCCTTGTATATATTAGTGAGGCATTATTGGGATTTGTTTTCCACAGATGAGAAAACCGTGGTCAGGAACTTTTTTGGTTCAAATTCCTAGGGCTGGAAGGGCATGACCCCCAGGTCTTCTGATTCCTAGACTGTGATTCCATTCATCATTTCATCAAAACTGCAGTCCACTAATTATATATCAACATTTAGAAATAATTGCCATGCAAAATATTGATAAGGTTATTAATATTAAATCACACATACTAATTTGCACTATGAATTTCTGCTGTTGTTGGCAAAGTATGCTCAGTAGGCCCTGGGGAACTTCAAGAACTCAGTATTAGATCAGTAGTTTTCAAAGTGTGGTTCTAGGACCCTCAGCGTCAGTGTCACCTGAGAACTTGTTAGAAACTCAAATTCTCTGGCCCTACTCCAGACCTACTGAATCAGGCATTCTGGGGTGGGGCCCAACAATATTCATTTTTACAAGCCCTCCAGGTGATCTGATGCATGCTGTAGAACCACTACACACAAGTTATCTCAGAAAACTCTACCTAAATTTCAGGAGTCACTTGGTAAGGAGTAATACAGTCATGCTAACGCCTATCTGATCCCAGCTCAATCATATTTATTCCAGAGCCCACAGCGTAATCACTGGACTGTCTCACTTCCTAGCAGTAATGAACTTGAGAAGTTTTGGAGAGACTCTGCCAATGAGCATTCCAATGCCTGGATGATTCTTCTTCCTTTTCCTTTTTGTCTCCTTTTCTTTCTTCTCCTTCTCCTCCTTCTTCTAATAGCTTTATTGAGATATATTCCTTCCACCATACAATTCACCATTTAAGGTATATAATTCAATGACTTTTGGTATATTCACAGAGTTCCAACACCATCACCACAATCAATTTTAAAACATTTTTATCATCCAACAAGAAATTCTGTACCCATTAGCAATCACTCTCCATTTTTCCTCAACCCTTTAGCCCTAGGTAACCACAAAATTACTTTCTGTCTCTACGGATTTGTCTAATCTGGATATTTCATATAAAAGGAATCATTCAGTATGTGGTCTTTTGTGATTGTTTTTTAGTTAGCATTTTTTCAAGGTTCTTCCATGTTATAGCATGTGTCAGTACTTCATTTATTTTTATTGCCAAACAATATTCCACCGTATGGACATACTGCATGATATTTATCCATCACAAATTGATGGACATTTGGGTTGTTTCCACCTTTTGGCTATGAACAATGTTGCTATGAACATTTACATGCAAGTTTTTGTGTGGCCGTATGTTTTCATTTCCCTTGGCTGTGTACCTAAGAGTGGAGTTTTGGAGCTATATGGTAACTCTGTTTTTAACTTTTTGAGGAACTGCCAGACTGCTTTCCAAAGCAGCTGCACCATTTTACATTCCTACCAGCTGGGTATGAGTGTTTCAATTTCTCTACATCCTCACCCATACTTGTTATTAGGCCTACGTTCTTCAGAAAGCTATGGAAAGCCACCGCTGCTCTGGTGAGAGTTTTTAGAGCCTGGATCCACTCCTACCTGGAAGCCTCCTCAGGCATATAATCCCTTCTTGAGAAATTCTGAATATGCTGTTTGGCCTGATCTCAACGGGGAGCCTCCACAAAGGCCTTTGAATCAACACATCCCTCTGAGTGAGTTACTTTTAGGATTGGGGCAGATCCTGTTGTACATCGCTAGTTAAAACAGTATATACTCACGATGTCACTCCAGAGCAGATCTACATCTACTAGAGCAATCTGGATAAGACCTGTTGGCTCCATGGACAAGCTATTGGAAAGGCAGAAGGCATGGCTCATCCTAGTGCCTGGGAGAAGGTGGTAACCCCAGATGAACAGATTACTTAACCTAAAATATTGACTGGAAATTATTGGAGGATTCCATTTTGGGGCACTTTCTTTTTTCCCTTTTAACGTCTGTGTATAATTAGGATTTGGCTGCAGCACTATGTGACCAAAATACAGGGTCTTTATATATGTACTCTCAGGAAAGATGGCAAGTGTCTGCTGAACCATTCATATTTTCCTCCAAACAAGAATATTTGCCAGCTTCACAGTTTAGCTGAGGAAGGTCTTGAATAGCCCTGGTATACCCAGGCTGTCCTCCTCTTCCTGAAGCTTGCCTCTCTTTGTGTGATCCTTTGCTTTCCTATGATGGAACCCACATTTTTGCCATTTGAAGCTAGGCTTGAGAGCTAAAATGTTTAAAATGCTCATACTGCAGGCAGCAGAGAAAGTTAAGGAAGTTCAGGAAGAGCTGAAGTTAAGAAGAGAGAGGAGAGAAGATTGGGAGGGGTAGAATAAAGTGCACCTACTGTGTGCTGGATACTCAATCATGTGCTTTACATGTGACAGACCAGTTAATCTTCCAATAGTTCTAGGATAACCATTTTATGGTTGAGGAAAATTAGGTTCAGAGAGAATTAATAACTGACCCTAATTTTCATAGCTAGTACAAAGCACCAAGGGAACTTCATTGAATTCATCAGTCTTCTTCTCTTAATGAGGAGATGATATTAACCAAGGTAGTGGCAGGACCTGAAAGCAGTGGCACACGATTCTAAAAAGAGCAGGGGTTCCTGGACGCCAAATATCTGGGTTAGAATCCTGGTTCAACAAGTAAATGAAACGACATTAGACCAGCTTATCTTGCTTGGCACTATTGATACTTTGAGCCAGATAATTCCTTGTCGTGGGGACTGTCCTGTACATTATAGGATGTAGAGCAGCATCCCTGGCCTCTATCCACTAGATGCCAGTAGGTCTCCCCTCTCCAAAATGTGATAACCAAAAATACCTCCAGACATTGCCGCACATTCCCTGGGGAATAAAATCATCTCTGGTTGAGAACCACTGGGTTAGGCAAACCTGTTTTATTATCTGTAAAATGAGAGATAATAACCACCATGAGATTATTGTGAGAATCATATCAAACTGTGGTCTGGCAAGGCCTTTGTAAATTGTAATGCTTGACACAAACGGAGGTTGTCATTATCACCTCAGAAAAACACTAGACACTGGAGCGGAGGGGATCGTTATGCAAATCGGTGTGATTGAGCAGCCCAGGGTTCTGCAGGCAGCTGAGTATCCTTGTGCAGATATGTGACTGGCAGAATTAGTGTGGAAATGAGCAAGACTGGGAGGGTGTTGTTTCACCACCGTCAGGGGCTCCATTAGTCCATGTGATGAGTGTGGATGACAGAGGTCACTGAGAGTGAGTGGCAGGGCTGAGCAATGAAGGCAGAGAGCGAGGGAGGAGAATTTAGGAGGTTCGGAAGCAGTAGGCAGAAGGAGGAGCCTTCATGGTGGAGAAGGAGGCCTTCACGTGCACTGGAACCAAGATTGTGAAGGGAGAGCCAAGCCAGGTTGGTTCTGAGACGCTCATGGAAGGAAGCTGGTAGGTCTAAGTGCCGAATTAGTATTTGGGGATCTGTGAGGATGAATGAAGCCCAGAGACATGGAGGCTGCTGGAAATATCACTGTAGTAAATATATTATGTGCTTGTAAGTGAAACAACATGTTGAAATCAGAATACATGTAATCAAGAGCTTATGATCTGCTAGAGAACACTGCTGAAAGGAATGTCCCGTTGGGAAGATATGGATACAGATGAGGAAAAAAAGAAAATAATTCATTCAGAAAGCACTTAAGTGGTGTCATTCCAAGTCAAATTTCCTAATTTGACATAAGCCTTTTAAATGCTTAAAGCTATGTATATAATCCACATGATCTAGCAGGTAGTAGGCACTCAGTAAATATTTAGTCTCTTCCATTGGCAGGGCTATAGCATGAATCAGTTCATCCTTGCATTGATTGGAGGCGGTAAAGCTGGCCTTATTATTTCCAATTTACCAGTTTGGAAATGGAGGCTTTGAGAAGTAATGGCCCAAGTTACAGACATTGGGTGACAGGGTCTGGATATCAACCCATGTCTCCCAGTTCCAGATTGAGGGTCCTGAAGCACCCCACATTGCTCTGACCGTCAGTCCCAGCACCCCTGCCAGGTCTCTCAGGGGTATGGAGGGCTTGGCATCGTGAGACTCGACGAACGTGTCCTGTAGTTCATGCACATTTAACACGTCCTTCCCTCTGACCATCCTGAAGCACGCAGGGGCAGGGTGTTAACAGGGAAAGGAGCTTCCCTGAAGGTGACTTTCCTCTCCAGGGAGACAGTATTTCCATTGTCTCTGCCAGTTGCTTCCCCAGCACTGTCTGTCTGCCGCTTCCTCTGATCTTGCCTGACTACCTTAACTAAGAGTCACTCTCTTGCTCCCATTCCCACAGGGATGCACTTGTACTTCTTTGGGGTTGTAAACTCACTTAACCTTTCTGGCCTTCAGAGGATGGGCTTGGTCACCTAAGAAGCCTATTGTCTCTCCCAACTCTAAAAACACATGACCACTCCAGATCAGCATTTCTCAAAGTGAGGTCCACAGACCACCTGCATCATAGTCACAGAAAAATGTGCTAAAGGCAGATTCCTGCGGCCCCATCAACCCTACTGAAGTGCAATCCCTGGGGACAGGGCCCTGGAATCTGTGTTTTTAATGAGCTCCCCCACCCCCACTCCCACCGTGACTTTAATGCATAACAAAGTCTAGAACCACAGGGTTAGGTGCCTATTCATTCCCTGAGAATGAGTCTGATTTCATATTGTTCCCCGAGTGAGTGAGTGAGGCAGAACCATGCAAGGCTCCTCTGACAACTACCCAGCTGCCGGTCCGGGTCCAGGTGTGTCCGTGGCTCCATGGCACGCGGGCTGCGGTCAGGGCTTTGCACTATAGTCCTGTTTGCACGGGGCCCACCCTGGCCTCCTGCTCACACACAGCCCATGCAGACAGTGACATAGAGGAACTGAGAACCACAGCAAAGGCTGCAGCCCAGCCTTCCTCCCCTCCCTGTCAACAGCCTGGAGCCAAGCACGCTGGACGCTAATGACTGCTATTTTCTAACCCAGCTTTTTAAAATGCTGCAATATTAACGTCTACCAAAATAATTCAACCCTCTTGGACAGTGGGGTTGCTTCACCTAAGCAGAAGCACTGATTGAGTTGCCAAAGCCATGCAGGGTGTATGTGTGTGTCTGTGTCTGTGTGTCTGTGTGTGTATCTGTGTGCATGCACGGGTGTGCCCACGTTCATGCACTCATACATATATGCACATACTTTACTTTAATCTACACAAAATTAAATAAGACAGTATGTAGAAAGTGCTTGAAGAGAGGCTGGTATTAAAAAAAAAAATGAGTTATGGTTTTGCAAGGTAACGTGATGGATATTCTCCATTCCTCTTTCCAGATTACTTCTCTTTCCTGCCCTGGGCCCTGAGAAGCGTAATGCACTGTGTGAAAGTGCCCTCCGGCCCTCGGGTCCTTAGGCTTGACCAGTGGGAGGCACTAAGAAAACTGACATCTCACAGACCTGCACACTTACATCAGTATGTCTAACTGTGGCACACACTTTTATACTCATGATTTTGAATGTCATCTTTGCGTTCTTTGAAGGACAACTTTTCCCAGTTTTTCAAAGGAGGTGACTGATGCTGAGAAAGAAACTTGCCCAAGTTATCAGCTGGTGCAGATAATGTTTTAAAGTCTGGTGGAACACAAAGCTTTGCTCTCTCCCCGAATGGAACAAGTTGCAAAAGTGGGCATTTGGATGGAGTGGTATGAGCCATGAGGGTAGAAGATTGGTGGGTGGAAGTGGGACTGGCTTCACATTGAAGAAGGAACCACAGTGATGCTTCCCAACATCACACAACTGAAAAGAACATTCTTCTCCCACTGCGTAGCTAAGGGCCACAAGCAACTGGAGACAGATGTCCAGTGCTGAGGACCATCACCATGCTTCAGAATTGCCCTTGTATTGAATCCAGGCACTTATCATTTATATCAGCCAGGTCCAGGCAAGAAACAGGTACATATTCAAGAGGGATGACTGGAGAGAATAAATGAAAGAACCATGTGCAAAGGTGTGAGCAGGATTAAAGGTGAACCCCCAGGTCAGCTACACTAGAAAGAGCTGAAATACTGCTCCCAGGCCTGAAGGGGCAGGGAAAGGGTGATGTTACTGGAACCTAGTCTTAGAAGAGGGGACAGCCAACAGAAACTGAGGCTTCATGGAGAGAAACCCCGTCACTGCCTACCAGGGCTTGGCAGGAAAATTACTATTTTGCCCCTTTCTTCTCATCCTTTAATATTCCCCTGGTGCCTCCCACTGGCCAAGCCTAATGAGGACCCGAGGGCCGGAGGGCACTTTCACGCCGTGCATTACGCTTCTCAGGGCCCAGGGCAGGAAAGAGAAGTAATCTGGAAGGAGAAATGGAGACTATCCATCACGTCACCTTGCAAAACCATAACTCATTTTTTTTTTAATACCAGCCTCTCTTCAAGCACTTTCTACATACTGTCTTATTTAATTTTGTGTAGATTAAAGTAAAGTATGTGCATATATGTATGAGTGCATGAACGTGGGCACACCCGTGCATGCACACAGATACACACACAGACACACAGACACAGACACACACATACACCCTGCATGGCTTTGGCAACTCAATCAGTGCTTCTGCTTAGGTGAAGCAACCCCACTGTCCAAGAGGGTTGAATTATTTTGGTAGACGTTAATATTGCAGCATTTTAAAAAGCTGGGTTAGAAAATAGCAGTCATTAGCGTCCAGCGTGCTTGGCTCCAGGCTGTTGACAGGGAGGGGAGGAAGGCTGGGCTGCAGCCTTTGCTGTGGTTCTCAGTTCCTCTATGTCACTGTCTGCATGGGCGGTGTGTGAGCAGGAGGCCAGGGTGGGCCCGCCCCGTGCAAACAGGATTATAGTGCAAAGCCCTGACCGCAGCCCGCGTGCCATGGAGCCACGGACACACCTGGACCCGGACCGGCAGCTGGGTAGTTGTCAGAGGAGCCTTGCGTGGTTCTGCCTCACTCACTCTGGGAACAATATGAAATCAGACTCATTCTCAGGGAATGAATAGGCACCTAACCCTGTGGTTCTAGACTTTGTTATGCATGAAAGTCATGGTGGGAGTGGGGGTGGGGGAGCTCATTAAAAACACAGATTCCAGCGCCCCAGACCCAGGGATTGCACTTCAGTAGGGTTGATGGGGCTCCAGGAACCTGCCTTTAGCACATTTTTCCGTGACTATGATGCAGGTGGTCTGTGGACCTCACTTTGAGAAATGCTGATCTGGAGCGGTCATGTGTTTTTAGAGTTGGGAGAGACAATAGGCTTCTTAGGTGACCAAGTCCATCATCTGAAGGCCAGAAAGGTTAAGTGAGTGTACAACCCCAAAGGAAGTACAAGGGCGTCCCTGCGGGAATGGGAGCAAGAGAGTGACTCTTAGTTAAGGTAGTCAGGCAAGATCAGAGGAAGCGGCAGATAGACAGCGCTGGGGAAGCAACTGGCAGAGACAATGGAAATACTGTCTCCCTGGAGAGGAAAGTCACCTTCAGGGAGGGTCCTTTCCCTGTTAACACCCTGCCCCTGCGTGCTTCAGGATGGTCAGAGGGAAGGGCGTGTTAAATGTGCATGAACTACAGGACACGTTCGTCGAGTCTCACGATGCCAAGTCCTCCACACCCCTGAGAGACCTGGCAGGGGTGCTGGGACTGACCGTCAGAGCAATGTGGGGTGCTTCAGGACCCTCAATTTGGAACTGGGAGACATGGGTTGATATCCAGACCCTGTCACCCAATATGTCTGTAACTTGGGCCATTACTTCTCAAAGCCTCCATTTCCAAACTGGTAAAGTGGAAATAATAAAGCTAGCTTTACCGCCTCCAATCAATGCAAGGATGAACTGATTCATGCTATAGCCCTGCCAATGGAAGAGACTAAATATTTACTGAGTGCCTACTACCTGCTAGATCATGTGGATTATATACATAGCTTTAAGCATTTAAAAGGCCAATTTCAAATTAGGAAATTTGACTTGGAATGACATCACTTAAGTGCTTTCTGAATGAATTATTTTCTTTCTATCTGCTAGATCATGTGGATTGTTACATATACATATAATACATCTGTATTACAATGATGGAAAGGTACTGAAGGAGTAGAGTATTAAATACTAGTATCCCCATAGGAGTAATCTGTTTCTTCAAAGTACTTGGATACCCTACAAATGAGATTGCATAGCTCTGAAAGGAGGTCGTCCATATGCTGCAACCTTTACCCTGTTAATTAGGAAACACATGCACACACACACACGCACACAGAGCTTTTGGCATCAGAAACAAATCCATGAGACAAAAAGGTGGCTTACAGGAAGCGCATGGTTTTAAAGCACAGTAGTGAAGCACACTGCAGTGAGCCAAGGACAGCAGCGGGGAGAGTGAAGTTCCCTAAACAATAGAACTCCCAAAGCACTGCTCACGTTGAGGAGTGGGAGCCCTGTGTAAACACCACCCCTCGGAAACAGCCTCCCAATCCCTGACGCAAGTCCCGCCCTTGTTCCGGTCTCAGTCTGCTCTTCCAGTGCAGGGACTCTGCTCTCCTGGCCTGAGAGTGATGAATTAGGCTGTCGGGGGTGGGTACGAGGAAGAGCAGTAATTTTCCTGAGCAATGAAAACTGACATTTTCCCATGGCTAATCAGAAAGGTACTAAGCACCATTATGTTAGTCAAGCCCTTAGAGCTCCTGGGATGAGAGACATTATATAAGCATTAATTCTTATTGCAGTTGGAAGGAAGAACAACTAATACAGGAAATATTTTTAAGGGCTGGAATGGAAGGCTCTGAGTCAGGGATGACTTATGATGCCTTTGCTGCTCCTTTCACTGAAGGCGTCATCACAGAGCTTACCTGCACATCAGCTTGCTGGCTAGCTGTCGGGTGGCAGGACAGTAGTAAGGACAAGAACGTTTCCCCTGGAAAGTGTGTTCTTAAAATGTACTTGGACTCATTGAAAGTGGGATATAACATATGAAAGTACCTTGTGTGTTAGAAGGAAAGGGTTCTTACCTCTTCCATCCTACCTTTCTGTGTAGACTGTACTATGGAATAGACAATTACCCTGAAAGACGTGAACATTTAAGTGTCACTAATTTCTAGAATGATTTTGTTGGATTGTTTGTAAATAATCCTTTTGCCACTTTAATTGGAGTTGTATGAATGCCATATCTGAATTTGGAAAAAAATATTCACTTTGACAGTACTTTCTTCCCATCCAGGAATGTAATATACTTGCGCATTTATTAAAGAAAAATCATTTATTAAAGCTTGCTGGGACCTTGGATAAGTCATCAAACCTCTCTGAGCCTCAGTTTCCTCATTTGTTAAACAAGGGGATTGCATCAGATGAGGGTCCCTTTCCATCTCTAACATTTAGTAATTCTATATTTAAAATATATTCCTGAAAAAAGATATGCTTTTTAGTGTTGTCAAAGCTTCTGTCTCTGAAACCTCAAAGTCACTATTAAATTATTGGTTCTGGAAAAGAATTGATCATTGAGAAAGTTTAGGAGCTGTCCTCTCATAGTCTACCCCCTACTTCTTCACCAGAGCCATATTACTTTCAGATGTCTAGAAATATCATGGTTTTCTTCCTGGCCTTTGCGTGATCTTCCAACAGTGCAGGACACTTTCCATGGCCTCTTCCCCTTTCACTGGGCTCACCTCAACCCACGTGCAGACTTCCACTTAGACAGTGCCTCTCCTGGGAAGCCTTCCCTGACCCTCCCATCTGGATAGTGCTCACCTGTGCATTCCTGTTTAAGTGCCCCTATTATACCACCTCCCAAACTTGTGTGCTTGCCTATTTATTTTTTAGAAACTTTCTCTAGATTGTAAGATCCCTGAAGATAGAAATTCTATGTTATTCACCCTTACATCCTATTTCTAATGGAGTTTCTGGCCCATAATCGATGCTTGATAAATATTTATTGTTGCTATGGTAGAATTGTAAACTCTGAGCCAATTATAATCTTCAACAGTTTAGTAACAATTTAGTACCTCTGAGTAACATTTTCACATTTGTCATTGTCAGTCAGCTCTTCTCAGTGCCCATTGTCATGGAGAGCTGCTCCATAAATCACCAGCTTGGTTAGGCTACCCAAAGGCATTTGTGTACTTACCCTAGGACCATCTGAGAAACACGCTATTTTCACTTTTCTGGAATGGGAAGTACATTTCACAGAGTCTCCCTAGGGTTCTGGAATCTTGGGATTCTCCCTTACCTCCTTTGGAGAGATAATCCAAATCTGTGAAAGTGGCCTCAGATGGGGTCTGCTCCAAGAAGACTTCATGAGAGAAAGGCAAAGGAGAATTTGTTAACATTTATGGTAAATCCAATGCAAAGCTCCTCAAACCCCACAAGGACTAGAATACCCCAAATACAAACTTTGAGGAAGGAGATCCTTCTACAAATTTTGACTTTTAGTCCTTTAAAAGAATAGTCCAGAAAAGGCCAGGGATAAATATCTGAATACAAATTGTTTTACATCTTGATAATCTCCATAAATATCAAACAATGATGCCTTCATCCCTTCTGCTTCTAATAATTGCCATCTAATTTTGACTGATGAAATAAAGTTTCCATTTTAAGGCAGGACAAGAAAAAATTAAACATAAAATTCTCTCTGTGTGTTTATTTGGGTCTCCTCCCTCCCTAATGTGCAGTGTGCATCTGCATTATACATTAACCACAGCTCCTTAAAGATAGGAGTGCCTGTTCAACCATAAAGATCAATTTTTTTTTTTCTTTCTTCTCACACTAGCAATGTAACTTCTCAAAAGAATAGTGTTCTTTCCCAGCTCTGTAGGGGGTCATGGTGACTTGCTGCTTGCTTTGTACGCACTTACCTGGACTATATATCCTTGGTAAACTTTATGTAAAATATCAGTATGTCATTTTGATGTATGATCCTTTGTCTCGAAAATGTACGTGACTATGCCTTTGACGTCTAACAAGCGGAACAGTTCTCAGAGCTTTCTGAGAATTTGCCTTCCTGGTTATAATCCTCAGTTTGGCTGGACTAAAATTCTTTCTTTTTCTTCTTGATAGCTAATTGAATTTTCATCGACATGACAAAGTTTCTTCACTCTCTGAGTACAAATACTTTCATTGTAAAATAAGGTAATCAGTATTCATCTTGGGAGTTATGGTGAGAATTAATCTACTCCCTTTTCTTCCTAATTGCCAATTTATAATCCAGCTCACAACAGGAAGGCAATTTGATGAAAGGAATCTAGGCTATTTTTTTTTTTTTTTCATTTGCTTTCTAGTCCTGGGTTGGAGAAAGGAAGGTGAAGGTATACTTATGGTCAAAAGCCCAGGAGTCTTTGATCAGTATTGTGGAACCTACTCTTCCCCTAATGGATTAGAGAGGTTGGAAAGGAATCATCAGGACTTGACATCAAGTCCCTGCCCTCCAATATTCCTTGAAGCCTCAAGTAAGTAAACATAACTCTCTGAGTCTCCTCAATTGTAAAAATTGGCATAATAATATCCAGTTCTCAAATGTATTATGAGGATGAGATGATAATTGTGTCTGTGAAGTGCTCAGGCAGTGCCTGGCTCAGAGGAACCAGTCAGGAGTTGAGGACAATTCCTGTCCTCTTTTCTAGGCTGCACAGTCCTGCCCTCTGAGACTCCATTTCCACGGCTCATCCAGTAGACATAGAGGTGCAGCCTGGGATGCTTTCAACTCCTGCTGATTAGAGAACTTACTCAAATAAGCAGGTGCGTGGTAGAGTGGTGAGGTGAGGGGCTCTGGAGTCAGCAAGAAGAACTGCCTTTGGCAGTTGGTTATTTGAACTCTACGTTTGTGTTTGCCCAGTTGTAACATAGGGATAATAGTATCTACTTCATAGGATTGTTGTGAGTATGAAAGGAGAAAATGCACGATGCTTCATAGTAAGCACTCAACAAAAGATATTCGTTGACTATTTTAGGCAAAAAAAAAAGCTCAACTCACATGCATCCCCCTCTCTGAAGAGTTTTCTGATCACACAACTAAGATGTCATTGCTTTGAGCTGCCATAACACATTGCCCGTATTTCTTTTCAGCATGAAATTGTCGTGCTGCCATGTGTTAAAATTAGCAGCTTACACGAGACTCCCACACAAAGTTGTGTGCTTCTTGAAGACAAGGACTGCTTGTTTCAGCCATGAGTTCCTCAGAATCAGTGTGGGTACATAGTAAAGGCTCAAAAGCCATTGTTGAGCTGAACTGAAATGATGAATTAAAACAGAAAACTCCTTCTGCCAAACATGATAACTAGGAAGAGAGGTGCTGTGTCTCCCCAGAAACAACTAAAACGGCAAGAAACAAATCAAATTTAACAGTCACCCTGACATGGGTGGTCGGGAAATTGATTGAGGGTGAGAAGTGATTGAAAGACACAAGTAAAAATTCCATTTTACAGGAAAAATCACTGAGAAAAATATGAATAATGATATTAAACATGTTATTTGGAGAGCATCGAGATCGATGAATTGGGCAATTTTTCCCAGGTTTGCCAGGAAAGGGAATCAAGGTCACTCAACTCCTGACAGTTTAACCTTTCAAATTCAACTTTATTTACTCTCACTCAGCTAAAGACAAATCAGCTGACACACTAAGTAGAATAAATATTAAATGGTGGATCACTTACAACTATGATTTATGGACCCTGTACAGCTTGTAGTATGTGTGCAGATAGCATTGTACTGACAGACTCTGAGAGGGGTGGGGACGAGGTGAGGAGAGGAGAGATGGGAATTAAACCTCTGCAGGTTTCCACTCATATCACTTCCTCCTCATCTGGGAAATTTTATCTTCTCCTTATTGTCCAAGAAACTGTTGTGCAAACACCTCACACCTGACAGACCTGTTGGATGAGAACCATGGTATGAGGTTTCAGATATCAGGGCGAGATATGGCAGTTATTTTCCATGAAACAAAAGCAGACAGCATCCCTCAACTCCAGGGCTTCATCAGAAGAGACCAAATACTTGCCACCGGCACCAAACATGTGAGCAAGATGCAGTGCAGGAGAAAGGGAGGGAGGGGGTGTTTATTCCAGCACATATGCAGCCCCTGTCCTAAATCGGAGCCAAACTGGATGCCAGTGAACCTAAGTGATGCAGGGTTTCACTGATACAATTCCAGCTCCTCATCAATGTTAATGAGCCATTTACAATTACGGTGAAAAATAATATTTTTAAAAACTAAACTTAGTATCTTTCGTTTGCCTAAAAGGTCCAGCAGATACTGGTGTTAGTGTAGATGGTTATAATTCTTATGCTCCTGAAGTCCACAGACTTTCGTCTATGCCTGGGATCTGCCTTGCACTCATGCAGACTGTCAGGCAAGTTGCTTAACCGTACAAGTTTGGGAGGGAGTGAGCTGTTTCCCAACCGGTAAAATGAGGAGGTCGGTGCAGCTTATCTTCAAGACTGTGATGCTTAGCATTCTAAAGATCATAGACAATCTTTGAGAATCCGATGAAAACACTAAACCTTCCTTGCAGAAGAGAGTGCATACATTAGACTTTTAACATACATTTTCAGGGACGTTATGGACACCTTGAATCCAACCACAGACCATGGGTCCCTGCCACCCAAAGGATTCTTTCCTAATATTTTATGACTATGAATTCCTACCAAGAGAGGATAAACCACGGGGCACTGCTTCTGCCTTCAAAGACCTAATTTTAAATTCAGTGTTCTAGAGAGTATCAGGTTAAAACTTTAAAAATCTGATATTTCCTGAATTTTAACCCATACGGTATTATAAAATTTTAATCAAACAACTTCAAATAAGCCTTAGGTTCCTTTCTGTATATTTGTAAATAAAATTAAATTTTCTTAACGAACCAGACTTTCTACTTGAATTACGATTTCAAAGGTATTTCTCCAGGAAAAAAAATTTGACCCTAGACTGTAAATATAAACAAATAATCACATTTTGATAAGAACTAATATTCACCTGTGAAACCTTATTATAGGCCTGATTGAAGGAACCACCCTGATGTGACCATTGTATTAAAATGCCAGGAAAACAAATTTAAGGGTTGACCACTTAGCAGAGCACTGTGTCAGTACAATCACAAATTCCCTTTTAAATGTCTACTTTGTGACCTGGAGCATTTTAAGGATTAATCCAAGAGGTCAAACAGGAAATGAGTTAGGTAGGTGGTGAGAGGTGACAAGCATAAGAGATTTCAACAGAGGGGGAAATATTAAGAAAATGTCACAATCATAACATGGCTAAAAGCTCTATTTGGAGGAAAAAAGTATTAGGTATCTTAGCACCTTCCAAATCACATCCTTTTTTCTACTTAAAACTTGTTCAGACTCTCTTATTCATTTACATATTTCCAAAGCCCAAGTCAGCATCTGACCCATTGTTCTTTCTGCAAATTTTTTGCTTCCTTCTTCCCATCTTTTGGCAAAAAAAAATGACAGAGTAAGAAGCAAAAATATCTGTACATACCTCATCTTCCTGTTGCAGAGTCTGGAATCCTATTAGATTCTGTTCCTTGGGCCAGTGTGTGAAGTCCCCAACCCGTCCCTGTTTATGCTGTAAATATTTCTCAGATGGTTAAGACTATAATGGGCTTGTAATCATTAATATGATGTGAAATGTGGCCTCCCAGTTCAATTTCTCATAGTTAGCCGAGACTGGGCCCGGAAAAACGAAAGACAATGAGCAAGGACAGGTAAGTTCTGACTGACATCCGGAAAAGAGGGAGACCCTAAGAGATGACTAAGGACACTTGTGCTGAGATGGGATGTGCTGGGGGAGAAGACACCCGGCGGAAAGGGAATGCTGAAAGAACCAGTTGAAAACGCACAGGGTAAACTACCTTCTTTTTAGTTTCGACCCAAATAATTCCAATCACTCTAGTCTGGATGTGGCAGTTGTTTTACTTTGAAAACTTTGTACATGGGAGGCATTAAAAATATCTGTGGAATGAACGAAATTATCACCCACACCCCTGAGCCCTATGATAACTAAGTTAAAAATCCTTCTCATATAAAATGCAGTTCTAAAGCCGAGGCCCCCTTAGAGCTGACTGACTTTCATCAGTGACAGTGTGGCCATCTGTCTGAAATAAATGCTTTTAAGGTCATTCTCCATAATTCTGCAGCCCATGTTTCTTTCTAGTCATGCAATCTGTGCATTTCATTCTATCATCATTTCCTTTGCTTTTCAGTGTGACCACATTGAGAATACAACTATTCTACTATTCACTGTATTGGTAGCATTTATGGAGCATCTAACAAGTGCCAGGCATTAGAGAAAGTATCTGAAAATGCATTTGTTCATTTGCATCAGGTTATATTAACACTTTTCCCATTTTACAGATGGGGCAATTGAAATTCAGGGAGTTCAAAGCCCTTCAGTTAGTAAGCCCTGGCTCAGGCTCCCATTCCATACTGTGTGCTTCAAAGTCAGGACTCTAAGTCCGTCTGTGCAACTGTGCTCTGCAGAGAGCAGGCACTCAGTCTAGGCTGCTGACAAGTGAGAAACAGTTCACCATATTAATTGCATATTACAGGAGAGCTCAAGTCTCCCCAGGAATAATAAATGCCAAGGCCCTGGTGCCATGTCGGCTCCATTTAGTCTGGACTTGGAAAACTCTCACTCTTCTAAAGCTGTGCCCCTGAAAGCCTGCTGTTCATCAGGCAAAATACAAGGCGGGAGATCTGGCAGGGCTGGGTGTCATTTTCACACTCTGCTCAAAGGTGTGGGTGATGTATCAGAGGCCTGCAAGTGGCCTTGAGAAGTAGACAATTTCTCTCCTACCCCTTCCCATACCCGGGGACTCTGTAGCCCCAGCTTGAAGGTTGCTGCTTTCTGGGCAGAGCGAGGCAGTCTGGTGCTGTTTCCCGGGGACGTAATCTCGCCTTGAGCGATTCCTGTTCTCACTGCCTCATTCTTCTACGCTAGCCTGGTAGAAACTACCTCGTACCAGCTAGTGAACCGGAACCATGACCTATTCCTTCCTGTAGGGCAGTAAAGGCAAGGTCTGGCCTATGCTGGTAACCACAAACCAGCCTGGGCTGCCCTGGGTCACCTCATCTCCCAGTGAGGCAGCTTGGCTTTCTGACTGCTTTCTGAGTCCCAGCCATCCCAGAGCTGGAAGGTCAAACTACCTGCTCTGCGATTGGCATCTTAATCATAAGTTCTTGTAATCATCATCACATTGCTGTGAAAATGATCAGAATGTCTCTGATTTCCCAACTGGGAAGCAGTGGCTCAGCTAGGTGAAGGAACATACCCGAGGCACACCCTAGAGAATGTCGGAAAGAAGATTCAAACCTAGCCTGTCTGGCTGTACAGTCCGTGCTTTCCCCGAGACCACACTAGCTTACAGCCTCTCTCTCCTGCTCCTCTCTGCAGGACACTCAAGCGAGAGATAGCAGTCCATTCCCTGCGAGAGGCTCCTCTTTCCAGCTGAGGGCTGGGTCCCTGCACTATTTATTCCACTGAGCCAGAGCAGGGCCCTGAAACTCTTCCTCTCGACCCCACTTCCCACTGCAACTTAATCACATTCGTTAAACCAGGAACAACTGGTTTTGCAGTGGCATTCACCTGAGGCTAAATTCACCTTCAACCATGTCCTGTGCACTGCTCTCTGAAATCTTGAAACTTAATCACAGGTTTTTCAAAAGCCAGTACTCTTTCCCTATCGCACAGTGCAATCTTCTAGGCTAGAGATCAGAATGCCTGGTCTTGATGTAGTGCAAAGAGCATGGACTCTGGAATCATACAGGATGATCCCAGATTCTGTCACTTAATCACTCTGTGACCTTAGGCAAGTCACTTAACCCCTCTGAACTTCAATTTGCTAATATTTACCTCCCAGCATAGATGTGAAAATTAGCGATAATGTTTATAATAAGCCTAAGAGTGAGGGGACATAGTAGATTCTTCACAACCAGTAGCTATTTTTATTACATGCACCACTTCATTGGTATGTGACATAGGGAAAATCTATGCCTATGTCATGCCTCAGTTTCCCCATCTGCAGAATGGAAATAATCTGAGTCTCCTGCCTAATTCAATCTCACAAAAGCTGTAGAGATAGTGTACCTCTTCACTGTAAAAGATTGAGTTCCCTCAATGACTAAAGGAGAAAAATTCTGGCCATGCATGACCCACAGCCATTATATTATTATGCAACTTTTGTTTTCTCCAGAGCTTCTTGCTCTTGGCAAACATTAATTTATTCATTTTCTCATCTTCCCTTTTAGCATCATACACTGAGGACTTTATTAAGCTGTTCCAGGAAAGCAATGCACTTCCTGTCTCTCATTAAACACATGATGAGTCTGGGATGTTGTTAGTTATCCAAAAATAAATCAGGTCACATATAAGCCAGATTTTCTGGCCATTTTAAGGACCAACTCAAAGAACCTCTTGTTGATCTAATAAAAAAACTTACCTGATTATTTTGGGTTGCTTCAGGGATTTATTAACATTTATGGAATACCTATGAGGTGGTGGTTGTTTTATATGTGTATATATATATAACATAAAATAAAATAAAATAAAATATAATATAATATAATATAATTGATATAATATAATATAATATAATATAATATAATATAATATAATATAACAAACAAGGCCTAATGAAGAAACATGGGGAAAATTGTTTTTAACTTTTTAAAAAATTTTTATTGGGGTATATTTGCTTTACAATAATGTGTTAGTTTCTGCTTTATAACAAAGTGAATCAGCTATACATATACATACATCCCCATATCCCCTCCGTCTTGCGTCTCCCTCCCATCCTTCCTATCCCACCTCTCTAGGTGGTCACAAAGCACTGAGCTGATCTCCCTGTGTTATGCAGCTGCTTCCCACTACTTATTTATTTTACATTTGGTAGTGTATATATGTCCATGCCACTCTCTCACTTCGTCCCAGCTTACCCTTCCCCCTCCCTGTGTCCTCAAGTCCATTCTCTACATCTGCTTCTTTATTCCTGTCCTGCCCCTAGGTTCTTCAGAACCATTTTTTTTTTTTTTTTAGATTCCATATATATGTGTTAGCATATGGTATTTATTTTTCTCTCTCTAACTTACTTCACTCTATAAGAGGCTCTAGGCCCATCCACCTCACTACAAATAACTCAATTTTGTTTCTTTTTATGGCTGAGTAATATTCCATTGTATGTATGTGCCACATCTTCTTTATCCATTCACCTGTTGATGGACACTTAGGTGGCTTCCATATCCTGGCTATTGTAAATAGAGCTGCAATGAACATTGTGGTACATGACTCTGGAATTATGATTTTTTCAGGGTATATGCCCAGTAGTGGGATTGCTGGGTCATATGGTAGTTCTATTTTTAGTTTTTTAAGGAACCGCCACACTGTTCTCCATAGTGGCTGTATCAATTTACATTCCCACCAACAGTGCAAGAGGGTTCCCTTTTCTCCACACCCTCTCCAGCATTTATTGTTTGTAGATATTTTGATGATGGCCATTCTGACTGGTGTGAGGTGATACCTCATTGTAGTTTTGATTTGCATTTCTCTAATGATTAGTGATGTTGAGCACCCTTTCATGTGTTTGTTGGCAATCTGTATATCTTCTTTGGAGAAATGACTATTTAGGTCTTATGCCAATTTTTGGATTGGGTTTTTTTTTTTTTGATATTGAGCTGCATGAGCTGCTTGTAAATTTTGAAGATTAATCCTTTGTCAGTTGCTCCCTTTGCAAATATTTTCTCCCACTCTGAGGGCTGTCTTTTGGTCTTGTTTATGGTTTCCTTTGCTGTGCAAAAGCTTTTAAGTTTCATTAGGTCCCATTTGTTTATTTGTGTTTTTATTTCCATTTCTCTAGGAGGTGGGTCAAAAGGGATCTTGCTGTGATTTATGTCATAGAGTGTTCTGCCTATGTTTTCCTCTAAGAGTTTTATAGGGTCTGGCCTTACATTTAGGTCTTTAATCCATTTTGAGTTTATTTTTGTGTATGGTGTTAGGGAGTGTTCTAATTTCATTCTTTTACATGTAGCTGTCCAGTTTTCCCAGCACCACATATTGAAGAGACTGTCTTTTCTCCATTGTATATTCTTGCCTCCTTTATCAAAAATAAGCTGACCATGTGTGCATGGGTTTATCTCTGGGCTTTCTATCCTGTTCCATTGATTTATATTTCTGTTTTTGTGCCAGTACCATACTGTCTTGATTACTGTAGTTTTGTAGTATAGTCTGAAGTCCGGGAGCCTGATTCCTCCAGGTGCGTTTTTCTTTCTCAAGATTGCTTTGGCAATTCAGGGTCTTTTGTGTTTCCATACACATTGTGACATTTTTTGTTCCAGTTCTGTGAAAAATGCCAGTGGTAGTTTGATAGGGATTGCATTGAATCTGTAGATTGCTTTGGGTAGTATAGTCATTTTCACGATGTTGATTCTTCCAATCCAAGAACATGGTATATCTCTCCATCTATTTGTATCATCTTTAATTTCTTTCATCAGTGTCTTATAGTTTTCTGTATACAGGTCTTTTGTCTCCTTAGGTAGGTGTATTCCTAGGTATCTTATTCTTTTTGTTGCAATGGTAAAAGGTCGTGTTCCCTTAATTTCTCTTTCAAATTTTTCATCATTAGTGTATAGGAATGCAAGAGATTTCTGTGCATTACTTTTGTATCCTGCTACTTTACCACATTCATTGATTAGCTCTGGTAGTTTTCTGGTAACATCTTTAGGATTCTCTATGTATAGTATCATGTCATCTGCCAAGAGTGACAGCTTTATTATTTCTTTTCTGATTTGGATTCCTTTTATTTCTTTTTCTTCTCTGATTGCTGTGGCTCAAACTTCCAGAACTATGTTGAATAATAATGATGAGAGTGGACAACCTTGTCTTGCTCCTGATGTTAGAGGGAATGGCTTCAGTTTTTCACCATTGAGAATGATGTTGGCTGTGGGTTTGTCTTATTATGTTACCTTTATTATGTTGAGGTAAGTTCCCTCTATGCCTACTTTCTGGAGGGTTCTTATAAATTGGTGTTGACTTTTGTTGAAATGATCATATGGTTTTTCTCCTTCAATTTGTTAATATGGTGTATCACATTGATTGATTTGATTTGTGTATATTGAAGAATCCTTACATTCTTGGGATAAAGCCCACTTGATCACGGTGGGTGATCCTTTTAATGTGCTGTTGGATTCTGTTTGCTAGTATTTTGTTGAGGATTTGTGCATCTATGTTCATCAGTGATATTGGCCTGTAGTTTTCTTTCTTTGTAACATCTTTGTCTGGTGTTGGTATCAGGGTGATGGTGGCCTCATAGAATGAGTTTGGGAGTATTCATCCCTCTGCTATATTTTGGAAGAGTTTGAGAAGGAT
This sequence comes from Balaenoptera borealis, assembly GCF_965194805.1. NCBI lineage: Eukaryota > Metazoa > Chordata > Mammalia > Artiodactyla > Balaenopteridae > Balaenoptera > Balaenoptera borealis. The sequence goes on along the minus strand of NC_138860.1, from coordinate 61,563,721 downwards.
AAGTGTTATCTCTTCTCTAAATGTTTTATAGAATTTGCCTGTGAAGCCATCTGGTCCTGGGTTTTTGTTTGTTGGAAGATTTTTAATCACAGTCTCAATTTCAGTGCTTGTGATTGGTCTGTTTATATTTTCTATGTCTTCCTGGTTCAGTCTCAGAAGGTTGTGCTTTCTAAGAATTTGTCCATTTCTTCCAGGTTGTCCATTTTATTAGCATATAGTTGCATGTGCTAATCTCTCATGATCCTTTCTATTTCTGCAGTGTCAGTTGTTACTTCTCCTTTTTCATTTCTAATTCTGTTGATTTGAGTCTTCTCCCTCTGTGCTACCCTCTCGATTTCCCCTTTTATTACTGTTAGTGTTTGCCTTATGTATTGAGGTGCTCCTATGTTGGGTGCATAAATATTTACAATTGTTATATCTTCTTCTTGGATTGATCCCTTGATCATTACGTAGTGTCCTTCTTTGTCTCTTGTAATAGACTTTATTTTAAAGTCTATTTTGTCTGATATGAGAATTGCTATGTCAGCTTTCTTTTGATTTCCATTTGCATGGAATATCTTTTCCCATTCCCTCACTTTCAGTCTGTATGTGTCCCTAGGTCTGAAGTGGGTCTCTTTTAGACAATATATATACGGGTCTTGTTTTTGTATCCATTCAGCCAGAGTATGTCTTTTCGTTGGAGCATTTAATCCATTTACATTTAAGGTAGTTATTGATATGTATGTTCATATTACCATTTTCTTAATTGTTTGGGGTTTATTATTGTAAGTCTTTTCCTCCTCTTGTGTTTCCTGCTTAGAGAAGTTCCTTTAGCATTTTTTGTAAAGTTGGTTTGGTGGTGCTGAATTCTCTTAGCTTTTGCTTGTCTCTAAAGGTTTTAAATTCTCTGTCAAATCTGAATGATATCCTTGCTGGGTAGAGTAATCTTTGTTGTAGTTATTTCCCTTTCATCACTTTAAATATGTCCTGCCACTCCCTTCTGGCTTGCAGGGTTTCTGCTGAAAGATCAGCTGTTAACCTTATGGGGATTCCCTTGTATGTTATTTGTTGTTTTTCCCTTGCTGCTTTTAATATTTTTTCTTTGTATTTAATTTTTGGTAGCTTGATTAATATGTGTCTTGGTGTGTTTCTCCTTGGATTTATCCTGTATGGGACTCTCTGCACTTCCTGGACTTGATTGACTGTTTCCTTTCCCATATTAGGGAATTTTTCAACTATAATCTCTTCAAATATTTTCTCAGTCCCTTTGTTTTTCTCTTCTTCTTCTGGGACCCCTATAATTCGAATGTTGGTGCATTTAATGTGTCCCAGGGGTCTCTGAAACTGTCCTCAATTCTTTTCATTCTTTTTTTTTTTATTCTGCTCTGCAGTAGTTATTTCCACTATTTTATCTTCCAGGTCACTTATCTGTTCTTCTGCCTCAGTTATTCTGTGATTGATTCCTTCTAGAGAATTTTTAATTTCATTTATTGTGTTGTTCATCATTGTTTGTTTGCTCTTTGTTTCTTTTAAGTCCTTGTTAAATGTTTCTTGTATTTTCCCCATTCTATTTCCAAGATTTTGGATCATCTTTACTATCATTACTCTGACTTCTTTTTCAGCTAGACTGCCTATTTTCTCTTCATTTGTTTGGTCTGGTGTGTTTTTATCTTGCTCCTTCATCTGCTGTGTGTTTCTCTGTCCTCTCATTTTGCTTAACTTACTTTTTTTGGGATCTCCTTTTCACAGGTGTGGGTTCATAGATCCCGTTGTTTTTGGTGTCTGTCTTCAGTGGCTAAGGTTGGTTCAGTGGGTTGTGTAGCCTTCCTGTTGGAGGGGACTAGTGCCTGTGTTCTGGTAGATGAGGCTGGATCTCGTCTTTCTGGTGGGCAGGACCACGTCCGGTGGTGTGTTTTGGGGTCTCTGTGACCTTATTATGATTCTAAGCAGCCTCTCTGCTAATGGATGGGGTTGTGTTCCTGTCTTGCTAGTTGTTTGGCATAGGGTGTCCAGCACTGTAGCTTGCTGTTCGTTGAGTGGAGCTCAGTCTTATCACTGAGATGGAGATCTCTGGGAGAGCTTTCACCATTTGATATTATGTGGACCTAGGAGGTCTCTGGTGGACCAATATCCTGAACTCAGCTCTCCCACCTCAGAGGCACAGCCCTGACACCTGGGCAGAGCACCAAGACCCTGTCAGCCACACAGCTCAGAAGCAAAAGGAGAAAAAAGAAAGAAAGTAAGAAAGAAAGAAAGAAAGAAAGAAAGAAAGAAAGAAAGAAAGAAAGAAAGAAGAAAGAAAGAAGAAAGAAAGAAAGAAAGAAGAAAGAAAGAAAGAAAGAAAGAAAGAAAGAAAGAAAGAAAGAAGAAAGAAAGAAAGGAAAGAGAAAGAAAAAGTTATTAAAATTAAAAATAAAAAAATTATTAAAAATAAAAAATATTAAAAATAATTTTAAAAAGAAAGAAGCGAGCAACCAAATCAATAAACAAATGTACCAATGAAAATAAACTCTAAATACTAAACTAAGATAAACGTAAGACCAGAAACAAATTAGATGCAGAAAGCAAACCCCAAGTCTACTGTTGCTCCCAAAGTCCACCTCCTCAATATGGGATGATTCATTGTCTATTCAGGTATTCCACAGATGCAGGGTACTTCAAGGTGATTGTGGAGATTTAATCCGCTGCTCCTGAGGCTGCTGGGAGAAATTTCCCTTTCTCTTCTTTGTTCGCACAGCTCCTGGGGTTCAGTTTTGGATTTGGCCCTGCCTCTGCGTGTAGGTCGCCTGAGGGCGTCTGTTCCCCACTCAGACAGTATTGGGTTAAAGTAGCAGCTGATTCGGGAGCTCTGCCTCATTCAGGCCAGGGGGAGGGAGGGGTACGGAATGCGGGGCGAGCCTGCAGCGCAGAGACCGGCATGACGTTGCAACAGCCTGAGGCGCACCTTGTGTTCTCCCGGGGAAGTTGTCCCTGGATCACGGGACCCTGGCAGTGGCGGGCTGCACAGGCTCCTGGTAGGGGAGGTTTGGATAGTGACCTGTGCTTGCACACAGGCTTCTTGGTGGCTGCAGGAGCAACCTTATCATTTCATGCCCATCTCTGGGGTCTGCGCTTATATCTGTGCTGATAGTCACAGCTCGCGCCAGTCTTTGGAGATCATTTAGGCGGAACTCTGAATCCCCTCTAATCGCGCACCCCGAAACAATGGTCTCTTGCCTCTTAGGCAGGTCCAGACATTTTCCCGGACACCCTCCCAGCTAGCTGTGGCGCACTAGCCCCCTTCAGGCTGTGTTCACGCAGCCAACCCCAGTCCTCTCCCTGGGATCCGACCTCCGAAGCCCGAGCCTCAGCTCCCAGCCCCCACCCGCCCCGGTGGGTGAGCAGACAAGCCTCTCAGGCTGGTGAGTGCAGGTCGGCACCGATCCTCTGTGTGGGAATCTCTCCGCTTTGCCCTCTGCACCCCTGTTGCTGCGCTCTCCTCCGTGGCTCCAAAGCTTCCCCCCCGCCACCCCCGTCTCCACCAGTGAAGGGGTTTCTCTTTTGTCTGTTTTTCCTTTTTTCTTTTGCCCTACCCAGGTACATGAGGAGTTTCTTGCCTTTTGGGAGGTCTGAGGTCTTCTGCCAGCGTTCAGTAGGTGTTCTGTAGGAGTTGTTCCACATGTAGATGTATTTCTGATGTATTTGTGGGGAGGAAGGTGATCTCCATGTCTTACTCCTCCGCCGTCTTGAAGGTCTCTCCGGGATAATTGTTAAGTAATATGAGTACTTTCATAAGAGTATGAACAGTTTTATGGAAATGCCAAAGAGGAAAAGTAAATTCTGCATCGTGAGTGAAAAGGCAGGATATCTTCATAGAATAATGATAACAGATATTTGCTGAGATCCTTCCTAAGTGCTAGGAAAGTACACAGTACTTTACAGGTGTTATTGTCTCAAATACTCACAACAACCTTTTGAGATGGAGGTTAGTATTACTCCAATTTTAAAAAGAAGAAACTGAGGCTCAGAGACATTAAGTACATTGTATGAGGTCCCACTTCTGACCACATACAGACAAAGAACCTGCACTTGGCAGCACTGTGCTGTGCTGCCTTCCCACTGGGAAGTGACAGTTGCATACTTAGTGTGTGCCTGGTGGTGTACTCAACACTTTACATGTATTGAATATTATATCATTTAATCCTCATCACAACCCTGAGAGCCGTGTGAGATAATAGTTTTATTATTCTCATATAACAGAAGAAGAAACTGAAGCTCAGGGAGATTACATAAGCAAACTTATTTCTGTATGTTGTCAATAAAATAAGTTGAGATTTGATTTCACCTGTCTGATTGCAGAAACCTTACTCAATCATGGTGCTATTTTGCCCTTAAATGCAGTGGTGACCCTTGAGCCCAGTTTTCAAAGTGGAACAGAATTTGGCCAGAGGAGAAAAATATTCAAGTCAGGAATGTAAGTCTGGGTGAGGGGAGGAGACTCCCAGAATCACAAAGCAGAAGGAGTAGAGAAGTGCTTCTCAAATCTGAAATGCATAAGAACCAATTCAGAATCTTTCTATAATTACACGTACCAGTACCCAACCTGGACCTGCTAAATCAGAACCTCTGGGGTCAGATATCTCTGTGTCATTAAAAACAGCCTCTAGAAGTTCTGATGCTCACAATAGTTTGAGACCAGCTAGTGTAGAGCCGTATCTAAAAGACACTGGAGGAAAGGAGATGTTGGAGAGTGCCCATTCCCTGGATCAAACCTAAATATGCCTTCATGTTATAGCTGTGATTTCAGATCATGGATAGAACCAAACCACTGGGAACACAGCACTGGGTTAATAGAACTCTTTCCTCAAGCAAGAAGGGGCCCAATGCTGACTCAAACATTGCTAACGATGGTCATAATTGTCTCCAAGGTCCTTGAGTGAAAGGAAGCCCGAACAAGTAAATGAAGACAGAGTGGAGCAGGGCTACCAAGCACAGGATGAGTGTGACCTTTGGAGGTCACGGTAAAGGAAATAGAGAAACATTGAATATTCATGAAGCAGGAAACTATGTTTGATTTGCTCACTGGTGTATCCCTGGGTTAGGGGACACTGTAATGCATTTCCCATGTCCCACCTTCAGGATGGAAGCATAGACTTTCCCTAGCTGCTGGGAATGTTGGCTGCTGATGGTTCACAGTTGAGTGCCTTCTCAGGCATTGCCCCTGGTAGAAGAAAGTTCCTTGCCCAAGGTTTTATCCCCTCTACAGTCGCAGCCCAATGGCTGGTCAGTACAGTGGTACAAAGGCCTGGGGCCCTTGCCTCAATTAAGACAACTCTGAAGGGCCATCCTCAGCTCCAGAACTTTCTGTATGACTAGCTGAGGCCTTCGTTGATACTGGGTCAAAATTCAACTTCTACCTTTTCCCAGTCCTGCTTTCCTCACTCACTAACAGGTGTAGTAGCCAAAAGCATTTGTCAATAGACCTGCCAGCAAAATCTGTTTCCTAGGGAGCCCAACCCAAAAAAAGATACTCATTGTAGGGTTCAAATAATATTTGTGGAAGTCTGAGTGAACACTGGAAGGGGGTAAAGCTGCCAGCAAAATCAATTCAATTTAATATAAACATCCCTCCAGAGATGGGAAAGAATGGAAACCATGGCCACTTTCCATAGTTTTATAGGCAAACATTTCCTAAGATATAGGACAGACTCCAATTAATGATGCTGTCGTAATTTATTATTTCTTTGAAAGACAGACATTTAAATGATTGCTGCAGAGCACAGTAAACATAAACGTCCAAAGCGGCCATAAACACATAACTATTCATCAAAAAACTTTAAAAAAACCTTTAAAAGTAATGGTGTTTTGCCACGTTAAAATCCAATAGACCTAAGAATTTTCAAATGGACATTAAGTTACCATTAATTTTCCTCTGGCCAAATTAACCAAAAGGAGAGAGGGCAATCTTATTGTCATGTCTATCGGTGTCTATCAGGCCAAGTTCAAATTATATTAGTGTAAGTGGATCAGGAGCTTGTGAGTTAAATTACCCTTTGGGTGTTGTGTATGTAATCATTAAGACCATCACCCTGGCAAATGGAAAATGCTTGCTTCACAGCCCAAATACCACTGAAGTCAGACTCCTTGTTACTTTTCAAGAGGCTGTATAATAATAAAACTTGGTCTCTTGATTGAGAGTCCTATCCTATTTATTATTTTCTTTAAGAGGCAATCATTCATACATGAGATGTGCCATTTATGCTGCCAGGTCATTTCTTATTGAGACACAGATGGAGAAAAAAATAAATTTCCTTTACGACTACCCTCACACATAATATAATAGTGCATGGACTCCAAACCAGGTCTCTCCTTTGTTACTATCACTCTGGGCTGAGTGAGCAGCAGACCTGCCTTGAAGTGGCCAATTTGGAGTTTTTAAAGATTTCAGGACATTTATCTCCAGGGAGCCTACTAATAAAACTTGTAATAGCTGCCACTGTTTAATAGCCAGGCAAGGTCTTTTGGTTCTAGGTACTTTGCAGTCATTATCTTGAATCTTATTAAGAGTCAGATATGTAGATAAGTATTCTTAGTTATGTTTTAAAAATGATAAAACTAATTCAGAAAAGCAGATAGATTACCTAAGATTGCATAATGATTAAGATAGCAGACCCGGGGTTCAAACCCGAGAATAGACTAAAAAGCATCACTAGGACATTCTGCTCCTTTATTTTTTATAAGTGATTCCAACTTGATAAAAAACAAAGAAAAAGCAGGAATCCAAAAGGAGAGTAAGAGTTAAACCACTGGCTGTCTTGGAGATATCAGCTAATTCTTGGTGATCTGGGTGACCACCCATGTTGTAGGAGTCCATGCAAATCAGAGAGGGTAAGGAAAGCCAGAACCCTAAAGACCATCTATTCTTCACAAAAGAATAGACTAAGTTACAAGAAAGAAAGCACACACACACACACACACACACACACACACACACACACACACACACACACAAATAGGGCCCATAAGGAAAATTGCTGCTTTAAACTTGGCCACAGATGGAGAGGAAAAAAAGTATTATTCCTTGAGAATTTTTAATTGAACATTGGCCCTCTTGGGATTTCTTGCCAAATTCATATTACCTATTTAATTTTAAAAAACTGCAAGTTAAAACTTTATTTTTAGATGGTATTCCATCTGTAGCCCCCTATCATCTGGCTAAGCAAAACACAATTTCTTTATGGAAGAATATAGTTTCACCAGGACCCTTTTCCACATAAAGTTAAATCAAACAAGAATATAATCAAAAAGCATGGAAAAAACAGGGTATCATAGATGAGAGCCAGCAGAAGCAAACAGGTTGTAGAATCAGATGCATGAGGATTTCAGATATTGGATTTATTAGTTGTGGTATATAAAGTGTGTATATTTAAAATGTTTAAATACATTTTTTAAGATTTTGGCCGCGCTGTGCAGCTTGTGGGATCTCAGTTCCCTGACCAGGAATTAAACCCCGGCCCCCCGCAGTGAAAGTGCGGAGTCCTAACCACTGGACCTCCAGGGAATTCCCAGTTTAAAAACATTTTTTAAAATGCCAGAAGTATGAGCAAGAAATAAGAGACTACAAAAGTGACAAAGGAGAGTCAAATAAAATCAAATAGAACTCCTATAAAAGAAAGTATACTTGAAATGTACAAACTCATTGAGTAGGCTGAGCAACAGATTAGACACAGCTGTAACGATAAGTGAACCGAAAGCATCAATTTGCAGAAATAAGCCAGGACGTAGCACAGGGAAACAATGAGATGGGAAACATGAAGAGTATGGACCATAGAGACTAGATGACTAACTTAGGTCTAATCAGAGTTCAGGAATGAAAGTGGAGAAAAGGCAACACTATTTTAAAGAATTGACGATTGATATGAACCTTCAGTTTCAGAAAGCCCAAATGTACCCCAATCAGACTTTAGCTTTTGTTACCTTCAGTGCACCACCAGCTCCGGATTCTTCTAGCATCATCTCTGGGGACAGTTGGCAGCCTAAAAGTCTTCCTCAGTGTTCCTGCACCACCCAAACCTCCTGCTTTCCTGTGCCCTTGTGGTTGAGAGCACCTCATTCCTTGCTTCCTCTTGATCCCCGGCACTAGACTATTGCTGATTGTTGCCAGGGGCTTGCTAATCTGCTCTAGGCATGCCCTGGGTCTCAGGTTGCTAGGGTGGGTCTTTCTCTTTGGTCCTGCCCTACTCTCAGCAGCGGGATTCATATAAAAACTGGCCCAGGGGGATTTCCATCCCCTTACCCTGGGGCTAGTGTTTTTTCTTTTCTTTTGCTTTCTCCCAGCTGCAATGGGTCTTCAATTTTGACCTGGGGGTGACAGAGTTAGCTGCCTTCCCACAAGCAACTGCAGGTTTTTGTTCCTTAGAGGAGAGGGAGTGGGTGATGTTTCATGCTTTATCTGCAACTGGCCTGCACCATCCATGGATGCTCCCTTGGGTCCCTAGCCCTAACTTCAGACCTTCCATGAGCACCCAGTAGATGTCCAGAGGGAAGAATCTCCAAGTGGATGAATACGGCCTTAGTGTCTCTGGCTCCCAGGGGTTCCAGCTTTCACAGTAGCCTACACTTGTCCTCTAATAATTTATTAAAAAACATTAGCTGCCTTCTTACACGCAAGATATGTAGCCCCATATTCTGTCTGTGCTTGGCCACAGGTGACTCAGTGCTCATGTCCCATCTCTCCTGGGAGGCCCCCTCTCCACTCTGATCAGTCCAGGATTAGTGAGAACTGAGCCAGCCTCTCCCTTGAAAAGCCTTCCTTAGAACTTTTACCTTTGTTATAGACCAAGATGGGTTTTACCCTCTCTATGGAGGAAAATTTGGAGGGTTGAAGAAATAATACACCCAAGAGAACCAATAAAGTATTATTCCTTTTTTAAACCCAAGTCCTGGGTACAGTAGCAAAATTTCAATATATATATGAGTTAAATGAACGAGTCAAGAGGCGATTGCTATTGCTTATATAAGATAGAGCAGCAGAATGGCTAAGAATTGCTATCTCTGAAGACAGAAAATCTTGTATTGAAATTTCAGGTTGTCACTACCTAGCTGGGTGACCATGGGCAAATTACTTAACCTCTCCAAGCCTCAGTTTCCTCTGCTGCACAATAGGTCTATTTATAGTGGTTACCTCACAGGGTTGTTATGAAGATCAAAAGAGTTATTGTATGGAAAAGTGCTGAGCACTTTGCCTGGCACATAGTAATCACTCAATCAATGTAGCTACTACTATCATCAACAATTCTCCTGATATCAACATCTTCCCACTGTATGTCGGTCTTGCTCATATCCCATAGCTGTCCTTCACGGGGTAGAAGACTAACATTTAGTGAGCAAGAAGGGTCAAGTCACTGGCCAATGGGGCAATTGGGACTTAAATCAAACCATACTACCTTCAAACTGTGCTAGATTTGCTGCCCACCCATTTCATTTTCTCCTTTCACTCCCTTTGGAATGTGAAACAGACATGCCCACGGATGGCACTGGTTATAGAAACTGGAGGGTTAATAGTCCACCTAAAATCCAGTATTGGGAATTTCCTGATGGTCCAGTGGTTAGGTCTCAGGGCCCAGGTTCAATCCCTGGTTCAGGAACTAAGATCCTGCAAGCTGTGTGGGGCTGCCAAAAAAAAAAAAAAATCCATTATTCAAGTTTGTGCCTATTTCATCACTGAGCATGGCTCCAGAGTTAAACTGGCGAACTCTCTTATGGAAAAGAAATTCATGGAAATGAATATAAGGTTAGGGGTCAGAGGAAGAGTCAGAGGAAGAAAGAAGATGTAGGGGAAACAAGGGAATGTAAAGAAAAGTCCATGACATGGTTGATCAGTCACTGTGACCTGGTTTCCCAGAAACACCCTAGAGAAAGTCAGATGATGAATCTGATAACACGTGGACAATCACAGCTGTTTATAATAACAAACCAGCTTTGCAACCCATTTCATGTGAACTGATTTAATATTCTTCTGTGTCAGATTGTTGAGCTACTCTATAGGTAAAATAAGTAATAAATACAGACTACCTTATCATCAATAAGACATATGACTCTGTGCCACAGCAAACTTGCTAACAAGCTAGACAAACTCAGTCTCTAGAGGGCATTTCACTGTAAGGTAGATGCACCACTAATCACACTCCAGGAGTAGTCCTAGTCACCCAGCACACACAGGTGACTGTGGTCACAGCTTGAAAGATGTTTCCTGACAGTGTGCTTCTCTCTTTAGTTAATCCTGAGTTATAAGGAATGACTAACACCTTGCAGAGTAAAATTAAAATTCTGAATAATCTCGACAAGCTGGAGAAATAGCTGTAAAGTGAGGAAGCTGCAGGCATGTAAGGTCACAGTAGCTTATTTAGAGAGGACACCTTCACAAACATATGAATGCAGAAATAAGTGCCTAAGGAAAAAATATATTAAGAAAAGACTGTGTGCCCCTTTATGGAGAGCTGTAGAAGAAACTTTCATTATAAGCTATTTCAAAAATACAGGCTTGGTAATGAGACAGACTCGAATTGAATTGTGGATCTTCCACTTCTAAGATGTGCGTTCTTGGAAATATTCTTACTTCTGCCTTCTATGGTTTCCTTATCTATTAAAAAAAAAAAGGAGACAAGAATCCTTACTTTGCACAATTGTTGTGAAGGGAACCTAAAGTAAATCCTCTGTAGCAGACACTATTGGTTGGCTACCCAACATTCATTTTTCCTCCTTCCTACTTGTTAGCAGAAACTTACAATTTTTAGAGGTGGTTGGATACCCTCCTGGATGGTGATCTTATTCCAGCTCACGGATAAATCCCGATCAGCTCTGGCATACTCTTCCTGGAGCCTTCTCTCTGTTGACATCTTGATATGTGAAATAATAAATGTAATTATTTAAATCAGGGCTCTGCTCACATATACTGGCAAATATTCTTCATTGAAAGAATTGTGAAGTGCCTGATACAAAACTGCTACTCAAAAGAGGGGCTATTCATTTTTCTGTAGGGTTTGGCCCTGTTGGTTACCTTCTTTTCTTGCAAGTTTCTCCTCTTTTGCTCTAGATGCCACTACTTTCTTCTGGTTTTCTTCTCAAGTTTTAGGTAGCTGTTTCTCAGCCTTGGATGATAGCTTCCCTTTCTCTGCCTTCATCTTAAACAACATTCTCCCTCAGGGTTCCATCCTTAACTTCTTTCTTTGTTGATTTCATCCAATACCGTGGCTTTGTGATCCATAAATAATTATCTCCAGCTCACATCTTTCTTGTCAGCTTTTGACTATAATGCCAGTGGCCTGTTGAACATCTCTACTGGGATGACCTGTCCCATCTGAACTCATATTTCTACAATTTCCTCACTCATTCATGCTGCTCCTCTTGCATTCCCTTTCTTGAGGATTCACACTACTGTCTCCCCATGGTTTCAAGCCAGGAACCTGCAGTCACCTCTAGCTTATCCCTCCCTCTTACATCCCACATGCGACAGATTTATTGCCTTAAAATCCTCAAATCTGTCCCTTCCCTTATATCTTCACTGCTGTTTTGGTTCACCGTTTCTCACCTTCAGGTCTAAGCTGGATTATTGCATTAGCCTCTGTACCCCACTCCTGCTTTCCAGTTTCATCTCCTCTCTTCCATATTCTAGACTGTATAGATAGAATATTTCTAAAATACAAACCTAATCAAGCTACTGCCCTACTTTAAATCTCCCTTGATATTTTCAAAATAGAATGTAAACTTCTTAGCATAGCTGACAAGGCCCTTTCATGACTGAGCCCAGTGGCTCTTACCCTGTCAACATCTTGGAGTCTCCTAGAGTGATTTAAAAAGTACCAATGTGGAGGGGTTAAGACGATGTGCCCTAGATATGTAGTCTTCTAGTGATTCTACTTTACTAAGTTATAGGTCTCCATGTACTGCATGCCTGTATTTTGTCAAATGCCACAATAGGTGCTTTATGTGAATTGTATTTAATCCTGGTAAAATTCTCTTCAGAAATCAGAAAACAGGGATTAAGTAACTTCCCAGAGATGATAACTCATAAACTCCAGTCTCTCTGATTATGAAGCATGTACAATCTCTCTGATTATTAAGCATGTACGATGTATCTATTAAGGTAAAATAAAGTTAATAAATGTGGTCCTTCCATAGTCCTTTGCTCTTAGGTTGGGTTCTTCAGGAGGGAGACTCTGGAGACATGGAAATCTGTGTGCTGGAAGTTTATTGGGGAGAGTCCTTGAGATCAAGACCTGTGAGAGAGTAAAGGAGGCAGGGTTGGGTAAAGGGAGAAGCTGAACTACAGTGCAGTCTCAACAAAGGCCTCAGCTGATCCCACAGGAGCTCTGGACTGCATTGGCCCTTCAGAGTTATCCCGAACTGAGGACAGAGAACCAGGTCTCTCTTCCCTTGCATCCACCAGTCACTCCTCATAATCAGAATTTGGTTCATGGAAGAGCCTGTAGGACTAACCTGCTAAAGTATTTGGTAGTTTATTATCAACTGCTTTTTCGCAACCCAAAGATGGTTATTGTTTTTTTTTTTAAGAGATCTTTATTGGAGTAAAATTGCTTCACAATACTGTGTTAGTTTCTGTTGTATAACAAAGTGAATCAGCCATGTGCAAGATGGCTAACTTGAATGAAACAATTATTTTAGAAAATATTACTTGCAAGGCACCATGGCAGGAATGCAAATGTATTCATCACAGTTAATGTATTTGGGGGAACTGCATTTAGATCACATGTCTGATGCCATGTGAAATTAGAAATAAAATGAAGTATGCAGAAGTAAATCCTCTGTAAAATGAGGGCACTAACAATATCTACCTCATAGGGTAGCTACGAGGATTAAAAAGACTGCCACAAAATAAATGCTAAAAATCCCCACCAAAATCATTGTCCACCCCCAAGAGATTTGGATTTCATTAATTTAACTTAAAGTATAGGCCATTTTAAAAAGCCCTCCAGGTGATTCTAGTGTAATCAGGGTTGAGAGCTACTGCACATAGTTAATTCTCCAGCCTCATGTGTTACTTGCCTCTTAGTAGTTGTAGTAAATAATCCACACTTTGTTGAACGGTGATATTTTCTCAAATTTCTGCCTTTCACAGGCGCTGGACAGGCCTTTCTCCCCTTCTTTTCTTCACCTAGGCCTGAGAGTCCGTCAAGTCTGTCAACACTTGGCTCAGACGTCTGAGTCCCTCCAGGACTTGGCTGTGTGCCTTCCTGGGTGCTTCCCACTGTCCCGCTGCTTTCCTCTAGCACAGCCTCTGTCCCAATGTGCTGTAACTGTCCAGTCAGTCTTCATGTATATATTGTGAGTCTCTTGAGGACACATATTATATCTTAAAATCTTTTGTGTCAAGAATAGTCCCAGCAGTAAACATTCGAATGAATCACTGGATCCTGGTTGGAGCATCACGGTGTTTTAGACGAAACACTCATCTATATCTGAGTCCTTTCTTCACTACTAACTAGCTATGTAGACAACCTCGAAGATGATTCACCAGTGAGCCCTGTCTCCTGCAGTTCACGCCCCACTCTAATCCCCTCCCCTTGAGCGTGGTAGATTTATTGACTCCCTTCATAAAACACAGAAGAAATGACAGATGTCACTTTCAAGATTAGGGTGTAAAATGACTGTGGCTCTGTGTTGGGTGCCCTCCCCCATGTTCTCTCTGTCTCACTGAGGGAAGCCAACTGCCCTGTTGTGACCCATCCTATGGAGAGGTCCACGCAGCAAGGAACTGAGGGGGGCCTCTGGCTAAGAGTTAGTGAGGGACTGAGATCCTTAGGCTAGCAGGCTGCAGAGAACTGAATTCTGCCCCAGAGTGAGCTTGGAAGCCAGCCCTCCCCCAGGTGAGCCTTCAGCAACAACTTGACTGTAGCCTCAGGATAGACTCTGAGCCAGAGACATCCAGCTCACCTGTGCCCTGATTCTTGACCTACAGAAACTGTGAGATAATAAATGTTGGTTGTTTTAAGTCTCTAAGTTTCTGGGTAATTTGTTACACAGCAATAAATGAAAAATGCACTGGCTGTATATTCTTAAGCAGTGATTTAATTCATTACACTCCCGTTTATTCACGTGTAAAAATGGAGATAATGCCATCTACTACACAAGGGTGTCATGAGACTTAAATGATATGATGCAGATGAGAGCTATTCGTACAGTATTAAATGTGACATAAAAGCTAGATATCCATCTCCAGGAACATCATATTTTAGATAGAGGCCTTTTCAATCTTGTTTAATATCACGTATTATGAGCTCCTAGAATTAATAAGCTAGAGGTATATGCTTAACTTTATTATATCTGCTGGGATGACACTGAAGTGTCAAGCTGTGCATTTAATTAATTTAACATTAAATGCCTATACACATTTCTCTTTTTTCATTTCATTCAGCTCATAATTAACTCCTGTAGTAAAAATCACAGCATCCTCAATGGGTGTTTTAGTTCTCTTATGTTAAACCTAAGGACTGCTTTTCTCAAAAGAATTCAGAAAAGGAGAAAGGAGAATGGGTCCTGTATTCAAAGCCTTAGCAGCTGCCTCTGCCTGGCCTCTGTGCCATGGGATGGGCAGAATGGTGGTGGTCAGCAATAAACGTTTGTGAGGGCCTTGCCTTTGCCCTTGCCCTGTGTTATGCTGATGCCTGAGGACTGAAGAACTGTAAACGTGGACTCAGTTCCCATGGAGCTCACCACCTAATGGGGGTGTGGAGCCTGCAAAGTCACATGTGCAGTAGAACAAGGAAGTGTTATGTAGACTATATATCCTACAGTCTTCAGTGGAGAAAATAACCAGGATGAACCCCAAGAACGGAGGCCTGTTCACTCTGCTTTATAACATAGAAAAATAGGAAGTTATGATATTTAGGTAGAATTTTAAAATTTTTACAGTGGTTCCTATCTCTTGACTACCTCATAGTATTTAAAAACAATCAAGGGACTTCCCTGGCGGTCCAGTGGTTAAGACTTCGCCTTCCAATGCAGAGGGTGCAGGTTCGATCCCTGGTTGGGGAGCTAAGATCCCACATGCCTCGCGGCCAAAAAACCAAAACATAAAAACAGAAGCAATATTGTAACAAATTCAATAAAGACTTTAAAAATGGTCCACATCAAAAAAAACCTTTAAAAACAAAGCTTTAAAAAAATAAAAACAAGCATTCCTTCAAAAATTATATTTGGGTACCTATTATTTGCAAAACACTATGCTTAATGTTGTGGACATAAAATGTATGAAAAAAGATTCTGTTCTAAAAAAGAAAAAAATAATAATCATACCACACCACCACCACGAAAAATATAATGGCACAAATTATTAAGTGCCAGGCATTGTATTAAGGTCCTTGATACATTGATCCCCTTTAGCTTCACAAAACTTTAATAGGAAGATAAAAATATTTCTATCAAAGATGAAGACTAAGGCTCAGGAAGGGGGAACAATTTTTCCAGGGTTATATCAATACAAGTAAAAAGTCATAGCTAGGACCCAAGTGGTCTGTGTGTCCTCAGACCCTTATTCTGTACCTCACCACCTCCCAGTCTGTCTTTACTTTGGTTGTTGATAGCATCAAGTGACATTTTATAAAGTATTGTATGATTCTACAAAAGCATCTTCATACATCATTTATTTTCATGACAAACCTCGAATCAGTAATACCCTGTTTATAGATAAGAAAATAAGGCTCAGGCAGCTTAAATGACTCAGCCAGTCCATAAATTTGTGGACTGAGATTTGTTATGAGATTCAGACCTGAGCACACAGGAATATTACGATTTAAGATGGATTCATGAGAGATAGGCTGTCAGGTGCTACACAGAGCAGGGTAGAGAGGGATCATCATGGGAAGAAATGAGTCATTGGAGGAAGAGTGTCTTTAAGGATGAAAGCAGCAGGCGAGAGGTGCCCAGAAGCTACTTCTGCAGGGAAACAGTGCAGGGGCATCTGTGTTGAGGAAGGGGTAGTTGGCTAAGGGTGCTGGTCCCAGCTCTACCCTGTCCTGTCACATGTGGCACAAGGGTGATAATGCTTATCCAGTACCTCAGAGCTGTTGTGACGGCTGAAGTGTTAATGTAAAGGGAGATTGAAAGTTGTAAAGTGCTTTACAAATATCAAGCCTTGTTATCCTGACTTTAGATGAGACAAACTTGAGGTTCAGTGTCTTGAAGACCTTTCCCAGAATCATATAGGAAGGTCCAACAGGACCCGGGTGTCAGCACCAAACTCTTGAAGTACCCGCCAGCACTGCAGACCCTGCTTAGTCAATATTTGGAGAGACACCAATTGTTGAGTTTTCTGTCTATGAGGACATGCTGCTTTCTAGAACGTGAAGAAATAAGCTAACCAAAGAGATACCTCTACCTGCATATTCACTGGTCTGAGCAAGGTGGATAGAAGGAGTTTTTCAGAGGGCGCCTTATGTTCAGGGCCCCCATTCTCTGCAGAGGTCAGGTTCAGTTACCTTCTCTGTCCCACTTGCAAGAGAAGTTACCTCTAATGTGTAGCTTCAAGGAAACGTTCTCAAACTTTTCTATGGTAAAGCCCATGTACTCTTCTCAATAATGTTATTAAATATATCAATTACATTGGACTACAGAAGAGACAAATTATATTGAAATGCACTTATCAAAATATTAAAATATTTTTATATAGTAATTATGTTTGTATCTTTATGGAAGTATTAGATAAAAGATTTAGCAGTGGGTCTAATAACTACTTCAATTTCTAAGTAGAGATATGTACAAATGATATTTCAAGATATTTGTCACACCTGTACAATAATATTTAAAAATATGCAATTTCTATTGATGACAAAGTCATCAATTAGATATTCATAAATACTGCAGTAGTTTGTTGGCAGTATTTGTCATTGAAAAACATATTGCATTTCAATCAGAGATCAGTGAAACAAAAATGCCATTTTTTTCCTATCTAAATCTTTGTACATCCTCCCTTTTCCACCCCGGAATTCTATGCATGAATCCTTTGGGACCCAAGATTAAGAATCCCTGGTTTAGAGGAAATTAAAGAAGGCTTTTGAGTGGAAGGCAATAAATTGTGGAGGAAATAACACTTAGGATTGCATTTAATGTTTACTTTTTTTCATTTACAGTAATATATTTACCATGTTCAATTATACTTTACTGCAGATGTTAATTATATTAATTAATTATTTCTCACTGTAAATATTAGTAAAATAAATGGCTGGACAGTTAAGAAGTAAAATGTTTTTAGGTCACAAATATATCACAAACTGTTACCCTAATGAATTTATACTCTGTGTTTCAGTTTCCCCAGATCATAGATGATCAGGGTAATAGCAGCAAAGAGTATAATGTAAGGGTCAAGAGTATGGCATTTGGAGCCTGAAATAAATTGGTTCTACACCACCACGCACTAGCTGGGTGGTCATAGGCAAATTAATTGACCTTTCCATTCTGTTTTAATTATATAAAGTAGGAGTAATGATATTAACTTTTGAGGACTGTTAGAGTATCAAATGAGGCTGTATACATATATAATATATATGTATATATTTTGTACATATATACATATATATATATATATATATATATATATATATATATATATATATACACATAGCATTTGCCACTGCATCTAACACGTACTAAGTGCTTAACTAGAGTTTGCTATCACTGCAGCTATGATTATTATTACCTGTAATCACCAGGCATTTTGGCTATCAAATGAAAGTCAGTATGCCTGACATATAACAATGACAAACTATAGGCTCCTTATCAGCAGAGTCCTCAGGTAGACTTAGAGGTAATGAGAAAGAATCAAAACCTGTCCTGTGCTTTGGGACCATCAACCTTAGCTAGAAAATGGCACAGGGAACAGCCCTTGTGTGATTAGAGAGGACTGACCTTTGGTGTGTTTGGAAAAAAATGGGTTCTGTTTGCCTTGGAGAATCTCTTATCACCCTTTCAGAGAACTCTCAATTTTTGTCGACCCCCTCTCCTATAATCCAGGATCTCTGGTGTCCAGCCTACTCTCTCTAACACTCCACTGTGTACCTCATGCAAGACAAGAAGGGAAGGGAATTTGTATTGACTGGGCCTCTCCTATGTGATGCACTATTTTGTTCTCCTTAGGTGATGAGTGGTCCCAAGCTTGGAAGCTTTTTATGTTTTCTGTGCTTCATTCTTTCAAAGTCCTATTTTTGAGGCCACATCCGCCTAATTTTAACCAATCAATAATACTGAATGCTGAGGATGACTTAGCTTCCAATCTGCTGCATAAAATATATCTATATCTCATCAGAAGCTCTTAATACCAATACTGAGATGGTGTAAGGCTATACACATGGACCCATGTAGACCTGGGTTGCATTTTGGATCTGCTGTATCCCAGCTGTGTCACCTTGGACGAGGCAGGAACCTCTCTGAAACCATTTTTACTAGTAAACTAGGAATGATAAGAGCATTAGCAGTTTTGTTAAAATTATAAAATGAGACTTTGTTTATAAACATCTTACAACACTATACATATTTTAAATGATAGTTACCATTACTAAACATAATGGGACTTTCAGCTTGTTGGAGGACATTTGATGTGAGACTAGAAGAACTTTCAGATGCCTCTTATCACCCTGTGTGGGAACATGCTTGCTTTGTCAATGAATGTTGACCCACTGAAAAGATAATCACACTTCAGTCTTTTCATGAACACAGCACGCATAAGGAAAATGTTACCCAACTGATCTTCAGATCCGGGGTGGAGGTGAGGCAAAGTCTAAAATACAAACATATGCCTATCCTGGTAATGCTTCACCTCTTGCTCTTGAAACACCAAATATCTGGGCCTCCTGGAACAAGAACAAAAATCGAAGTAAGGCCCTCACACAGACTTGAGAGTGACTGAGCGCTTCCAGTCTTTTCCCCTCTTGCTTACAAAGGCTTGAAGAGGCAGTCAGCGTAGCCTCTGAGTCCTCCTTAAAGTTTGGGGCTATTCAGCCGTGGAATCCAAATTACTCTTCTGGATGTTAGCCCAGAGCAAAGCTCTGGCTTCGAATTCTCTGGACGGCAGCCATGGTAAAGACATTTGCTACTGCCAGCAGTACAGGAGAAACATGGAAAATACTGCTCAGGCAAGAACACAGTTGAGCGTTTCTAGGATACCTCAACCAGGAGATAGCTTTGTCACCAGCTTTTCAGGATAGAGAAACCAAGCCCTCTGCTTCCCACTTGGCTAATCATCACAAATATAGCAGAATTGAAAGGAACGTCAAGGGATCAAAGACCAGTCTGGGAGACCCACAGTTCATGATTGAACAGAGTTTCAATACTCATTTTTCTCTCCTGAGGGTCTCAAGTGTTTCCATGTGCTTAGGTAAAGCATGTATGGGGAACCAAGTGTGCCTTTGGTAACACTGTTCCACGTTGCATGTACCTTTTTTCCCCTCCTTTTTAACTTTTTGGATTTTAGTTGCAGAGCTTTGATTTAATCAAACACCTTTCTTAATTCATAACACACTATTATGTTTGATCCCACAAGGTCCCTTTCTTATTTTATTTTAGTTTTCCCTGCATCTCCCATTTCCCATTACTATTCCTTACCATTGAGAAGTCGCCTCCTTTATGATGTTTAATATACGTTCTTGATATGTATGTATCTGCAGAAAATATGTGGTGGTGTTTTGTGTATGTACATGCTTTCAGCTTCCATAAGGGTGTCTCATTGTATTTCTTACCTTTTTACTCAATATTATATTCTGATGTGTACCCTCTAGTTAATTGCTTTTGACGGCTGCATAATATTCCATCTAATCATGGAGAGCTATTTGCTGCTACAAATAATGCTGCTGTGTACATTTTTCTACGTGGTGCCTCATGGGCTTGTGTGAGACTTTCTCAGGCATGTTCTCAGGAGAGAGACTGCTGTATTGCAGGGTGCATAGACTTTCTAATTCCCCTCAGAGCTGCCAGATAACTTTCCAAGAAGACTGTGTTAGTTCCCACTCCCACCAGCTAGGCATGTGGATTCCTGTTTCTCCCAACTTGTCGAAAACTTGGAGTCCTCTAGGTTTTAATTTTTTTTCAATTAAGTGACATAATATTGTTGTTTTAATTTTTATATCTCTTGTTAAGTGACATAATTAATATGTCACAAGTGACATTAATTAAGTGGGTATTAAGTGACATAATATGGTTGTTTTAATTTTTATATCTCTTATTACAGGTAAGGGTGAGAATCTCTTTAACTTTAGTCGTTCAGGTTTCTCCTTTTGTGCATTGTATTCATATCTTTTACTCATTTTCTATTTTTTCAATGATTAATAGGAATTATTTTTATAATGTATTAATCCCATTGATTTTAAACGTTGCAAATTCTTCTCTAGGTGTGGTACACATCTGTTAACACTTCCTATTAGGCCCAGGTTGAATAGAAATCTTTAATGTTTGTGTAGTCAGATCCAACAATTTTCTACCTCATAATTTGTGTTTATACAGTCTTGTTTAAAAAAAACTTTTTCCACCCTAAGGTCATATTTTCTCCTATTAGCTTTACAGTTTCACCTTTTACATTTGGGGCTTTAAGCCACCTGGAGTTCAATGTATACATGGCATGAAATAAGAATGCATACATTTATTTCTCATAAGTGAGCCAGCTTTCTTAACACCATCTACTAAACAATTTATCTATTCCCCACCTCGATTATATTCCATTTCTTTACACATGTGCTCTGTTTCTGGGCATTCTTATCTGTTCCATATTTTATTTGTCTGCTGCTGTGCTGGTATATACTATTCTCTCTTCACTCTTTGTATGTGAGTGTGTGTGTGTGTGTGTGTATGTGTTTGTGTGCACACACATGCACACACAAAATTGACAACTCTTTGTGAAACCTAATTCTTCAATATAGACTTTAGAATCAGTTTGTCAACTTTTACAAAAATTTCAGTTAAAGTTTATATTGGAACATATTAGATATATACATTAGTTTAGGGGAGAACTGACAAATGTATAGTATCAACTAATTCCACTTCATTCATTCATTATTTATGTCTTCTATGTCTTTTAATAAAATTTGAAAGATTTATCCATAAAATTTTGTCATTCCTTGTTATTTCTATTCCTGGAAAGTTTAGAGATTCTTGATATTGTGAGAGCCATTTCAATTTCTATTACATTTTCTTGGTGGTTAGTGATAGTGTAAATTGAATTTATATCTGGCAGCTTTGCTGAACTCTTATTAGTTTAGTAGTCTATTATGCTGCAGGTTTTTAACACGCATCTGACTCCTGTTATTAGATGGTACCCTGAAGATAGATGTATGCTTGCTCTTTACATTTTTTATCACTAAATCTCCATAAGCCTTTTCCATGATGGCTGACCCTGTAACAGAAATTCTGGCTATCAATTTGTAGCATTTACTATGCTAGATATTAACCTAAGCACTTTACATGTATTACCTTACTAGTTCCTTACAATAACCTTACTTGATTTTATTTTATTTTTTTATTTTTAAAATTTATTTATTTATTTATTTAATTTATTTATGGCTGTGTTGGGTCTTCGTTTCTGTGCGAGGGCTTTCTCTAGTTGCGGCAAGTGGGGGCCACTCTTCATCACGGTGTGCGGGCCTCTCACTATCGCGGCCTCTCTTGTTGCAGAGCACAGGCTCCAGACGCGCAGGCTCAGCAATTGTGGCTCACAGGCCTAGTTGCTCCGCGGCATGTGGGATCTTCCCAGACCAGGGCTCGAACCCGTGTCCCCTGCATTGGCAGGCAGACTCTCAACCACTGCGCCACCAGGGAAGCCCACTTGATTTTATTTTTATCTATACTCTACAAATGAAGAAATGGAAGCTAAGACAGTAAGTCGTCTCAGGTCACACAGCCAGTAAGAGACTGAGACAAAACCAGGTATCTTTGACTCTAAAGCCAAGGTCCTCTATAGCGGTGCTATTCTAAATTTGGGCCTCAGAATTTTTCACAGTTAGCTAGGTAAAATCTATGTTATTCACCTACACACACACTTTCAATGAAAACATGAATATAGTTTTTATAATTTTACCTATGCTATGCTTGTTCTGATTATATTTATTTAACCCTAATTTGATATAATACCTAACATAATTATAATAAATATATTTATATTAACTGTAATAATAAAAAATAAAAATTGTCTCTAATAGTAAATGCAAAATTGGGGCAGAGGCTTGTCTTTGGCATGTCTTTGTTTTTTAATTTATTTTTCTGATAATTATTTTTATTGTTTTATAAAACAGTTGAAGACATTTTGGAAAAACAAACAAACAAAAACCTGGTTCTTTACAACTGATTGCTTGAGAAGCTCTAATCTAGAGTATGTGTCATTTCTCTATAAATGTGTCCCTTGCTGGCTTAAGTGTCTGAAGATGCAAATAGAATGGATCGAAAGTTTTGAACCAGTCTGTATTTGGGTGCCTAGTTGTCTCAATCATTTTAAATGGGTGATTTGTATTTCTGAAATACTCCAGTCAAATGAAAGCCATCCTGATGAAAGACTTTTCCTACAGAGAAATCATTATACTGTTCCCACCTAACCCTCTCTGCTATTTCAGACATCAGTGTCCTTTGGATCTACAAGGCAAAAATCTACTGCTGGCCCTAGAAATACCAAGCAATGCCTGAGCTCTGAGCTGGAGCAAAGTCTTTTATTCTAATAGGAAACTACCAAACTTTAGATTCAAATCTCTTTCATTTGGAAAAAGAAAATTGTGAGTTTGAGCATGACAGTATCTGGAGGTTAATTATGTAGCTGTTGACAATGAAGCTGTCTTATTTAAAATACTAAATACAGTATTTGAACATAGATTGGAGTATTTAAGCCATCAGCACAGGTGAGCTTGTATAATAATACTGAAATAAAGCATTGAATCTGTGAAGGAATATACAATATCTGTAGAGAACTATAGAAAAAGAAAAAAATTTTAAGATCAAATCACATTTCTTAGAAAAAGTTGTGTAGGATAGTCTTCTGACAGATCATTCAAAATGATAGGCAATTCAATTAATTCACAATCTACAATCTGCAATTTACAATCTGGCTGCTTTAAAAAAAATTATCTGGCTGTGTTTTTGAGTAAATAATGTTACCATGTTTCAAGCATAATCATTAATAAAGCTGGAAGAAGTAATATGGCTTTTACACTTAGATTTTAACTTTCTTGTATGTCACTTGCACAAAGATTTTTATAGAGTGCTATTTAGCTCATGGGAAAAAATCCAAATAGTTAACAATAAGAGAATTTTTGCTAAGCCACCTTTATAAGTATAATGAAATACTTATTGCATAATCTTTAAAAATAAGTAAGCAGAGAATATCAATATAGTAAACAAAGGCTCTACAAGAGAGTATTGAGTGTAAATCACAAAATCGAAAGATGGTGTACATATACAAATTGCAACTGCATAAAAATTTGTTCATGAATTCAGAAAAATAATTGGAATTTAGCTGGATGGAATACATTGTATGCATTTCATCTGTAAGTTTATGACAAAAATATTTTTAAAAATAAAACATTTTTGTTTGCAAATTTTTTAACTTTACATGTATGTATAGATAGTTTATGCAGTTTGGAGACTTTCATAACTCTCAGATAATGTAATAAGGAGTACATAAAAATAAAAGGTAGTGGGTGGTTTTTTTTGAATTTTACTTTATTTTTTTATATAGCAGGTTATCTATTTGTTATCTATTTTATACATATTAGTGTATATATGTCAATCCCTATCTCCCAATTCATCCCACCACCACCACCACCACCCCCAACTACTTTGCCCCCTTGGTGTCCATACGTTTGTCCTCTACATCTGTGTCTCAATTTCTGCCCAGCAAACCGGTTCATCTCTACAATTTTTTTAGGTTCTGCATATATGCATTAATATACAATATTTGTTTTTCTGTTTCTGACTTACTTCACTCTGTATGACAGTCTCAGGATCCATCCACATCTCTACAAATGACCCAATTTCGTTCCTTTTTATGGTTGAGTAATATTCCATTGTATATATGTAACACATCTTCTTTATCCATTCGTCTGTCGATGGGCATTTAGGTTGCTTCCATGACCTGGTTATTGTAAATAGTGCTGCAGTGAACATTGGAGTGCATGTGTCTTTATGAATTATGGTTTTCTCCGGGTATATGCCCAGTAGTGGGATTGCTGGGTCACATGGTAATTATATTTTTGGCTTTTTAAGGAACCTCCATACTGTTCTCCATAGTGGTGGTATCAATTTATATTCCTACCAAGAGTGCAAGAGCGTTCCCTTTTCTCCACACCCTCTCCAGCATTTGTTGTTTGTAGATTTTCTGATGATGCCCATTCTAACTGGTGTGAGGTGATAACTCATTGTAGTTTTGATTTGCCTTTCTCTAATAATTAGTGATGTTGAGAGGCTTTTCATGTGCTTCTTGGCCATCAGTATGTTTTCTTTGGAGAAATGTCTATTTAGGTCTTCTGGCCATTTTTTGATTGGGTTGCTTGTTTTTTTAATATGGGGCTGCATGAGCTCTTTATATATTTTGGAGATTAATCCATTGTCCATTGATTCATTTGCAAATATTTTCTCCCATTCTGAGGGTTGTCTTTTCGTCTTGTTTATGGTTTCCTTTGCTGTGCAAAAGCTTTTAAGTTTCATTAGGTCCTATTTGTTTATTTTTGTTTTTATTTCCATTTCTCTAGGAGGTGGGTCAAAATGGATCTTGCTGTGATTTATGTCATAGAATGTTCTTCCTATGTTTTCCTCTAAGAGTTTTATAGTGTCTGGTCTTACACTTAGGTCTCGAATCCATTTTGAGTTTATTTTTGTGTATGGTGTTAGGGAGTGTTCTAATTTCATTCTTTTACATGTAGCTGTCCATTTTTCCCAGCACCACTTATTGAAGAGACTAATTTTCTCCATTGTATATCCTTGCCTCCTTCGTCATAGGTTAGTTAACCATAAATATATGGGTTTATCTCTGGGCTTCCTATCCTGTCCCATTGATCTATATTTCTGTTTTTGTGTCAGTACCATACTGGCTTGATTACTGGAGCTTTGTAGTATAATCTGAAGTCCAGGATCCTGATTCTTCCAGCTGCGTTTTGCTTTCTCAAGATTGTTTTGGCTATTCAAGGTCTTTTGTGTCTCCATACAAATATTAAGATTTTTTGTTCTAGTTCTGTAAAAAATGCCATTGGTAATTTGATAGGGATTTCATTGAATCTATAGATTGCTTGGGTAGTATAGTCATTTTCACAATATCGATTCTTCCAATCCAAGAACATGGTATATCTCTCCATCTGTTGGTATCATCTTTAATTTCTTTCATCAGTGTCTTATAGTTTTCTGCATACAGGTCTTTTGTCTCCTTAGTTAGGTTTATTCCTAGGTATTTTACTTTTTGGTTGCAATGGTGAATGGGATTATTTCCTTAATTTCTCTTTCTGATTTTCATTCTTAGTGTATAAGAATGCAAGAGATTTCTGTGCATTAATTTTGTACCCTGCAACTTTACCAAACACATTGCTTAGCTCTAGTAGTTTTCTGGTGGCATTTTTAGGATTCTCTATGTATAGTATCATGTCCTCAGCAAACAGTGACAGTTTTACTTCTTCTTTTCCAATTTCTATTCCTTTTATTTCTTTTTCCTCTCTGATTGCTGTTGCTAGGACTTCCAAACTATGCTGAATAATAGTGGCGAGAGTGAACATCCTTGTCTTGTTCCTGATCTTAGCGGAAATGCTTTCAGTTTTTCACCATTAAGAATGATGTTGGCTGTGGGTTTGTCATATATGGCCTTTATTCTGTTTAGGGAGGTTCCCTCTATGCCCACTTTCTGGAGAGTTTTTATCATAAATGGGTGTTGAATTTTGTCAAAAGCTTTTTTCTGCATCTATTGAGATGATCATTTGGTTTTTATTCTTCAATTTGTTAATATGGTGTATCACATTGATTGATTTGTGTATATTCAAGAATCCTTGCATCCCTGGGATAAACCCCACTTGATCGTGGTGTATGATCATTTTAATATGTTGTTGGATTCTGTTTGCTAGTATTCTGTTAAGGAGTTTTGCTTCTATATTCTGCAGTGATTTTGGTCTGTAATTTTCTTTTTTTGGAGTATCTTTGTCTGGTTTTGGTATCAGGGTGATGGTGGTCTTGTAGAAAGAGTTTGGGTGTGTTCCTTCCTCTGAAATTTTTTGGAAGAGTTTGAGAAAGATGGGTGTTAGCTGTTCTCTAAATATTTGATAGAATTCACCTGTGAAGCCATCTGGTCCTGGACTTTTGTTTGTTGGAAGATTTTTAATCACAGTTTCAATTTCATTGCTTGTGATTGGTCTATTCATATTTTCTATTTCTTCCTGGTTCAGTCTTGGAAGGTTATACCTTTCTAAGAATTCGTCCATATCTTCCAGGTTGTCCATTTTATTGGCATAGAGTTGCTTGTAGTAGTCTCTTAGGATGCTTTGTATTTCTGTGGTGTCTGTTGTAACTTCTCCTTTTTCATTTCTAATTTTTGTTGATTTGAGTCCTCTCCCTCTTTTTCTTGATGAGTCTGGCTAAAGGTTGATCAATTTTGTTTATCTTCTCAAAGAACCAGCTTTTAGTTTTATTGATCTTTGCTATTGTTTTCTTTCTTTCTATTTCATTTATTTCTGCTCTGATTTTTATGATTTCTTTACTTCTACTAACTTTAGGTTTTTTTTATTCTTCTTTCTCTGGTTCCTTTAGGTGTATAGTTAGATTGTTTATTTGTCATTTGTCTTGTTTCTTGAGGTAGGCTTGTATTGCTATAAACTTCCCTCTTAGAACTGTTTTGCTGCATCCCATAGGTTTTGGATCATTGTGTTTTCATTGTAATTGTCTCTAGGTATTTTTTGATTTCCTCTTTGATTTCTTCAGTGATCTCTTGGTTATTTAGTAATGTAGTGTTTAGCCTCCATGTGTTTGTGTTTTTTACATTTTTTCCTCTGTAATTGATTTCCAATCTCATAGCGTTGTGGTCGGAAAAGATGCTTGATATGATTTCAATTTTCTGAAATTTACCAAGGCTTGATTTGTGATCCAAGATATGATCTATCCTGGAGATCATTCCGTGTGCACCGGATGGAATGTCCAATAAATATCAATTAAATCTATCCGGTCTGTTGTGTCATTTAAAGCCTGTGTTTCCTTATTAATTTTGTGTCTGGATGATCTATCCATTAGTGTAAATGAGGTATTAACGTCCACTACTATTATTGTGTTACTTTTGATATCCTCTTTTATAGCTGCTAGCAGCTGCCTTGTGTATTGACGTACTCCTATGTTGGGTGCATATATACTTATAATTGTTATATCTTCTTCTTGGATTGATCCCTTGATCATTATGTAGTGTCCTTCCTTGTCTCTTGTAACATTCTTTATTTTAAAGTCTATTTTATCTGATATGGTATTGCTGCTCCAGCTTTCTTTTGATTTCCATTTGCATGGAATATCTTTTTCCATCCCCTCACTTTCAGTCTGTATGTGTCCCAAGTCTGAAGTGGGTCTCTTGTAGACAGCATATATATAGGCCTTGTTTTTGTATCCATTCAGCAAGCGTGTGTCTTTTGGTTGGAGCATTTAATCCATTCATGTTTAAGGTAATTATTGATATGTATATTCCTATTACGATTTTCTTAATTGTTATGGGTTTGTTTTTGTAGATCCTGTCCTGCTCTTGTGTTTCCCACTTAGAGAAATTCCTTTAGCATTTGTTGTAGAGCTGGTTTGGTGGTGCTGAATTCTCTTAGCTTTTGCTTGCATTGAAAGCTTTTGACTTCTCTGTCAAATCTGAATGAGATCCTTGCCGAGTAGAGTTATCTTGGTTGTAGGTTCTTCTCTTTCATCACTTTAAATATACCATGCCTCTCCCTTCTGGCTTGTAGAGTTTCTGCTGAGAAATTAGCTATTAACCTTATGGGAGTTCCCTTGTATGTTATTTGTCATTTTTCCTTTGTTGCTTTCAATAATTTTTCTTTGTCTTTAAATTTTGTCTATTTGATTACTATGTGTCTCAGTGTGTTTCTCCTTGGGTTCATCCTGCCTGGGACTCTCTGTGGTGCCTGGACTTAGGTGGTTATTTCCTTTCCCATGTCAGGGAAGTTTTTGACTATAATCTCTTCAAATATTTTCTCGGGTCCTTTTTCTCTCTCTTCTCCTCTGGGATCCCTATAATGTGAATGTTTTTGTGTTTAATGTTGTCCCAGAGTTCTCTTAGGCTGTCTTCATTTCTTTTCATTGTTTTTCCTTTATTCTGTTCTGCAGCAGTGAATTCCACCATTCTGTCTTCCAGGTCACTTATCCGTTCTTCTGCCTCAGTTATTCTGCTATTGATTCCTTCTAGTGTATTTTTCATTTCAGGTATTGTATTGTTCATCTCTGTTTGTTTGTTCTTTAATTCTTCTAGGTGTTTGTTCCTTAATTCTTTTTGGTCTTTGTTAAACATTTCTTGCATCTTCTCGATCTTTGCCTCCATTGTTTTTCTGAGGTCCTGGATCATCTTCACTATCATTATCCTGAATTCTTTTTCTGGAAGGTTGACTATCTCCACTTCATTTAGTTGTTTTTCTGGGGTTTTATCTTGTTCCTTCATCTGGTACAAAGTCCTCTGCCTTTTCATTTTGTCAGTCTTTCTGTGAATGTGGTTTTCCTTCCACAGGCTGCAGAATTGCAGTTCTTCTTGCTTCTGCTGTGTCATGGGTGTTTTATATAGCCATCTTGATAAGGGGTCAGTGACCATGGCCTGCGCCAAATTCAGCCTGCTGCCTGAGTTTTTAAGTAAAGCTTTATTGGAGCACAGCCATACCCATTTCTTTATGCTCTGTGTATGACTGCTTTCCAGCTATGAGGGAAAAGTTGAGTACTTGCCACAGATACCATTGGGCCCTGAAACCCTAAAATATTTGCTATGTGGCCCTTTATGGAAAAAATGCCATCTGCTAATCTCAATTATTGGTTGAGGTGATATGAATTAGAATCTATTCTCATTCACAAGATTTACATTTAAACAACAGCTATCAAGGAAAGACCCAAAACTGCTTCAAATTATTTAGGTTTAAGTCTGTAAAGAAGTGTAACTGATTGATGATAGGCCGAAGAAAGTTTGGGAAACAACAATGACAGTATTTTCAGAGTTGAATAATTTTAGAGTGATGGCTTTTTTTCTAAGCAAAATATACATGAGTGTACCAGAGCTATAAGACCTGAATTTGGAGTAAAAGTGAATGAATAGAATTCAAGTGATAGCCTGGGCCACCTGGGCCCTACTGTCAACGTTCCTCTAAAAGCTTTTTTTTTTTTTCATGCAAGGCTATTTTGTAGGAAGCTATCTCGTAGGAAGCTATGTCCTCCTAGGGACATAAAATGTTTTTATGGTAGCATTAAGTTAAAATCTGTGAATTTTCTGAAGGTGTCAGAGCAAGAGTGAGTCTCAGGAGAGTCTAATAAGCAGTAAACAGGGTGAACTGCAAAGTCTACTTCTACAGAAGTTGTCCTTACTTGCTGGTTTTCTGTTTCTTCTGCTGCATCATCCAAATCCTTCCCACCTTCCCCCTCCCTCATTTCTGGAAAGATAGTTTTCTGTCTTGGGTTGCAGGTAACTTGTTCCAAAATGGTTTTACATTTTAAATTCTGGAATAGGCCATTAAGAAACTTCATACCTGACTGTCCCTTTGTCCTAGAATTTTGGAAAATGTGTCAGCCGGCTTCCAGAACAATTAACTCTGTTTTGAGGTCACCTCTGTGGATACAATTTCAAACTGTTATGAGAGAAATGAAGTTTACCAGTTTAATAGCTAGAGAAGAAAATTAGTCACTTTTAGTAGTTTCTGCAGTGAAGTGAAAGTCACTTTCTGAACTCTTCTTTTTCTTAGTGATCACAAGTAAATCTGTATTAGTAACATGATAGAATTCTAGAACACTTCCTGTATACTATGTATATACTTCCTATACACTGTATACCATATACTATATACTAGAATACTAGAATATAGGCTACTTACTATGAAGATACACACACACATACACATGCATACATGCACACACATGCACTGTGGTTGACAATGACCCCAGAAAACGTGACACTGAGGACAAGAGAAGAAGAGACCTGAGGAGTTTGGCCAGCTGTGGGGTAGAGAGCCTTTTATCTCAGTGAGGATGCTTTGACCTCCCTTTCTCTCCTTTCTGTGCCTGTCCTTTTGTTTTTATCCACCTTTGTCGCTCTATTCCCCAAAGCATCCCCAACCCAGCAGCTGGGTGTTCACACCAATTCTCCTGTGACTAAAGAAAGATTTCTGATTATTTCATAAGTATATTTTCTCATTAAAGTATCAGTGACTCAGTGATCCCTCTCAAGGATATTTACATTAAAAAGAAAATTAAAAGGACCAAGAGGAGAGGGCAATGCATTACTAAAATAAGCATATTTTTAGTAGTTGCATTTCCACACCATAGTGCCTGGTGGGGAAGCTACTTTTTTTTTGCATGATTGTGGGGAAAGAGGTCTCTTACATGTCCCTCAGATCACTATACCCAAGGACTCTTTTTTTTTTTTTTTTTAATTCTTTGGGAAATTTGTATAAAATTGGATATTTCTTTCTTAAATGTTTGGAAGAATGTATTGTATTTGTGGAAATATTTTTTATGAATTTTTGAATTTTATTTTATTAACTTTTTTATACAGCAGGTTCTTATTAGTCATCAATTTTATACACATCAGTGTATACATGTCAATTCTAATCACCCAATTCATCACAACACCACCCCACTCCCACATCGCTTTCCCCCCTTGGCGTCCATACGTTTGTTCTCTACATCTGTGTCTCAACTTCTGCCCTGCAAACTGGTTCATCTGTACCATTTTTCTAGGTTCCACATATATGCATTAATATACGATATTTGTTTTTCTCTTTCTGACTTACTTCACTCTGTATGACAGTCTCTAGATCCATCCACGTCTCTACAAATGACCCAATTTCGTTCCTTTTTATGGCTGAGTAATATTCCATTGTATATATGTAACACATCTTCTTTACCCACTCACCTGTCGATGGGCATTTAGGTTGTTTCCATGACCTGGCTATTGTAAAGAGTGCTGCAATGAACATTGGGGTGCATGTATCTTTTCAAATTATGGTTATCTCTGGGTATAGGCACAGTAGTGGGATTACTGGATCATATGGTAATTCTATTTTTAGTTTTTTAAGGAACCTCCATACTGTTCTCCATAGTGGCTGTATCAATTTACATTCCCACCAACAGTGCAAGAGGGTTCCCTTTTCTCCACACCCTCTCCAGCATTTGTTGTTTGTAGATTTTCTGATGATACCCATTCTAACTAGTGTGAGGTGATACCTCATTGTAGTTTTGATTTGCATTGCTCTATTAGTGATGTTGAGCAGCTTTTCATGTGCTTCTTGGCCATCTGTATGTTTTCTTTGAAGAAATGTCTATTTAGGTATTCAGCCCATTTTTTGACTGGGTTATTTGCTTTTTTAATATTGGACTGCATGAGTTGTTTATATATTTTGGAGATTAATCCTTTGTCCGTGGATTCATTTGCAGATATTTTCTCCCATTCTGAGGGTTGCCTTTTCGTCTTGTTTATGGTTTCCTTTGCTGTGCAAAAGCTTTGAAGTTTCATTAGGTCCCATTTGTTTATTTTTGGTTTTATTTCCATTTCTCTAGGTGGTGGATCGAAAAAGATCTTGCTGTGAATTATGTCAAAGAGTGTTCTTCCTATGTTTTCCTCTAAGAGTTTTATAGTGTCTGGTCTTATATTTAGGTCTTGAATCCATTTTGAGTTTATTTTTGTGTATGGTGTTAGGGAGTGTTCTAATTTCATTCTTTTATATTTAGCTGTCCAGTTCTCCCAGCGCCACTTATTAAAGAGGCTGTCTTTTCTCCATTGTACATCCTTGCCTCCTTTGTCATAGATTAGTTGACCCTAGGTGCGTGAGTTTATCTCTGTGCTTTCTATCTTGTTCCATTGACCTATGTTTCTGTTTTTGTGCCAGTACCATATTGTCCTAATTACTGTAGCTTTGTAGTATAGCCTGAAGTCAGGGAGTCTGTTTCCTCCAGCTCTGCTTTTTTCCCTCAAGACTGCTTTGGCTATTCAGGGTCTTTTGTGTCTCCACACAAATTTTAAGACTTTTTGTTCTAGTTCTGTAAAAAAATGCCATTGGTAATTTGATAGGGATTTCATTGAATCTGTAGATTGCTTTGGGTAGTATAGTCAGTTTCACAATATCGATTCTTCCAATCCAAGAACATGGTATATCTCTCCATCTGTTGGTATCATCTTTAATTTCTTTCATCAGTGTCTTATAGTTTTCTGCATACAGGTCTTTTGTCTCCCTAGGTAGGTTTATTCCTAGGTATTTTATTCTTTTTGTTGCAATGGTAAATAGGAGTGTTTCCTTAATTTCTCTTTCAGATTTTTCATTATTGGTATACAGGAATGCAAGAGATTTCTGTGCGTTAATTTTGTATCCTGCAACTTTACCAAATTCATTGATTAGCTCTGTCGTTTTCTGGTTCCATCTTTAGGATTCTCTATGTATAGTATCATGTTATCGGCAAACAGTTACAGTTTTACTGACTCTTAACTCCCTCCTCCCCTCCCTTTCTGTATCTACCTTCCTTAGGTGCTGAGAGCACTTACTCATGAGCCCAAAAAAAGACTGCAATTTGAGTCACAGCTCCCCCCACCCCCAGGCATGCATCTTCTAGATCTACAAATGTCCAGAATGACAAATGCAATGTAAGGAACATCAGCCAGCCAGCTGGTGGGGAGGTCATGGCTCTACTTTGCTTTCTTCTACTCACACCTTCTCTAAAGAAAGGCAGAAAGCGTCTGGGGGAACCACTGACTGAACCAGATCAAAGAATTCATTACCAAGGGCCCATCACTGGGGAGATAAAGCTCAAGAGAGGAGCTAGAGTGAGGGAGATGGGAGGAGAGAGCTGGAAAGTGAGAATGTGCCTGAGAGAAAAGGTGACAAGAGTCAGAGCTGGTTCAGGGTCAAACGCTGAAGTCAAGTTTATTTGGGAGGCCGTCATTTTCTTAAGCTTCACTGTGCCCTCAAGCTGGCAGTTCCTTCCTGGTGCTAGCCTGGCCTGACCCCACTTGGTCCAGACCTCTCTCATCTTTTCCCTTCAAAAGATACCTGTTCTGAAATAACCTTCACCCACTCTCTTTTTTTTTCTTTCTTTCTTTCTCTTTCTCAGGTCCTGTCCCTCTCTTTTTCTGAGAAAGGAATCTGTGCTGAGACTTTAGTGAGTAACAATGAATCAGTTAGTCGACTTAAATAAAATATTTGCATTTTAAAAGGAGCCAAAGAAAAGGTAGAATTTCAAAGAAAGCTCCCTGAAATTCCACCCCACCCTCCCATCCCCATGCTGAGTTGTTCTTGCTCATAAGTGTCTCTATCTCTTCCTCTCAGGATCTTTTTAGGAACCACAGTAATTTAGGGCTACAGAAACTATAACTTGTCCTTGTGTACATTTGTGATACTTGTTAAGGCTACAGAAGTTGAACTCTAGATTTATAAATAGCATTAAATTTATCTTTTTAGCGACTTTAAGCTGATATTTTGTTTTTGGTTTTTGATCTGAAGCCCTAATCCAGAACCTCAGTAGTATAGTTATATGAGTTAGTTGAGAACAGGAGTGGGGAAACACACAAAGGGAAGAATCAGTGGATGGTTAAGTTTTACTAAAAAAGTCTTCTGGACCCCAGTTTGAGGGAATCAGTTGTGTCATCTGCTCTTACTTAATATAGATAGATGGCTAGACAAAGCCTCTCAAGCCTGTATCTTTTCTCCTAGTTACCATTATTCTCTTGATGGCAACTACCATAATCGCTGGGGGTTTTCCCATTAAGCGAACCTAGTAATTGAGAACACATTGGATGAAAACTTGTTTTTCCCTCACAACAGTGGGCGGAGATTGCATAAGGGATAACATTAACTATGGATCTCCTATACCAAACCTCCACACTCATGCCCATAGAGGGAGATGTTTTAAGCTATTTTTAGATTTGTTTAGAGATTGGGAGTGGACCAAAACTTTGTTTGGTCCACTCCCAAGGGAAGTATTTCAAGGGGGAGAAAAAGTTAGTCAGACCATATTTTATGGCACTTGCTTTATAATAATCAACATAATGATCACATAAATATGTATGATATGCAAACACAAAAAAGAGTCATCAAACAAGTAGGAGGCTGAGAAGAGATTGACATCTGTGCTTCTGATCCTTTCCTCTGTGCCCCATTGTCAGGAATGTTTTGTGGGTCATTGTTGCTCCTCAGCCTCTTAACTGGGCCATACCAGGTCCTCCTGGTTGATAGCACAGTCAGGTAAATAGTTCCTCATAGTATAATGTGAAGCAAGGGAACATTAGCAAATTAAACAGAATACTTAGCATACTTGGAAAATTTTCACTAAAATAAAACAAACCTTTGTTGATTTTTCCATCTGACCTAAGATTTCTGATAGTTATTCTGCCCTCCCCTCTCTGTCTCAGCCTATAGATAGAACTACCCCATCACTGTGAAAGCAAATCAATATTTACCTCCATTCTATGCCAGGTGCCCTGAACTCACATGTTGATGAAGTACAGAGAAGTGTTATTATTGTCTATCTAGTTTTCAGGTCTAAAGATGGTAATAGCACCAGCATGTCCTTCTCCTAGAGAGAAGATATAAAATATGTATTAAACATCAAAAATCTTTTAATTACTTTCTAAACACCTTCAGGAATCAAACCACCTGCAAAAGACCATCAGTCCCACGTCCATTGAAAGTTGTTTCTTGACAAAGGAATTTGTCACTTGCTTGTGGGGGTCATTGATTTCTGTCATGTAGCTTCTACATCAAAATCATATCATGATTTTCTTCTCATTAGCACAAGTTCTCTTTCTAAAGATATTTCCTTTGATGTACCCACTACTACTGTCTACAAGTTGTTTAAATTTTTAACCTTTATTCCTTGTCATTCTTGCATAGCAGGAAAGGAAATCTTTTTTTTTTTAATTTTTTTATTTATTTATTTTTGGCTGTGTTGGGTCTTCGTTTCTTTTTTTTTTTTTTTTTTTTTTTTTTTTTTTAATAAATTTATTTATTTATTTATTTATTTTTGGTTGTGTTGGGTCTTCGTTTCTGTGCAAGGGCTTTCTCTAGTTGCGGCGAGCGGGGGCCACTCTTCATCGCAGTGCGCGGGCCTCTCACTATCGCGGCCTCTCTTATTGCGGAGCACAGGCTCCAGACGCACAGGCTCAGTAGTTGTGGCTCACGGGCCCAGTTGCTCCGTGGCATGTGGGATCTTCCCAGACCAGGGCTCGAACCCGTGTCCCCTGCATTGGCAGGCGGATTCTCAACCACTGCACCACCAGGGAAGCCCCCGGGTCTTCGTTTCTGTGCCAGGGCTTTCTCTAGTTGCGGCAAGCGGGGGCCACTCTTCATCGCGGTGCGCGGGCCTCTCACTATTGCGGCCTCTCTTGTTGTGGAGCACAGGCTCCAGACGCGCAGGCTCAGTAGTTGTGGCTCACGGGCCCCGTTGCTCCGCGGCATGTGGGATCTTCCCAGACCAGGGCTCGAACCCGTGTCTCCTGCATTGGCAGGCAGATTCTCAACCACTGCACCACCAGGGAAGCCCCCGAAAGGAAATCTTAATTGCTGTGTATTTACAGTCAACCTCTAGACTGTTGGATTAATTCATGCATCAATTCAATAATTCATTTGATAAATTTGATTAAAATCACACTTGTACCATGCACCTTGATAAGGATCCAAAAATTGAATAAGACATTTTGGAAATAGAGACTGGTGATAGTTGCACATCATTGTGAGTGTAACTAATGCCACTGAATTGTATACTTAAAAGTGATTAAAATGGAAAAGTTTATGTTACATGTATTCTACTGCAATAATAAAAATGCTTCCCTCCCAAAATTGAATAAGACAGTCCTGGTCCTCCCACTGCACAGAGTTTAGTAGGAAAGATCAACACGTGCAATAAAGAGTCCTTGGTGGGAAGATAGATGTATGTAAAGGGCATGCTGGATGCAAAGGAGGAAGCAATGAATTAAATTTAACTTTTAATTTATTTTTGTTTTATTTTTTAGTGGTGGTGGTGGTGGTGACTACAAAAGGCCTCTAGAGCTGAGGCTTCAAAGATGAGCAATTCTTCTCCAGAAGCCAAAGGCTCAGTCTTCCCTCAAACACTGGATTCGACCATGCAGGCAAGAACATTTGGAGAGCAGTAGAAACCTTGGGTAGCTTAGTCTTTTTTTTTTTTTTTTTTTTTAAGATTTTTTTGATGTGGACCATTTTTAAAGTCTTTATTGAATTTGTTACAATATTGCTTCTGTTTTATGTTTTGGTTTTTTAACCCCAAGGCATGTGGGATCTTAGCTCCCTGACCAGGGATCGAACACGCACCTCCTGAATTGTAAGGTGAGGTCTTAACCACTGCACCGCCAGGGAAGTCCCATGGGTAGCTTAGTCTTAAATCCAGTACTTCTTTCTACTATCATTAACTCATCCTACCCAGGGCCAGATTAGACCGAGACAAGAAAGGCATCTAGGATGCAAAATTTAAGGAGCTGTTAGCTCTTACAGCCTATCAAGTGCCAGCTCTGCACTTGCATGGCCCTGAGAAGGAGTGACCTCCCTAAATGTCCACAGCTCCATTGTAGTACTTAGCATCCTGTTCTGTAGTTGCCTGTTTTCTCATAGACTATTAACTGTGTCTTGTTCATCTTTGTATCCCCTGAGGCTAGTACAAACTGCAGCACATAGAAAGCACTCAATTAATGATGAGATGTATTTGTAAGTATTTTTAAAATAAATAAATGAATAACCATTCTTCACCACATACCCTAAGGACAGTGTCTTCAGCCTGTGTCTTCTCCTCAGCTCCCATCTCTGTCCTGTCAAATTGAAGTTTTTTCAAGGTTCATGCTCCCTGAAGGCCTCCCAGTAGATACTTCCTCTGTGCCTCTGGAACCCTTCCCATCTTCACCTTTTTTTTTCAGGTTTTTTTTTTTTCTCCTTGTGACTGATTTTGAACATTTGCTCTGTCTTCAAGTCTACGGTGTTTTCCCTTGGGTCTAATTCACTGCTGATCCCACCCAATTAAATTTTTATTTTGGATATTGCATTTTTCATCTCTAGAGGTTCCATTTTGTTCTTTTTTAAAAATCTTCTATTTATCTCCTCACTATGTTTGGGTTTTCTTTATATCCTTGAGCATATGGAACATGTTTATAGAACATGTTTCAATGTCCTTGTTCACTAATTTCATCTTCTCTGTCATTTCTGGATCTCTTTCTACTACCTGATGTTTTTCCTAGACACAGGTCACATTTTCTTACTTCTCATGGCTAGAAGTAGAAGACAATCCTCACTATTTTCTTCATACACTTTCTTCAACCTTATTTTTTTTAAAGCACATCTGACTTTTTCTTAATGATAGAACTTCCCTCTCTTCTTCCCCAAGTGCATCCTTTTTTCAATCCCTTACTCTCTTAGGTCCAGGAAGAGTGGTTAGAACTGACTTTGCCATACTGTTGTTTCTTGGTCATGGTCCACCTGCACTGTCTCTTTTGACATACACAAAATGTACTTCTAAAACTCTCTCCTTTTCTCTTTGATACGTCTCTTCACCTCCTGGATACTCTATCTTCCTTTATAGAGGTTTCTAGCATCTGATTTTTGGTTTCCTTTTCCTGATTCCCATGTCCTTTCCTATTCCTTCTGTTGCCATACTCAATGCTGACTTTAGCATCATATACTTAGGGATCCTTTCAGCATCCTGGGGTCTCATT
Organism: Balaenoptera borealis; assembly: GCF_965194805.1. Classification (NCBI taxonomy): domain Eukaryota; kingdom Metazoa; phylum Chordata; class Mammalia; order Artiodactyla; family Balaenopteridae; genus Balaenoptera; species Balaenoptera borealis. The sequence goes on along the minus strand of NC_138860.1, from coordinate 61,525,878 downwards.
TCCTCTCCTCAAAAGCCTCAGAACCAACACAGCCTGGAATCCTGCTGCCCAGGAGTCCTTTGATCCATCCACACTTCACTCTCTGAAACTTCTTCCACAACACTTATAACATGTGTTCCTACCCTATTCTTAAATTCTAAATACATCTTCATACTCTTCATTTCTAGCAAATGATCTTACCTTTTACTTCACATAGAAAATAAAAGCCAAGATGTGAATTCCCACTACCTCATTCATCTCTAAATTTAATTTCTCTGTACCTCTATTTATATTTTCTATCTTTGGGAATATGACCATTCTTATTTCTTAGGTAATGCCTTCCATCTATGCCCTTGAGCACATGTCCATGTATTCTCCTGAGCAATGCTCCTAAAAACATGCTCCCTTCCTCTTATACCTCCTGCTCACCTATAGCTATTTAATCCCTCAAATAGAGGTATGCTTTATTCTCGGTAGATCAGTAATAGCTATCATGCAATGTGCCTTGATATATGCCTACTACTTTGCCAGGTGTTTTTCCTGTATTCTCTCCTGTACTGGGGATGCACCTCAGTCTAGAAACTCAACTGTGAAACTTCCAACTCCAGCTATGAAACATTAGCTTATCAGGGTAATCTTCCCGTCAAGTACTTCTAGGAAATCTGGATGAATATATTCCTAAAAATGTGTTTGAAGGCTTTAGAGAACAATAAAGCCAGTGAGGACTTCAAGGGCTAAGATCCTGGAGACATGGGAGCCCTGAGAAATGAGTCCAACGTTTAAAGCCTCCTTTTCTTTGATAGATCGCCAATTCTAAAGCAACAGCTGAGAGGCTAATAAGTAGTTAGAGTTCAGAGCCCACCTAGAAGGAGGAGTCCCAATAAATATACTCCAGAATTTTACCTGAACTCTAGAAAGGCTAGACCAGACCAGACCTAGCTTCAAATCACCTCAACTCAGGATTGGATTAAGGTGACCTGCCTCTTATTTAACTGCTGCTAGAAGTAAGTGTAGATCCTCTTGGGAGAGAGGTAATACTGTCTGAAGTCTGGGCACTTGTCACTATTCCCCCTGTCACCCCGCCTTGTGCAATTCAACCTGTCCTGTCACGTGGACTAATGCGACAGCTAACTGATCTCCATGTCTGCGGTCTTTCTGCTCTTCTGCCCACATGATACTACATCAGCATATTTTTTCTAAAGCACAAATATTATTGTATCACCCCTCCCTTCTCAAATACTTTCCTAAAGTTCATTAACTTTTATAAAGTGACATTAAACTTTATAGAGTAGAGCCCAAAGGTTTTTTAAATGGTTGACAATAGTAGACATGACATTGCCCTGCCCATCTTTCCACCTCATCTCTTCTTTTTTCCTTTGAACTTGAGAGGAAAATACTCTCCATCCTCTGTATGTTCCCACTTGCTCTTCTATCTGCAGGGAACACCCTTCACCTGATTAACAACTTCACCTGATTAACAACTATGAGGTCTTCACAGCTCTACCCAGTGTTGGGTTTCCCATTCCTGCACCAGGATACACTTTCTTGTTGTTTATACCAAATATCTCTCTACTTTTCTACTTATAACTCTCAACTCATCTTATTGTTATTACTTGTTTATTTTTCTTTTAAAATCCCTCGAATGTGACCTTTTTCTTTCACTTTTTTATTTTTAACATTTGCCTCCCTACCAGACAATAACTTCTGTGATAGCCGAAAGACAAGCTACATAATTTCCAGGGCCCAGTGCAAAATGAAAATATGGGGCAACATGTTCAAAAATTATTAAGAATTTCCAGACAGTGACAGTAGACCACTAAACTAATCATGGGGCCCTTCCAAGCATGGTGTCTTGTGTGACTACACATGTTATACACCCACGAAACTGGCCCTGGATGGTAGAAACAGGTTCGACTAATTAACTTCTGGAACCCCAACTCCTACCACTGTGCCTGATGCATATACACACTTAATAAAGTTTTGTTGAGTGAATAAATGAAAGAAGGAATTCCTCTCAGCAACTCTTTCAAAACTTTCAATTGTTCATCAAAACCCTCACCCCACGACTTCTATATTTCAACCTACTCCCTCAAGTGAGAAAACTGAAGCAATCTGTTCATAATTCCATAAATGTTCCCATCACTTTCCTTTATTCCCTCCCATCCTAGTGGAAGGGGTTTTCCACTTCTAAAATCGCAGACTACTTCCCGCTGCTTTGGGTCTCATCCTTTCCAATCTCCTGGTGTGCTATCCATGACCACTTCCTTCTGTGTCTTCAACTTTTCAATGGCTGTCTTCCTTCTGTCATAAACACATTTTATGCCTTCTCAGTCCTAAAACAAATGAAACATAAACAAAACCTTCCTTGACCACCTTATTCACCTCTTGGTACTACCCTATGATTCAATTTCCCTCCACAGGCAAGTGTCTTGAGAGAACAATCTACCTTATCTTCACAGAGTAGTGTCCCTTGCTACACATGGGTCCTTAACACACTACAGTCATGTTTCTGCTCCCTTCCTCCATTTCATGGAAGAATTTTGGCATAAGTCAGCAAATATTGCTAAATTCAGCATATGAGTTGGGGTCCTTATCATTAGCTACTTGCTTCTTCTTGCCAGAAATTCTATCTTCCCTTGGTTTATGTGAGTACCACTTCATTCTGTTTTTCCTTACTTTTGCTCAGTTTTCTCTGTTTGTCTCCTTTCATTTTAACCATTGTTTCCACATTAATGACTCCCAAATTGATCTCTAACTCAGACCTTTTGGAGCAATTCTTTGTGAGTGACCTACAGACCTTAAACTCTATACTCCAAAACTGAATGAATAGTCCTACCCTTGAGATTTACCCTCAAATGCCTTTTAGTTGCTTAAAATGGGGATTCATTGTAGTGGTTGCTGTGAGGTGACACCCAGATTCTCCTTCAGGACAGAAAGGTGTATTTCCCCAATGCAGACAGACCTGAGCTAACAGATCTCTTCAGAATTGCCTGAATTGAAGAGAGTTGCCTTGCTGAAGGTCATGGCAGTCTTAATTCAATGAACAATTGATACAGAAGTATAAATTCCAGCCTTTCTTCAAACTCAGGATGACTCTGAAGTGCCATCCCAGAGCTCTCCATACGGTTGGTTGAGGCCTTCATTGAGACTGCATGAGAGCCCACCTTCTTTCTCTGCCAAATCCTCCTCCCTCCTCTCCCTTCCCTTCCCCTCCTCTCTCTTCCCTTCCCTGTCCCTCACCTTCTTTTTCCTTCCCTTCCACAGGTATTAATGCCAAGAGCATTCCCCTCATGAACTTCCTACACACTAAACTATTCCTCAGATTATGTTTCCTGGGAAACCCAACTTGTGATAGTCATCCAGACATCTCAATTTTATTTGCTTACTCATCCAGTTAAATACCAAGTTATATAGATACCAAGATTTACATGTTTTTTCTTCTTCAATAAATCTGTTTTCTTCTCTTAACTCTGTTTTCTTCAGCACTCCCCTTGACACTTTACTTCAGACTCTCATGTAATTCTCCATAGTACTACTTCTGTAGCCTCCTAGTTATCTTCTTGCCTCTGGTCTGACGCTTTTCCAATTCATCATTCAAGACTGCTCCCAGCAGAATCTTTCCAGAATATAAATGTAATCTAGAAAATCATCTGCTTCGTAAGGACTTTTGATGGCTCTTCATGGCTGGCATTCATTCATTAAGTCAGTCAGCGAGCTTTTATTAAAACTTCATCATGTGCCAGGCACTATAATAAGTTCTAGGGATACAAAGTTGAACAAAATGAAGAGTCCCTGCCCTCATGGAGCTTATAGCAAAGGAAACATTATAAACAAAGATATGTGAGGTAAATAAGCAGAAGCACAGAGGGCTTACAATCTGGTAAAGGGGAAAGACGTGGATCAAACAACTGATCATATAGGCAAACTGAAATTAACATCGTAATAAGCTCCACATAAGACAGATTCATGGAGCTATAAGCACTTATAAGAGAGTATGACCTAATCACAGAAGCCAAGAAGAATTTACCAAAAAAGTGACATTTTGGGTAAAACTTAAATGCTTTAGCTTGGAACAGAAAACTTTATATTCTGATCCCAACCTCCCTTTACAGCTTTATTTTCCATCAATTCAGCCCATCCCACCTACTATATCCATTTACCCTTTACCCCAGTTTTATGGAGACTTCTGTGCTTCTCTTATTTACCTCACATGCCTTTGTTTATAATTTTCCCTTTGCTGTAATTTTCTCTCTCCACCACCCTGCTCCACCACTTTCTTAATCAAGCTATCTCCTACTCATCCTTTAAATATAAATATAGTTATTACTTTCTCTGGGAAACCTTTCCTAATCCTCTAGTATGATTTTGATGTTGTTCCTTAACAATATTCTTTCTCCATATTCATATCTTTATCGAGTTTAACATGATATAATGCTATATATTTAAGTTTATTGAGAGACAGGATCATGTTTGAGGTTATAGTGTCCATGCCAAACATGGCATATGGCACATAAAAGATAAAAATTTATGACTGAGTAAATAAAATAAATGAAGAATGAATGAATGAACGAATGAATAAAAGGAATTTGCATACATATATGACTCCACATGTCCTTCTATAAATTAATATAAAATTTAGCACTAAATTAGCTACACATCAAGTATGATAACTAAAAGTCTTCAAGTAAGCAAGCTTTAAGCATCCTTCAAGCTTTTAACTGAGAAGTGATCATGTAGTATTAGATTCGATTTAGTCATTTAAATGGTCAAAACCAAACGAGCCATCCACTTCCCAGTCTGATGGTTTTGGTCACCTCATATAATGGCTATATGAAGATCCTTTCCATTTCCATGCAATGTATCAGCCAGCAGTTAATCCAGGGACTTATTGCAGTAGAGTCAAGGTTTAAATACTGTATTCATGCTTCTGTGTTCTATGGAGCACAGCTTGGTAGGATCCCAGCTGCTACATTCCATCCACCAAATGATGTTAGTTGTAAGCAGAAAAGATAATCTATGTACCGTTTAGTTCTTAGTTAGAAAAGACTGAGAATAAACAGAATTTTTCTAAGTCAAATTGTCAAAATGTAAACAAATCACTAAATCTAGATGGAATTCACCCAAGAATTTGAAGAAATTCAAGGGTGACATTGCAAAACTGTGGCCATTTTCCCAAAGTGATTACTAATAGCTCCCACAGCAGAAGGTTGTCATCATCATTACCAACAACTCTACAGCAGAAGGTTGTCTCCAATCTATTAGGACATTATCCAACAAGGCATTGCAGAGTTGCTTCACTTTCATATTGAGGAAGGATATAGATCTCTGATAAATGAGAAAGACTTTGGAGATTTAAGGAAGCATAACCTTCTGAGAGAAAGTAGCCTGCTTTCTGCCAGGAAAAACCTTGGCTAACTAATTTACTTAAACTTCTTTTGGATGGTAAATTGAAACACAGAAAAAGAATAACCAGAGGACATATTCTAATGAAAGTTTCTCCCCCCAAAACATTTTAATAGTTCCAAATTCTAAGATTAATAAAATAAGTGGAAGAGGGTAGGGAAAGTGTCCACCAACATAGAAAAAAAATCAGCCCAAATCCTCATCTTATCCCCCATGAGGATTATCTTACTAAAACATGTCTGATCATGCCTCTTCCCTGGTCAAAACCTTTAGTAGTTTTTCAGAGTTGATAGGATAAAATGGAATGTCTCAGCATGGCATAAAAGGATCTTCAACATTTGAGCTCTGTTTTACCAGCTATATCTCCTGCCAGGCTTCTCCAGTATTAAATTAGTTGTTTTTGATAAACTTGCCACTTTCTTTTTTCCCTCCAAGCTTTTACACACGCAGTGTCCTCTGCCCAGAATGTCCTCCTTCCCTTTCTCCTACTAACAAATTCCTGATCATCTTTCAAAATCTGGTTCAGAAGTTAACTCTTCCATCAAGTCTTCTCTGCCTCCATTTTAGCTTTGATGACACTTTAACAAAACCCTTGTACTCTAACTAAACATATCTACCTAGAATTACAACCTAAACATTGGTTCAAAGAACCATCTAAAATTAAAATTCTAAGGGAGAATTGTAAAGAGAAAAATGACAAAAGTGAGTCTCATGACCTTTGAATAGGTTATATTATACAACCATTCTCATCCTGACTTATTTACCTACAGATCGGCAGCTTTCCTACAATCCCAGTAAGAGATGACTCAGGAAACATAAGTAGGGCATCAAACTCATGAGTTCTGGAACCAGGCAGACCAGGATTATAAAGGTTGAAATATGGACCAAAATAAATATGCTAACATTTGTTTTGTGTAACAAATGTATCTCAAATTTTATTTTATTTTTTAAAATTTATTTATTTATTTTAGTTGCATTGGGTCTTTGTTGCTGTGCGCAGGCTTTCTCTATTTGTGGCAACCAGAAGTTACTCTTAGCAGTGTGTGCAGGCTTCTCATTGTGGTGGTTTCTCTTGTTGCAGAACACGGGCTCTAGGCACGTGGGCTTCAGTAGTTGTGGCTTGTGGGCTAGTTGCTCTGCAGCATGTGGGATCTTCCCAGATCAGGGCTCGAACCCATGTCCCCTGCATTGGCAGGCGGATTCTTAACCACTGCACCTCCAGGGAAGCCCGCATCTCAAAATGTTAATATAAATTAAAAATCAGCTACATGGAAATTTAATGTATTTCATGCTGTGTGATCTTCCTCTTTCTAGGTCCATACATGGAGGCTAGGCAGTGAAAGAAAGTAAAAAAGAGGAGGAGCTTCAAGATGGCGGGAGAGTAAGACGTGGAGATCACCCTCCTCCCCACAAATACATCAGAAATACATCTACGTGTGGAACAACTCCTACAGAACACCTACTGAACGCTGGCAAAAGACCTCAGACCTCCCAAAAGGCAAGAAACTCCCCATGTACCTGGGTAGGACCAAAGAAAAAGAAAAAACAGAGACAAAAGAATAGGGATGGGACCTGTACCAGTGGGAGGGAGCTGTGAAGGAGGAAAGGTTTCCACACACTAGGAAGCCCCTTCGCAGGCAGAGACTGCGGGTGGCAGAGGGGGGAAGCTTCGGAGCCATGGAGCAGAGTGCAGCAACAGGGGTGCAGAGGGCAAAACGGAGAGATTCCCACACAGAGGATCGGTGCCGACCAGAATTCACCAGCCCCAGCCTGTTCACCCGCCGGGACAGGTGGGTGCTGGGAGCTGAAGCTCCAGCTTTGGAGGTCAGATCCCAGGGAGAGGACGGGGGTTGGCTGTGTGAACACAGCCTGAAGGGGGCTAGTGCACCACAGCTAGCCCAGAGGGAGTCTGGGAAAAAGTCTGGACCTGCCTAAGAGACAAGAGGCCATTGTTTCAGGGTGCATGAGGAGAGGGGATTCAGAGCACCACCTAAATGAGCTCCAGAGATGGGCGCGAGCCGTGGCTATCAGCGCAGACACCAGAGACGGGCGTGAGATGCTAAGGCTGCTGCTACAGCCACCAAGAAGCCTGTGTGTGAGCACAGGTCACTATCCACACCGCCCCTCCCAGGAGCCTGTGCAGCCCACCACTGCCAGGGTCCCATGATCCAGGGACACATGATCCAGGGACAACTTCCTCGGGAGAACACACAGCGTGCCTCAGGCTGGTGCAATGTCACACCAGCCTCTTCTGCTGCAGGCTTGCCCCGTACTCCATACCTCTCCCTCTCCACGGCCTGAGTGAGTCAGAGCCCCCGAATCAGCTGCTCCTTTAACCCCATCCTGTCTAAGCAAAGAATAGACGCCCTCAGGCGACCAGAAGAAGAGGCAGGGCCAAATCCAAAGCTGAATCCCAGGAACTGTGTGAAAAAATAAGAGAAGGAAATCTCTCCCAGCAGCCTCAGGAGCAGCAGATTAAATCTCCACAATCAACCTGATGTACCTGCATCTGTGGAATACCTGAATAGACAAGGAATCATCCCATATTGAGGAGGTGGACTTTGGGAGCAACGAGAGAGAGATATATATATATATTTTTTTTTTTTCTCCTTTTTCTCTTTTTGTGAGTGTGTATGCGTATGCTTCTCTGTTTGATTTTGTCTGTATAGCTTTGCTTTTGCCATTTGTCCTAGGGTTCATTTGTCCTAGGGTCCATTATTTTGGTTTTTGTGTTTTTTTTCTTTTAGTATAGTTTTCAGCACTTGTTATCATTGGTGGATTTGTTTTTTGGTTTGGTTGTTCTTTCTTTCTTTCTTTTCTTTAATTACTTAAAAGAATTGTTTTAATAATTATTTTTTGTTTTTTATTTTAATAACTTTTTAATTTAATTTAATTTAATTTTATCTTATTCCTTCTTTTTTCTTTTCTTCTCCCTTTTATTCTGAGCCGTGTGGATGACAGGCTTTTGGTGCTCCAGCCAGGCTTCAGGGCTGTGCTTCTGAGGTGGGAGAGCCAAGTTCAGGACATTGGCTGCCCAGAGACCCTTCCAGCTCCACGTAATATCAAACATCAAAAATCTCCCAGAGATCTCCATCTCAATGCCAAGACCCAACTCCACTCAACGACCAGCAAGCTACAGTGCTGGACACCCTATGCTAGAAAACTAGCAAGACAGGAACACAACCTCACCCATTAGCAGAGAGGCTGCTTAAAATCAAAATAAGGTCACACACACCCCAACACACACCACCAGATGTAGACCTGCCCACCAGAAAGACAAGATCCAGCCTCATCCACCAGAACACAGGCACTAGTCTTCTCCACCAAGAAGCCTACACAACCCACTGAACCAAACTTACCCACTGGGGGCAGACACCAAAACAATGGGAACTATGAACCGGCAGCCTGCGAAAAGGAGACCCAAAACACAGTAAGTTAAGCAAAATGAGAAGACAGAGGAACACACAGCAGATGAAGGAGCAAGGTAAAAACCCACCAGACCTAACAAATGAAGAGGAAATAGGCAGTCTACCTGAAAAAGAATTTGGAGTACTGATGGTAAATATGATCCAAAATCTTTAAAATAGAATGGAGAAAATACAAGAAATGTTTAACAAGGATATAGAAGAATTAAAGAGCAAACAAACAATGATGAACAACACAATAAATGAAATTAAAAATTCTCTAGAAGAGAGCAATAGCAGAATAACTGAGGCAGAACAATGGATAAATGACCTGGAAGATTAAATAGTGGAAATAATTACTGCAGAGCAGAATAAAGAAAAAAGAATGAAAAGAATTGAGGACAGTCTCAGAGAAATCTGAGACAATATTAAATGCACCAACATTCGAATTATAGGGGTCCCAGAAGAAGAAGAGAAAAAGAAAGAGACTGAGAAAATACTTGAAGAGATTATAGTTGAAAACTTCCCTAATATGGGAAAGGAAATAGTTAATCAAGTCCAGGAAGCACAGAGTCCCATACAGGATAAATCCAAGGAAAAACACAAGGGACACATATTAATCAAGCTACCAAAAATTAAATAAAAAGAAAAAATATTAAAAGCAACAAGGGAAAAACAACAAATAGCGTACAAAGGAATCCCCATAAGGTTAACAGCTGATCTTTCAGCAGAAACTCTGCAAGCCAGAGGGAGTGGCAGGACATATTTAAAGTGATGAAAGGGGAAAACCTACAACCAAGATTACTCTACCCAGCAAGGATTGCATTCAGATTTGACGGAGAAATTAAAACTTTTAGAGACAAGCAGAAGCTAAGAGAATCCAGCACCACCAAACTAGCTTTACAAAAAATGCTAAAGGAACTTCTCTAGGCAGGAAAGGAAAAGACCTACAACAACAAACCCAAAACAACTAAGAAAGTGGTAATAGGGACATACATATCAATAATACCTTAAATGTAAATGGATTAAATGCTCCTACCAAAAGACATTGACTGGCTGAATGGATTAAAAAACGGGACCCATATATATGCTGTCTACAAGAGACCCACTTCAGTCCTAGGGACACATACAGAATGAAAGTGAGGCTATGGAAAAAGATATTCCATGCAAATGGAAATCAAAAGAAAGCTGGAGTAGCAATTCTCATATCAGACAAAATAGACATTAAAACAAAGACTATTACAAGACACAAAGAAGGACACTACATAATGATCAAGGAATCAATCCAAGAAGAAGATATAACAATTGTAAATATTTATGCACCCAACATAGGAGCACCTCAATAGACAAGGCAAATACTAACAGCCATAAATGGGGAAATTCACAGTAACACGGTCATAGTCGGGGACTTTAACACCCCACTTTCACCAATGGACAGATCATCCAAAATGAAAATAAATAAGGAAACACAAGCTTTAAATGATATATTAAACAAGATGGACTTAATTGACATTTATAGGACATTCCATCCAAAAACAACAGAATACACTCTCTTCTCAAGTGCTCATGGAACATTCTCCAGGATAGATCATATCTTGAGTCACAAATCAAGCCTTGGTAAATTTAAGAAAATTGAAATTGTATCAAGTATCTTTTCCGACCACAACGCTATGAGATGAGATATCAGTTATAGGAAACAATGTGTAAAAAATACAAACACATGGACGCTAAACAATACATTACCTAATAACTAAGATATCACTGAAGAAATCAAAGAGGAAATAAAAAAATACCTAGAAACAAATGACAATGAAAACACGATGACCCAAAACCTATGGGATACAGCAAATGCAGTTCTAAGAGGGAAGTTTATAGCAATACAATACTACCTTAAGAAACAAGAAACATATCGAACAAACAACCTAACCTTACACCTAAAGTATTAGAGAAAGAAGAACAAAAAACTCCCCAAAGTTAGCAGAAGGAAAGAAATCATAAAGATCATATCAGAAATAAATGAAAAAGAAATGAAGGGAACTATAGAAAAGATCAATAAAACTAAAAGCTGGTTCTCTGAGAAGATAAACAAAATTGATAAACCATTAGCCAGACTCATCAAGAAAAAAAGGGAGAAGACTCAAATCAATAAAATTAGAAATGAAAAAGGAGAGGTAACAACTGACACTGCAGAAATACAAAGGATCATGAGAGATTACTACAAGCAACTATATGCCAATAAAATGTACAACCAGGAAGAAATGGACAAATTCTTAGAAATGCACAACCTTCTGAGAGGGAACCAGGAAGAAATAGATAAAATGAACAGACCAATCACAAGCACTGAAATTGAAGCTGTGATTAAAAATCTTCCAACAAACAAAAGTCCAGGACCAGATGGCTTCACAGGCGAATTCTCTCAAACATTTAGAGAAGAGTTGACACCTATCCTTCTCAAACTCTTCCAAAATATAGCAGAGGGAGGAACACTCCCAAACTCATTCTACAAGGCCACCATCACCCTGATACCAAAACCAGACAAAGATGTCACAAAAAAAGAAAACTACAGACCAATATCACTGATGAACATAGATGCAAAAATCCTCAACAAAATACTAGCAAACAGAATCCAACAGCACATTAGAAGGATCATACAATATGATCAAGTGAGGTTTATCCCAGGAATGCAAGGCTTCTTCAATGTACGAAATCAATCAACGTGATACACCATATTAACAAATTGACGGAGAAAAAACATATGATCATCTCAAGAGATGCAGAGAAAGCTTTCAACAAAATTCAACACCCATTTATGATGAAAACCCTCTAGAAAGTAGGCAAAGAGGGAACTTACCTCAACATAGTAAAGGCCATATATGACAAACCCACAGCCAACATCGTCCTCAATGGTGAAAAACTGAAACCATTTCCACTAAGATAAGGAACAAGACAAGGTTTCCCACTCTCAGCACTATTATTCAACATAGTTTTGGAACTTTTAGCCATAGCAATCAGAGAAGAAAAAGAAATAAAAGGAATCCAAATTGGAAAAGAAGAAATAAAGCTGTCACCATTTGCAGATGACATGACACTATATATAGATAATCCTAAAGATGTTACCAGAAAACTACTAGAGCTAATCAATGAATTTGGTAAAGTACTAGGATACAAAATTAATGCACAGAAATCTCTTGCATTCTTATACACTAATGATGAAAAATCTGAAAGAGAAATAAGGAAACACTCCCATTTACCATTGCAACAAAATGAATAAAATACCTAGGAATAAACCTACCTAGGGAGACAAAAGACCTGTATGCAGAAACCTGTAAGACGCTGATGAAAGAAATTAAAGATGATACAAATAGATGGAGAGATATACCATGTACTTGGATTGGAAGAATCAACATTGTGAAAATGACTATACTACCCAAAGCAATCTACAGATTTAATGCAATCCCTATCAAACTATGACTGACATTTTTCACAGAACTAGAACAAAACATTTCACAATTTGTATGAAAACACAAAAGGCACCGAATAGCCAAAGCAATCTTGAGAAAGAAAAAAGGAGCTGGAGGAATCAGTTTCCTGACTTCAGACTATACTACAAAGCTACAGTAATCAAGACAGTATGGTACTGGCACAAAAACAGAAATATAGATCAATGGAACAGGATAGAAAGCCCAGAGATAAACCCATGCACATATGGTCACCTTATCTTTGATAAAGGAGGCAAGAATATACAATGGAGAAAAGACAGTCTCTTCAGTAAGTGGTGCTGGGAAAACTGGACAGTTACATGTGAAAGAATGAAAGTAGAACACTCCATAACACCATACACAAAAATAAATTCAAAATGGAATCAGGACCTAAATGTAAGGCCAGACACTATAAAACTCTTAGAGAAAAACATAGGCAGAACACTCTATGACATAAATCACAGCAAGATCCTTTTTGACTCAGCTCCTAGAGAAATGGAAATAAAAACAAAACTAAGCAAATGGGACCTAATGAAATTTAAAAGCTTTTGCACAGCAAAGGAAACCGTAAACAAGATGAAAAGACAACCCTCAGAATGGGAGAAAATATTTCCAAATGAAACAACTGGCAAAGGATTAATCTCCTAAAATTTACAAGCAGCCCATGCAGCTCAATATCCAAAAAACAAACAACTCAATCCAAAAATGGGCAGAAGACCTAAATAGACATTTCTGCAAAGAAGATATACAGATTGCCAACAAACACATGAAAGAATGCTGAACATCATTAATCATTAGAGAAATGCAAATCAATACTACAATGTGATATCATCTCACACCGGTCAGAATAACCATCATCCAAAAATCTACAAACAATAAATGCTGGAGAGGGTTTGCAGAAAAGGGAACACTGTTGGTGGGAATGTAAATTGACACAGCCACTATGGAGAACAGTATGGAGGTTCCTTAAAAAACTAAAAATACAACTACCATATGACCCAGCAATCCCACTACTGGGCATATACCCTGAGAAAACCATAGTTCAAAAAGAGTCATGTACCACAATGTTCATTGCAGCTCTATTTACAATAGCCATGACATGGAAGCAACCTAAGTGTCCACCTACAGATGAATGGATAAAGAGGATATGGCACATATATACAATGGAATATTACTCAGCCATATAAAGAAATGAAATTGAGTTATTTTTAGTGAGGTGGATGGACCTAGAGTCTGTCATACAGAGTGAAGTAAGTCAGAAAGAGAAAAACAAATACCATATGCTAACACATATATATGGAATCTAAGAAAAAAAAATGGTCATGAAGAACCTACGGGCAAGATGGGAATAAAGATGCAGACCACTAGAAAATGGACTTGAGGACATGGGTAGGGATAAGTGTAAGCTGGGGCAAAGTTAGAGAGTGGTAGTGTATATATGCACATATATACACTACCAAATGTAAAATAGATAGGTAGTGGGAAGCAGTCACATATCACAGGGAGTTCAGCTCGGTGCTTTGTGACCAGCTAGAAGGATGGGATATGGAGGGTGGGAGGGAGGGAGCTGCAAGAAGGAAGAGATATGGGGATATATGTATATGTATAACTGATTCACTTTGTTATAAAGCAGAAACTAACACACCATTGTAAATTAATTATACTCCAATAAAAATGCTAAGGAAAAAAAGTAAAAAAGAATGAGAAAACAAGAAAGTAAGTAATATATATGGAAGATTTGCATATCTATATGTCATTTCTTCCTACCTTGGTTCATTTGACCTGCAAAAGTATATCCTTAAGTAGATGCTGTAATGTTATTCCTATTTTCTTAGTGGGATAAACTGAGACACAAGGATGATATGATATTTACTCCCGTTCCTGTGGTCAATAATCAGAAAAGAAGCATGAATTTGAATCCAGGAGTGATTCCAGTATCTATTTTTGGAATTGTAATGGACTGGTATTTCAGAACAGATACATAACTTCCTTCTGCCCACTAAAACATTGGGGGAAGTCTACTGCGGGGTGGAGACGGTGCTTGAGAGAAAGGCTTCATGGTACACGTTCTTCTCTATAGCATTCCCTTCTGGAAATCCCTTGTAGCAGACTCCATTAGCTTCAGGTATCAGGCAATCATGTGCTTCAAGTCAACCTTTTTGGTAAGTCAATTGGGGTAATTCACCTTTCCAGGGATATTTAAGAATGGGCATGTGACACTCACTATTCTGCCTAAAGAGACAAGAAGGGAAATCTGTTTGGAGGGAGGTAATGGTCCAAGAAAGATTTTGTTTGGCCTTATAAAAAAGGAAGCATGTGGAAAAACTACTCTTTTCTGTGTTTAGATTTGCCATCGGCATGTGATGCTTACAGTTGTCACAGCCATCTTGGGACCATGAGGTTAGTCATCCTAAGGAGATACACCAGCTTGCTGAAGAAGGCATAGTGGAGAGGTAAAAAGAACCTACGTTCCTGATGATATTGTTAAGCTGCTAAATTTACTAACTTAGAACTGTCCTAACTCTGAATTTCTCTTTATGTGAGATACTATATTTCTTTGTGTTTAAACCATTTTGTATTTGGCCTTTTGTTACCTCTGCCTGAAATGTCCGAACCAACAAAGTTCTTTATTCTCATGTTTGCTGATGGTGGCTTCTTTCCCCTAATATATTATTGTGTCTATGTGTGTGTGCATGTGTGCGGAATAATGAGGGAAGGAGAAACGTGTCTTTATTTATCAAGAATAAGGCTTCCGGGCTTCCCTGGTGGCACAGTGGTTGGGAATCCACCTGCCAATGCAGGGGACATGGGTTTGAGCCCTGGTCTGGGAGGATCCCACATGCCGCGGAGCAACTGGGCCCGTGAGCCACAACTACTGAGCCTGCGCGTCTGGAGCCTGTGCTCCGCAACAAGAGAGGCCGCGACAGTGAGAGGCCCGCGCACCGCGATGAAGAGTGGCCCCCGCTTGCCGCAACTGGAGAAGCCCTCGCACAGAAACGAAGACCCAACACAGCCAAAAATAAATAGATAAATAAATAAATTTTTTAAAAAAAGAATAAGGCTTCCTACCAGAATCCTTAGAAAGTTAGTAGTTTCAGAGCAAAATTTTAAAGTATAGAGAAAAACTTCAGATTAATTTTCAGGATCAGAAATTCAAAACAGAAAAAGGACAAGTACTATGCAGCAGAATGGAAATATCCTCAGTATGGAATGTGTGTGTGTTTTCCCTCCTCTATATGTTTCATTTTCATTAACTACCCGAGACCAAAAAATCTTGAACTAACAAGTTTTGGGGTGGTTTTCCGTCAGGGTTATGACTGGGGCAAAATTCAAAGGCAGTAGGAACTTCCAAGCACTCAGACCTTCAAATGATATCTCCTTTCATGCTCAAAGTCAACTTACTTCTCCACGGAGGCAGAAAATGCAAATAGAATATGTAAGAATGGGGGAAACCCCAGAGTAGACATTTGTTGGTTGTCTCCTCAGAATTCCCCTTATCCCTTTCCCAGCAATCTCTGATTTCCATTTAAAGATCCATGTATTTCCAGGGAAACTGAATCCTGTCTCTGTGCCAGATTTGCAGCATAGATGACCTATAAGTCACCAAATACATTTCATCCCCCAGGCCACTGTGATTGATAAGGAGCTGGTCCAATCATGGTAACTTTCAGAATGGCTGTTGGGAATCCAGTGCAAACACATTCTCTCTTTTCTGCTACATGAGGTACCATGTAGTCCTGAGACTTTTGGCTACCATCTTGGGACCAGCCTCAGGATGAAGTTGATATCAAAACCAGGTGACACTTTGAGACATTAAATTAGCCCTTATCTGAAGCCATCCCCATTTCTGGAATTTTCTATTTCACTATCCACTATATTTCCTTTAGTTTTAAATCAATTTGAATTTTGGGGGGTCATTTACAACCTAAAGCCTCCTAAGTGGTGCAGCCTGTGAAATTACCCAGTGCTTTCTTCTCATTTTACAAATGAGAAAATGAGGCTCATAGAGGGGAATTCACTTACCCAAGGTCAAACAGGTACATAGTTGATGGTTTGAAACTAGAAGATGAATTTCCTGTCTCCTGGTCTGTTTTTTTCTTGTAAACTTCTCCGCCCACAAATTATATAGATTGATGCTATTTTCTAGTTAAATTAGGATGCCAGGCAGACTTTCACTTACAAAACTAGTGAAAAATTATTCCTTTCTGTGGCTACTTGGACTCTGGATATGTAGTATTGAGAAGGGTTTGAGACTATGGAATGAAACCATTCTGGGCCACCGTGCTTCTAAGTCTCTTCCTGAACTTATATGTTATTTGCATTGCGAATGTCTCCCTTTTGGGGCTAGACACGAAACATGTGGCAATTCCTCAGACTATTTCCATAGCAACCAGCCGCATAAAGAATACTATTCTGAAACACAGGGTTTAGGAGCAGATATAGACTCCCAATCTGATTCTTCCTAATTACATGTTTTCCTTACTTGTATACATCTCTCTGTGTGTGTGTGTGTGTGTGTGTGTATAAGTGGTATGTATAGAAGAATATGATTTGGGAAGCTCTGTGACTAATCCATCTTTACTTATCTTTTCTTTTTTCTTTTTTCTTTTTCATTGAGAAGACTCTTTGTACCTCTCATTCACATTCTCTTCCTCCCTCCCTTCTTCTTTCCTTTCCTTCCTCCCTCCGGTCTTGAGACATGTCACCATTATTCGAAAAGAGAAAATCCTCTGTCTGTTTCAGCTAAGCATATGTCATTCATAGTGGTGGCTATGGAAATACTCAAAGAAAATACCTGAAAAGGGATATCAAAGTGAAAAATAAACTTTTCTCCAAGCAAGGAATATGGAAATGAAATGAGTTACTTTATAAAGCAACATATTATCTGTCACTGAAGTGTATACCAGAAAGCTTGGATTTTCTAACCAAATGCTTGGATTTTATAACTATGCCAGCAAAACGCCTGCATGCTGGCACTCAACTTCCTGAAGCTGCAAAGACTAGTCCATGGTCCTGCTCTTTTTCACAATGAGACATTTCCTCTGGGTAACTTATCTTCCCCCATCTTATTCTCAGAAAAATCACAACCTTCCCCATTTCCCCAAAGCACTTAAATATAAACTATTTATTCCTTTTTAAAATTATTAATTCATTTATTCAGGAATATTTGTTGAGTACCGACTATGTGCCAGGTACTGTACTAGGTCCTGAAGATATAACGGTGAGCAAGACACAAACAATTTTTAAACAAAAATTAAATTCCTGATAATGCCTGCCCTGTAGAGAGAAGGAAGGAAATGGGATTGTGGTTTTAACCACAGTTTTATCTCTTGAAAAAATAGTTGTGAAGTAAATGTGAAAGTTGTTAACATTTAGAAAATTTTAGTTGTTGATTATATGGGTACTTGTTATATTATTCTTGGTTATTTCTTGTATTTTTCAATTGAAAAACAGTTTGTAAACATAAATAAGAGGAATGCTAATACGACATCAGATTAAAGTGTGCCGAGGATTGAGGTGGAGGGGAGAAAAGGGGGACAGTGAGTTTGGGCCATTCTTTCAAGTTATTTGGCAGATAAGGGAGGGGAAAGATAGGGTAGAAGAAGGAGGAGGGTTGAGTCATATTCTCTCTCTTGGGAAAGATTTGAGCATGTCCAAATGCTCATGGGAAGGATCTGATTGAGAAGGAGGGTCTGAATATGCAAGAGACAGAAGGGGAGATTGTTCACGAGAAGATAAAGTGGAAAGGTCCAAAGCACAGAGAGAGGGGTCAGTGTTAGGATGGACAGCTTCTCTTTCCACAGAAGGAAAGAAGGTGCTGATGTAGGTAGGTTTGGAATCTTCATGGTTAAAAGTTGAGGGTGTTCTGGTTGATGGTTCCATAAGGCAAACACATACACACACACACAGTGACACACTCATATATATCTAAAACTTCAGAGAGGTCAGGGGTCATTGTGGTAACTGGGTTAATTAGCTCTTCATTGCTAAGCTGAGCAAAATGCCATCTCACTACTGAAGTTCAGGTTCTCTTGACTTCTGTCCACCCCAGGAATGCTGGCTGCTGCTGTTTCCTACCTTCTCACTACTACTAGAATCCAATTTTTTTTTCTTTCATCTCTACAACAGCTGTCTTGATTCAGGGCATCTTCATCCCTTATCTAGATTATTTCAACAGCTTCCTAATTGACCTTTTTGTTTCCAATCCAGTTTCCAAACTGAAATAAGAATTCTATTGCTGAAATATAATTCTATTAAAAGAATTTCCATGGTTAAAACCCCTCCATAGCTTTTCTCTTTCTTTGAGATGAAAGCCAGCCTCCTACAGCCAACCGACAAGATGCTTTATAACCTGGACCTGGCCTGACTCTCTCATCTCTCCTCCCTGCACACTTGTTCTCTAAACTGTACAGAAATGCTTATAGTTCCTCAAATTTTGTCATGCCCTCTCTTGTCTGTGGGCTTTTGCACTCATTGTCTCCTCTGTCCAGTTCACTTCCTCCCACTTCCTAACCTTTACCTGGATAACTGCTAATTTATTCCTCAGGTCTCCTCTTAGATGTCATTCTTCCAGAAACCTCTCCTGATCCCCCAGAACTGGAGTGCTTGCCTCCTGAAAAGGTACCAAAATCACCCTGGCTATATCCTGTCATAGCATTCATTTATTTCTATCTCACTCTGAATTATATCCATATTTTAAGACAAAGTCTTCATTATGTTTACCACTGTATCCCCAACATTTTGCACAGTGTCTGGCTTATAAAATAAGCATTTAAAAATTATTTGTCAATTAAATGAAAGAAGAAGTGAATGCATGGACTTTTTACAGAAAGTAAAATTGTCACTCAGGATGAGCATAGACCTTGCCTGAAGTCCTCACCAAGTAAGTGAAGAGTAAATCTGAGTCTTGAGCCCTCCCCTCCTTTCCCCTCCCTTACCACCTCCTCTCCCTTTCCCTCCCCTCCTTCTTTCCTTTCCCTTCCCTTTCCTTCCCTTCTATTCTCTTCTCTCCATAATCTCTTACCCTGGAAGATTTTATCCACATGGCCAGCCATCATCTATGATGATGATTCACAAGTGTATATTTTCAGGGCATTTTCAGGGCTTTTTCAGGGCTCCAAAGTCATATCCAGAAGTCTAGTCAACATTTCCTCTTGGAAAGATTATGGGGATTTCAAGCTTAACACTATCTGACTAATTCCAACTCTATGTTCAAAACTTTGTTGAGAGTCTGATTGGCCCAGCATGGATCAGGCGACCATTCTTGTTCCCAGTGTGTTATGTTCTAGGCAGAGATGAGCATGGAATGATGGGGACACAGAGAGAAAGGTTCCAAACTATACCAGGAAAGTCAGATAAGACCTCCTAAAGAAGTGATACAGAAAGGGAATATTTACAACAGAATTCTCAACATTACACCTCCATCTTTGGATCCAGGAAATCAGTTGGTCAATTAACAACACCATCTCCTCCTTGGTTGGCAGATGTCCCTGACTTTGAATATAAACATCTGACATTCCACTTTAGACTCCTCCACAAGAGCTGGACTGTCATCCTGTCTTGGCTTCCAGCTCAGTTCCTCCGCTGCAAGTCCTGACTCCAAAACCCTGTGTGATAATAAAATACAAGATCATAGCTTGGAAATAGAGTGTGCATTTGGTGTGAATTGTTGTTTTGGTTTAATTAGAATTTGCTGTTTCCTGAATTCCTATAATTTCATTTGATGAATTGTGTTAAGTACTTGCTTTGCAGACTTTGAACATGAGGTATTTATCAGGGGAAATGACTCCTTCTTTCCCCTTTAAAAATCATCTTTTGGTGCATTGAAAAGGCAAATGTGTTTATTTGTTTGTTTGTTTATTGTCTATCTATAGAATTACAAATGCTCTGATAGATATTTGCTTCTCTGTAGGAAGAAGGGCCTGGCTCCGATATGCATTCAGCACATTCTAAAGTGCACCTATGTTTGCACAGTACTGTGGGAATTATGAAAATGGGTAAAACAGTCTTTAGTCTTCCAGTATTTCTCAAAGCAGTCCAGGAGACAGATCCACTGACAAGTTAACTACAATCCAAGGCAGACCAAGATAAGAGCCGTAATAGAGGTAATTATCCCTTTCATTTGTTTATCCTGGTTAGGTTTTACAAAAAAAATTTCACATCAAATTTTACATCATTTGATACTCACAAGGGCTCTAGGAGATAGGTGTTATTATCCTCATTTTAAAGTCATAGATAACCAAGGCTCACAGAGATTACATGTCTTGACCATGTTCCCACAGCTAGTAATTGACATATGGACCTTTTAAATCCAGTCGAGCACAATGGAAGGACAGAGGAGGGAGAGAACAACTTCAGCTGAAGCAGTAAGAGCAAAGTCTTATGGAGGAGGTGTGATCTAACTTGAGTCTCTACCTTCTGGAATAGAAGTGAAAGGGAAAGGAATTCCAGAGAGAAGAAACTTTTAAGCAAGGAGATCTGTGGAGGTGGGAAAATAGGAAGTAGTCTGGGTATCTATGAACTTGCACCAAAATTAATGGAACAACTATAAATTGAGCACTATATTAAGTACTTGACATAATTCAAAAGAAAAAGGTTCTTACCCTGAAAGATTATGTAGCTTGAGGGAAAACATAAACACAAAACAAATGAGATTAATACAAGAGAATATCTACATAGTAGTCCTACTGTGAAGTACACATAATAAGTATTATAGGAGTAGGGCTTTTATTTTTATTTATATTTTAGTTTATTGATATATTGATTGACTGCAAGGAGGGCGGTTCTTCAAAAAAGTGTGTGGGGATTAAATTGCTCTAAAGAAATCAATGTTTTAGGGAGATATTACACATTAAGTTGGGCCTGGAGAAGGAGAAAATAGTTAAAAGCTCTGAGTAAGCAGGGCTGCCGTGCTGAGTGCACAGCGAGTGTTCTCGGGGTGCATGTTGGGGCGAGCGGTGCTACCTAGCAATGCTTGTTGGGCTGGAGGAGAGATTGATGGATTTAAGGAAAATAAGGGGAGCTTTCCCTGTGAGGTGCTGAGCTGTGCTGACTCATCCCACCTTGAAACAAAGGGAAAAATAGGGAAGAGAGAAACTGGAGGAAGATTGTGTCTCTGGAGCCCAGGCAGGCAGAAGTGTAGCACTTGGATATTGACTGAGTCTAATGTGTTCCTGGCAGGGCACTGGCACACATAGAAACATGATTTCATTCAATCCTTGTATCACGTTTCAAAATAGATCAAACAGGGATCATACATGCATTCTGCAGGTAGTAAACACTCTCAGGGAGTTAAATAACCTACTCAAAGTCACATTGTTAGGCTGCAGCAGAGCCAGAATTCAAAACTAGGCCTGTTGGATCTGTAAGTCTGACAACTCTATATTAACAGAGTAACCATTTTCTATTAATTTTCACCACAGTTCATTATTTTAATAAATAATGTGGCAGAGATATCATGCCTAAATTCACAAAATTTGGGGGAATTTATGAAGAGTGTTGTGATCAGATTTGGGAGACTGCATACATGCATGTCTGTGTTAAGTATCTGTGTGTGTGAATGTGTATATATGGGGCAGTTACTAGAAGGATATACTTAGTTAAAGAAGGCTTTTATTTTGTTTTTAAAAAGAAAGATAACAAGAGCATTTGTGTTCTGGTGGGAATAGCCAAAGGAACACAAAAAGATTGGTGATAGGTGACAGTGGGAAAACTAAGGAGCCAAATTCTGATGAAGGTCCAAAGGGTGGACCCAGAGCACAATTGGGGGGAAGGGAAGACATTTCTTCCATCACAGAGGAGAGAATAAGGGCACAATAGGGGAGATGCAGGCACTTCGTTGTAGCAATTCCAGTGTCTGCCTTTAGCAAGGTTTGTTGTTGTCTTTTTGTCTGTTTGCCATCAATTAAACTTGTTGTTTGTTTTTGCAGCTTTATTGAGATATACTTAACATAAAATAAATGGTACATATTTAAAGTGTATAATTTGATAAATTTTGACTTATGCATACATCTCTGAAACCATCACCCCAAGCAAGACAATGAACATAACCATCACCACCTGAGTTTTTTTTGTGTCCCTTTGTAATTTCTCCTTCCAGCAAAGATGGTTTTATGTTTTCTTTCTTAATCTGTATACTTTTAATTTCCTTTGATTGCCTTATTGCATTAGCAAGGACATCCATTACTGTGTTGAAAAGGAGTGGTGAAAGGGAACATCCTAGCCTTGTACCTGATTTTAGTGGGAAAGCTTCAAGTCTGTCACCATTAAGTATGATGTTTAGCTGTAGGTTTTTGTAGATAGTTTGATCAAGTTGAGAAACTTTCCTGTATTCTTAGTTCACTGAGAGTTTTTATCATGATTAGGTATTGAATTATATCAAATGCTTTCTCAGCATCTGCTAATATGATCCTGTGATTTTCTTTTTTAGGCTGTTGATGCAATGGGCTACAGTAATTGATTTTGGAATATTGAACCTGGACTAAGTCACACTTGGTTGTGTTGTATAATTATTTTTATACTTATTTGGATTCAGGATTTTTTCTTTATCTTTGATGATATGCCTAACTCTTGCTTTGACATTTATCCTCTTTATAGTTCTCTGAGCTTCCTAGGTCTGTGGTTTGGTGTCCAACATTAATTTGGGAAAAATGATCAGTTTTTACTATTTTGAATATTCTGTTCCTTTTTCTGTTTCTTCTCTTTCTGATATTACCATTATATCTATGTTATTCCTTTTGTAGTTTTCACACAGTCCTTGGATATTCTGTTCTGTGTTCTTCAGTTCCCCAATATTTGGGATTTTCCACATACCTTTCTGTTACTGGGTTTAATTTAATTCATTTGTAGTCAGAGTACACACTTTGTATGATTTCAGTTCTTGCAAATTGGTTGAGATTTGTTTTATGGTGCAGAATATGGTGTATTTTTGGTAAATATTCCATGTGCACCTGAAAAAAAATGTGTGGTCTGCATTTGTTAGATGAAGTCTATGAATGTCAATCAAATCAAGCTGGTTGATAGTGCTGTTCAAGTTTTCCATATCCTTACTGATATTCAACCTAATTGTTATGCCAGTTACAGACATACCTTGTTTTATTGCACTTTGCGTTATTGTGCTTTGCAGACATTGTGTTTTTTTTACAAGTTGCAGGTTTGTGGCAACCCTGCGTTGAGCAGGTCTATTAGCACCATTTTTCCAACATCATTTGCTCACTTTGTGTCTCCACATCATATTTTTGCAATGCTCACAAAATTTCAAACTTTTTCATTCTTATATTTGTCATGGTTATCTGTGATCAGTGGTCTTTGATGATACTATTATAATTGTTTGGGGGCACCATGAACTGTGCCCATATAAGGGAGTGAACTTCATTGAAAATGTTGGGTGTGTTCTGAATGCTCCACTGACGAGCCATTCCCCCCCGCCCCCTCTCTTTGGGCCTCTCTATTCCCTGAAACATAACAATATTAAAATTAGACCAATTAATACCATTTAGTGGCCTCTAAATATTCAAGTGAAAGAGAGAGTTGCACATCCCTCACTTTAAATCAAAAGCTAGAAATAATTAAGCTTAGTGAAAAAGGCATGTTGAAAGCTGAAAGCGACCAAAAGCTAAGCCTCTTGCACCAGTTAGCCAAGTTATGAATGCAAAGGAAAAGTTCTTGAAGGAAATTAAAAGTGCTACTCCAGTGAATACACAAATGATAAGAAAGCAGAATAGACATTTTGCTGATGAAAGTTTTAGTGGTCTGAACAAAAGATCAAACCAGCCATAACATTCCCTTAAGCCAAAGCCTAATCCAGAGAAAGGCCCTAACAGTTTTCAACTCTAAGAAGTCTAAGATTGATAAGGGAGCTGCAGAAAAGTTTGAAGCTAGCAAAGACTGGCTCATGATGTTTAAAGAAAGAAGCCATTTTTATAACATAAAATTGAAAGGGGAAGCATCAAGTGCTGGTGTAGAAGCTGCAACAAGTTACCCAGAAGATCTAGCTAAGATAATTAATGGAGGTGGCTACACTAAACAACATATTTTCTATAGATGAAACAGCCTTCTATTGGAAGAAGATGTCATTTAGGACTTTCATAGCTACAGAGAAGTCAATGCCCAGCTTCAAAGCTTCAAAGGCAAGCTGACTCTCTTGCTAGGAGCTAATGCAGCTAGTAACGTTAAGTTGAAGCCAATGTTCATTTACCATTCCGAAAATCCTAATGTCCTTAAGAATTATGCTAAATCTACTCTGCCTGTGCTCTATAAATGGAACCACAAAGCCTGAATGAAAGCATATCTGTTTACAACATGGTTTACTGAATATTTTCAGCTCATTGTTGATACCTACTGCTCAGGAAAAAAAAGGTTCCTTTCAAAATATTACTGCTTATTGACAATGCACCTGGTCATTCAAGAGCTCTGATGTACAATGAGGTTAATGTTGTTTTCATGCCTACTAACACAACATCCATTCTGCAGCCCATGGATCAGGGAGTAACTTAAATTTTCAAGTGTTAGTATTTAACAAATACATTTTGTCAGGCTATAGCTGCCATAGATAAGGATTCCTCTGATGTTTCTGGACAGAGTAAATTGAAAACCTTCAGGAAAGGATTCATCATTGTAGATGCCATTAAGAACACTCATGATTCATGGGAAGAGGTAAAAAATATCAGTAGTTTGGAAGAGGTTGATTCCAACCCTTATGAATGACTTTAAGGGGTTCAAGACTTCAGTGGAACAGTAACTGCAGAAGTTGTGGAAATATCAAGAAACCTGAAATTAGAAGTGGAGTCTGAAGATGTGGCTAAGTTGCTGAAATCTCATGAGAAAACTTGAATAAGGAGTTGCTTCTTCTAGAAAAGCAAAGAAAGTGGTTTCTTGAGATGGAATCTACTCCTAGCGACGATGCTGCCAAGATTGTTGAAATGACAACTAAGTATTTAGAATATTATATAATCTTAATGGATAAAGCAGTAGTAGAGTTTTAAAGGACTGACTCCAATTTTGAAAGAAGTTCTGTGGGCAGATACTATCAAACAGCACTGCATGCTACAGCAAAATAGTTCATGAAAGGAAGGGTTAATAGATGCAGAAAACTTAATTGTTGTCTTATTTTAAGAAATTGCCACAGCCATCCAAACCTTCAGCAACCACAACTCTCATCAGTCAGCAGCCATCAACATTGAGGCAAGACCCTCCACCAGCAAAAAGATTACGATGCACTGAAGGTTCAGATGTTGGTTAGCACATTTTAGCAATAAAATATTCTGTAATTAAGTTAGGTACACTATTTATTTTAGACATAACGGTATTGCACACTTAATAGGCTACAGTATAGTATAAACATAACTTTTATATGCATTAGAAAACTAAAACATTTGTGTAACTTGCTTTATTACAATATTCCTTTATTGCAATAATTTGGAACCAAACCTGCAATATCACCAAGGTATGCTTGTGCTGAGAGAGGGATGTTGAAATCTTTTGCTCTGACATCTAATTTGTCTTATGTTAGTATAGCCACCCCAGTTTTATTTTATTTTATTTTTTTTTGAGCATTTTGTAAGGTATCTCTTTGTACATCTTTTTACTTTTAACTTATTTATGTCTTTATATTTAAAGTGGATTTCTTACAGGAAGCATATATTTGAATCTTGCTTTGTAATACAATCTAACAATTTCTGCTTCTTAATCAAGTGTCTAGCTTATTTACATGTAATGTGATTATTGACATGGTTGGCTTTAATTCTAACATAAGGTTATTTTTTTTTTGTCTCATTTGTTTTTTCCCTTTTTCTCTCTTTTCCTACTGTCCTTTGGATTAATTTTTTATGGTTCTATTTTTTTCTCATTTGTTAGCTTATTATCTATAACTAATTGCTCTGCTTTTAGCTGGCTGCTTTAGGATTTATAGTATATATATTTAAATTGTCAAAGTAAATTTTCAAGTAATATTATACCATTTCACGTAGAGTCCTAAGAGTGAAAATGTATTGCTACTTCTCTCTTCCCATTCTTTGTTCTATTTTTATTTTGTACAATAAAGATTTGCTCTGCTGTCTTTGCATTGTTTCCAAATGGAAGTCTGCTGTTCTTCTTATCTTTGTTCTCTGCATATAGTATGCCCGTATCCCCACCCCACCCCACCCCTGCCAGGAATTTTCTACATTTTTCTCTATATCACTGATTTGAAGCAATTGGATTATGATGCACAGAGGGTAAGTCTGTCATCAAGGAGACCTAAGAAGAGACTGTGCATGATGCAGTCCACATGTGACACAAGGAAATCCACAGTGGTCATGAAGAAACAAGATGAGAAATGCTGTCAGCAAGGATTTGGAATGAGACCTGGCATGAGAATAAGGAGAAGGAAAATAGAAAGAGGAAAATGGGGAAGACTTTTTTCCTCTCCAAAACATAGAAAAGACTAATGTCAGTTCTCTGTTATATCCAAAGGGCAAACATGAAAGAATAGTCATACACCAGGGTGAATTTTAATTTTACATAGAGAATAATTTTTTAATAATCCATGTGATAAAAATATGTTAATTGAGAGCTCAGTATTTACCTCCCCAGGAGTTGTGAATTACACCAGATTATCCCTTGAACTCTTATCTCTGAGAATCTATCAATTTATGAAGACAAATACGTGTGAAAAATATTTCTTAGGGTGACTTAAAGGATCTTTAAAATTGATATAAATTGATATTGCAAGTGAATTTCAAGAGAATAAGATCACAAGTATCTTATTCCAAAGATAGGACCTTTATTTTAGCCCTGCTAACATTCTATTTGTGTGACCTTGAGCAAGTCACTTAACCATTGAAGCCTTAATTTCTTCAACTATAAAATTAATGTAATAAAATTTCTGTTCCTTATCCAACTGATTGGAATAGTACAAGGATCAGATAGTACAATACTTATGAAAATGTTCTGTCATCTATAAAAGACTACACAAATATTAATTCTAATTTTTCATAAATAAATTAATTTAATGTATAATAGCTTAAGGTGAAGTGAAGGTTCATGAATGCACTGACTTTATAGCATGCAACAGCTTATAACAAAAATAATATAGAAAAAAATTAAATCAGGACAAGAAAGGATTGAGTCCACCTGCTTTTAGATGGCAACCTATGTAAACCATTCCACAAATGGGTATAGTCTTTGAATTGCCAGTGTTATAGTTACCCATTTCTAGTGAGAGTGGACAAAGGACATAGGACAAGAGAAAAACCACTCTTTTAAACAAGCATGATTTATTCCTAGTCCCCAAATTATGATAAGAAGTTGGTTGACTATGAAACCCACACACAGAAAACAGCAGTGTTCATTTAAGCCAAGAAGGAAGTGAACTTTTTTCTCTAAGTCAGCAATACTATTGCAATAACACACACTATATATAAAAGTTTGACACCTAGTGGATATATTAGGCATAAAATCTAAAGTCATAAACTAAAGGAAAGCTTTATGAATGCCAAGGAGTTAGGAAGAAGATCCACCTTAAAGTAATATCAGTATATCGTTTTCTTTGTACACTGAAAGAGCCTTCATGAAACTATTTGGTGAGCCTGACTAATTTTTCTGCAGTTCTCTCTTAGTACTCTCTGCAAGGCCAATAAAAAAACACGCTCATTCTTGAAAATTCTTCATATAAGTTGCCCAAATCAGAAGGTTTCCCAATTCCTCTGGCAAATTCCAATCATCATCCACCATGTGACTCCTATTGAAACACGATGTTCACCAGTCAGAAGAACATAGAATTGGGGCAGATCTTGAAATTTAGTCATTCATTCATTTCTTGGCATTATTCATGTTCTGCATGTCAAGCACTGTTCTGTGTACTTTACACATATTAACTCATGTAGTGATTAATTATTTAATCATCCTAATAACATTTGTTGAGCTTATACTGAGCTCTTACAATATATCAGACCCTATGCTTGTTGTAAAATAGTCTTTCCTTCAAGAAACTCAGAGTAAACTAGGTGAAGTAGACATATAACACAGAGTGTTATAATTATCTAAGAGCAGTGATTAAATATTCAGGGAGAAGTGCAGAGTCGTGGAGAAATTATACTTAATCTCGGAGATGGGAATGGCGGAGGTGTCAATGAGAGCTTCCTAAGAAATGTGTCACCTGAGTGCTGAGTCTCATGTGTGAGCCAGTCGGTGGAGTAGGGCTCAGTGTTGCTGGGAGATAAAGACTGCGACAGACAGTGCAAGAGATGAGGCTGAAGATATGGACAGGGCTAAGTGAAAGAGCTTAGTCCTTGAACTGTGTAGAAAATGGAAGTTCACTGAAGAATTTTAATTAGGGGAATAAGAGTCCAGATTTATATTTTATATAGTTCACATAATTTAGATAGTCTGGTTGAT
This sequence comes from Balaenoptera borealis, assembly GCF_965194805.1. Taxonomy (NCBI): domain Eukaryota; kingdom Metazoa; phylum Chordata; class Mammalia; order Artiodactyla; family Balaenopteridae; genus Balaenoptera; species Balaenoptera borealis. The sequence continues at coordinate 61,497,239 of NC_138860.1, read as the reverse complement.
AGAGGGTGCGTGATTGGTAAGGTACAATCAGTTAGGACATCTATACTATTAGAATAAATATAAGCCCAGAAAGTGACTGTATTATCAGTATAATAAACTACTGTACAGTTTTCAGTAGTGCACTTGAATGTACACTAATAGTGAATCAACTATACCAAGGAAATCTTAACTTTTTTTTAACTTTCATTAAACTTTAAAATTTTCTCCTTGTTATTTACTTGAAGGGAGCCATGGTTAGGCTCATTTCTGGCTGAAGACTAAAGAGAATCAGAAGGAGTCAGACCTTCTCTCTCCTACTCTTGTCTTGACTGTTAGCTAGCTGTGAGTCATTGGAACAAGACTCAAGTTCCTCAACCACAAAATAAATGGATTGGTTTAAGTTCTGTTTAAACTCGAAAGTTCTATGAAGCAATTTTTATTCTTTTTAGCATTTTCTTAGTCTTCAAAGGGAATTGGAGACAGATATATAAGTACCTTTATATAGCTTATCTTTCAGTGTTTGTGAGACAAGTAGTGTGAATATGTATGATAATTAAACCTCACAGATCTGCAACATGAACATTGTAGATTTAAACACACATACGGTACTCATATTAAATAGTACATAATACATTTCTCTACATGCCAGGATACTAAATTAACTATCCAGAATACCCTTATGTGCCAACATAGTGAGTCAAGTCTAATTTTTTTAATTTAATTTTTTTTGAATTCCTTCTTTACATATCCTTGAAAGATGCTCTGATTGAATCTGTAATTTGGAAAAAAGTTAAAAAGTGGCTGAAGGCTTTAATCAAGGAAAAATTTCAAATATTTTAAACTGAAATTATATTAACATTTAAATTGTCCATAATGACAATTTCTTGAAATGTTCCACTGGGACAGAAAACTAGTGGTCATTGCTATAAAATGACAGTGTGTTTCCAGAACATATTTAATTTTTAGCACTATAAATTTCATACCAGGCAGTAAGTGTTAGGATATACTTTGCTTTGCTGAAAATGATTAATAATGCTGGATAAGCCAGAAAATGATTATCCTTCATATTCAAATGTAAACAAGACCCTGATTTATGATCTGGATTGTTCTTTCTCTTTAAGGGTATTCATAGGAGGGCTCTAGTTATTCTACCTGGGAACCACCCCATCTACAGCAGTTCATTTTTATGGTCTTTGATTGATTTCAGCTCAGCTGATTAGATCTACCATCTACCACCCAAATCATTAAAATGTACAAAATAAATGTCTAACTATGGCACTGTCTTATGATCAGGGATGTGATGCCTTGTCAATAACTTGGTATATATATTTGACTTATAAAGGAGAATTCAATTATTACATCACCAATTATCTACACTGTCCATCTGTTTAAAATAAAGACATAATTATTTATTTCCTTCTCTGGGTGTCAACACAAACTTTAAAGTAGTTTTCCTTGAAGAGCATGATTGTATGTGAGCACATATGAATGGAAACACACAAACACTCGCTCTATGAGAAAAGAGAGCAAGTTCTATGTGAGGAACCCATGGTGGGAAACAACAAAGTAACATGGATCCAGAAGTGTGCATAGGTGGTCATAAGACTGCCAGTGGCTGGCAGAAAGTTAAGGGGAAATGCCTGCCTGGAAAAGAGAATGCCTTGTGCAAACATCAAAGCATTGCTTCTGAGAGGGGCAATTTTTATATTGCTGTTGGCAGGGATGAACACTCATTCAAATCATTCAAAGTCCCTACAAAGGCTTGGCATATTCTGTGCTTGGCCGGAGCTGATTGGGACTGTGGCATTTATCCCCTTCCAAACCTTTAAACTGACATGACGCCTCCCTGTCTCCAATCTTAGACTGACTGCTTGGGGTGGTCGCTTTCAGGCCACTGTGACAGGAGCAGACTGCAGTGGTTTTGTATGTGATGGAGCAAGGCAGCAACCCACAGCTGAAACACAATGGAGACTGAGACAGAGAAGCTGCCTTTAGCTGAAAAGTTCCTAGAGCCCTGAATAGCTATGTTCAGTGGTCTTTCGAGTGGGGTGCCTGCACCCCAGGGGTAAAGGTGATCCATTAAGACACAGGACAAAATTATTAGGATGTGTAATATTTACATAAATTTACATTTAATTTCTGTTTTGTGTATATTTTATGACACATAATATATTAGTACAAGTGTATATGTATTATAAATACATATATGTAATGGGGGAACGACTTAAAACATTCTTATTAATAGGGATGCATAGTCAAATAAGTTTGCAGATCACTGGGGTTGTTACTCTGGTTAGTGCATGCATTTCTTGAGGAGGGTCTTTCTTTGCCTCTGAAAGAGTGTCTTAAATTCCAGAGTCCAGTTTTTTGACCACTCTTTCTCATTGTTATTAATTGTCTCTTTGCAAAAATATCACCTATATCTATAGGTATTCTGTAATCTGTCACTGTTTTTCTAGGAGCTAGCTCTTCAAATATTTAATTTTTAAAAATATAGAGGAAGGTACAATTTATCTGAGGCTCTTAACCAATTGGAATGATATTAGGAATTTATAGGGGAAGTGATGAATGATTAGATATTTCAAGTTGCAGTGTGTACTGGGCTATTATAAGGGGCTTTATTTTATCTACATGTGCTGTAAATATAAAATTGAGAATAAAATGAGACTGTGTATGTATAAAGTGTTTGGGTAGTCCTCAGAATAAAAAAGTAAACAGAGTAAAGAGTAAAAAATTAAAATAAAATAAACACCCAAAGCACACAAACATAAAACCCTCACTAATAGGTGCTATTATTGGCAGAAGTAATAGGACAATAGATCTTTCATCTATTTTTTAAAATTATTAAAACAGAATAATGTTTCACTGGAATTCAGTTCTATTTATCTGCACTGTTAGCTCTAAATACCTCTATCACCGTGTGCTGGACCCTGCTCCACTTTCCCCCAAAGGCCTGAGTTACCAGCACAGTGAGAAGAGTCCTATGATTGGAAAATTTCCTAATCAGTGTTTCATATAAAATTGTAAAGGAATGGAAAATAATATGAAAACAAAGCAAGTAAAAAAGATGTCATTGTAATAAAGTGACAAGATTACACATTATTTTTCCCTTAATATTTTTTTGCATGTTCTATCATACTAGTCTAGCCAAATATAAGAAGCAAGTAAAATTGAGATCTTTGAGGTCCTAATTGTGGTATTCTGATGGTCAGTAAATACCTACATGTGAATTTAACTCCAGCAATGGGAAGACATTTTTTACGGTAACCAGGTCATTGCAATATTCTGTGTAAACCTATATCTAAAGTTCTTATAAGTGATGATTGTGCCTTCTGGAGAATATCCAAGTCTCTTGTTCTTCTGTTCATCGAGATGTTTTTGTTTTCTGGGAATGAAACCAGAAACTAGTTGATTTTAGAAGTGGGGAAAGTTACAAGCTTTCATCTGTGGTAAATGTGCTGAGCACCAGCCCATTGGCCGAGCTGATCCACTGTATGTGAGATACAGGAATATGCTGAGGAGGCTCTGAAAGCTCTCTTGGAGTTATCGACTCAACTTCTTGTATGTCAGTAGATATCTCCAACTCCACATGTCCAAAGAGGAACTTCTAATCTTCCCTGCTCCCTAACCCCAAACCTGCTGTACCCACGACATTCTTCATTTCAGTTTTCACAATTCTCCTTCCAGTTGGGTGGACTAAAACCTTGGAGTCATCCTTGACTCCTCTTTGTCTCTCACACTTAAATAATGCACCAGGTAGCCTTGTGGACTCAACTGCCAACCAGTGCCATTACCATGTGCCTTCACAGCTTTTTTCTTTTAACAGGTTGCAAGTTTGTACTATTCTTTTTTTACATCTTTATTAGAGTATAATTGCTTTACAATGTTGTATTAGTTTCTGCTGTACAACAAAGTGAATCAGCTATATGTATACATATATCCCCATATCCCCTCCCTCTTAAGCCTCCCTCCCACCCCTCTAGGTCATGACAAAGCATCGAGCTGATCTCCCTGTGCTATGCAGCAACTTCTCACTAGCTATCAGTTTTACATTTGGTAGTGTATATATGTCAATGCTACTCTCTCACTTTGTCCCAGCTTCCCATTCCCCCTCTGTGTCCTCAAGTCTGTTCTCTACCTCTGCATCTTTATTCTTGCCCTGCCACTAGGTTCATCAGTACCATTTTTTTAGATTCCATATATATGTGTTAGCATCGGTATTTGTTTTTCTCAGCTTTGAAAAGTAATGCAATTGAAACTATGAGATCCAGAAAAGACTGATGTTTATTGATCAGCTACCATAATGCTGGTTCCAATGCTAGGCATTTTCACATTTTCACCAGAGTTTAATCCTCACAAAAATGCTGAGAGGTGGGGTTAGTCCCGTTATACCCATGAAGACATAGATGCCCACCTGATCATATGTGGCAGAATCAGGACTCAGACCCAGAGAACTGACTCCAAGTCTAAAGTTCCAGAGTATCCTGTCATAGTCTCACTTGTAAACCACCAACCCAGGTGGGCTTTGATGCCTTAAAGCCTCTCAGGCAGGGCTCCCAGCCAGTCTGTTGATAGAGCAAAGTTAATACAGATCATTTATTAGACAGCAGCCTCAGGGGCTGCCTAGATCAGACAGGTACTTTCTTGTCATAAGCCTTAATTAATTGGATACCATTTCTCCCTCCTGTATCACATTGAATATGGAACCCATTCACTTCCATTCATAAGCTGATATTCATTCACTTCCACTGCTCAGAAAATATCTGCCTGCCTTAGGGCTTGAAGTTTCCCAAAGTTGACTGAGGATCAATAACAAACGTCATACAGAGTGAAGTAAGTCAGAAAGAGAAAAACAAATATCGTATATTAACATATATATGCAGAATCTAGAAAAATGGTACAGATGAACCTATTTCTAGGGCAGGAATAGAGATGCAAACATGGAGAACAGACACGTGGACACAGCAGGGGAAGGGGAGGGTGGGACGAATTGGGAGATTAGGATTGACATATATACACTACCATGTGTAAAATAGATAGCTAGTGGGAACCTGCTGTATAGCACAGGGAGATCAGCTCCATGCTCTGTGATGACCTAGATGCATCGGATGGTGGGGGGGTGAGAGGGAGGTCCAAAAGGGAGGGGATATATGTACACATATAGCTGATGCACTTAGTTTACAGCAGAAACTAACACAACATTGTAAAGCAATTATACTCCAATAAAAAAAATAAAAATATCAATAGTTACTAAAAGTAGAAATGTGTCAGTACAAGAAGTTCAATAATACCAGTGAACACAGGACAACAAACATATGCAAATAGTGAGTTAAATGATTAAGACAATTTAATTATGTTATTTATATAACTACTTTAATTATATTACTACTATACAAATTATATGAATATCTTAATTAAATTGATAAACCAACCATCTAGCAAGACTCAGAGGTAATGTCATATAAGATATTTGGAGCATGGCATGCATTCATTTTTATGCTATTTTGTTTTATTTTGCTTTTGTTTTTTAGAGAGAGAGGGAGATAGAGAGTTACTAAAAGGGAGAAAACATGGGCCTACTGAAGCATTTAGAAGCATGCAATGAGTTCTAAGAATCTTAGGTCTTGTGAAGGAGGGTCCAGAAAAAAAAAATTCCTCCAAAAAAACCAACAACAGTAAAAAGTTTAAAATATTCCCTAATGGAGATTTAATCTGCTTGAGATGAAGACATTATATGTCTTATTCATTATTATATTATTATTTATATTATTTTATATTATTTCATTACTATGTAATGAAAATGAACATATGAGTTATATATATACATAGTATACTATAAAGTAAGAAGTTCTATGGAGGAAAATAAAGTATGGAAAGAGAATAGGAGTGCTGATGGGCACTGTATCTACGTTAGCCTGTGAAAATGTAGAAAACTCCTAAATTGTACTCTGAAGAAAAATTTGGTAATTTCTTGTTTTTACAGACAATTGTCCATTTCGTTTGGATGTTTAGATTTATCATCATGCCGGTGTGCTCAGAGAGGGGGAAAGACTTGGGAACCGAAGAGGAATGGGGGATCCATTTTTACAACTTATCAACCTATAGCATAGATTTCTTCATTTGATTCCTTCCCCAAAATACCAGTTAAGGAAGTTGCCCAATTTCACAGAATCTAATAAAGTGTCAGAGCCAAGATTCACACTCCAGCCTTATCCCATTTTTTAACTTTGCCTACACCATGCTGACTTCTTGAGAGTGTTCCTGTGATTTTATACCTCCCTCCAACAATAACTGAGTAGAAAGAAGAGTTGAAAAAATTCTCTCTCTTTTATTTAGCATAAATGTTAAATTACGTTGTCACAGGTGTGCTCACTACTTCTGTTCTCCACTCTACAGTGGTCATAATTTTTGTCAGCATTCATGATGACAGGAAGGAAGGAGAGCATAACTCGTCAACACAATTTTGATGTTCTGGCTGTTGTGGTGACACTTTTGCAGAACTTCAGTTGCCTCTGTGCATCCGCTGTTTTTTTCAGTCAGTAAATATTTTAAATGCAGTCTTCTTCAAGAACTGCAAGAACATGACCTGTGTTTGTAGCCACCGTGTACGTGAATCCATCAGATCATAAATATTACTTTATCTCCTTGAAGTAGGCACCTGGCTGCTAAGGGCCCCCTGGAAAGCCTCAATGATCCCCACGATGCTCTATACCCTTGCTTGTTTCTGTGCTTTATGGACACAAGGACAGAGTACATGTCTATTCCTTTTGTTTAGGCAGCTAGACATGAGTAAGTGATGGCCCTGTCATCATTGTAATGATAAAATAAGCAGTCTGAAGTCTGACACCTGAGCTCCCACAGGAATACCTGTGATGGTGTGGCCAGGTGATGGGGGAGGGTGGAATGGGCAAGAGAGAATCAAAGAGATGATGTCAGGTAATGAAAGAAGTGCATTTACTGGCTCAAAACCTGAGGGAGTATCACCTTTCTACGCATAACAAAGAACCAAAACACTTCAGTTGGTGAACTTGCCCTAATACCCTGTGGCGAAGTTTTCAAGATACACAGAGGTGTTCCAGCTAATAGAAATAGACTATAACCTTGAAATCAGGGAAAAGGAGAAAATTATGGCTTATTCACCTTTGAATGGAAATTCTAAGAAAGCAAGTCTGGTTATAAGACGTGATGGATAAAGAACCTAAATGTTAACCTTTTGGCAGAAGAGAGCACCTGAATTTTTCTGACCTCCATGGTTGGCATGGAAACAGAGAGAATAAGTGGCCTCAGGCTGGGAGCAGTGCCAGATGCTGGCAGCTCAGGCAAGACGGCTTTTCCTTCAGTGATCCAGGGATGAGAGTTCCCCAGCGCACAGTGCCTTGCGAGGGGCTCCCTGGAGACTTTCAAATCCTGTCTTTATTTTTCCTAAGCAGAACACATCAGCTCCATGTGGCTGCTCTCCTGGAGCCAAATTCCCTTGCACTCACCTGCTCTATTAATTTCCTAGGGCTGCCGTAACAAAGTACAGTACTAAAAACTGGGTAGTTTAAACAACAGAATTTAAAGTCTCACGGTTTTGGAGGCTAGAAGTCTGAAATCAAGGTTTTGGCAAGGTTGCTTCCTTCTGAGGGCCATGAGAGAAGGATCTGTTCCAGGTTTCTCTCCTTGGTCTGTAGATAGTCCTCTTCCACCTGTTTCCTTACATTGGCTTTTAACTGTATGTGTCTGTCTCTGTATTCAAATTTCCCTTTTTTATAAGGACACCAGTCATACTAGATTATGGCCCACCCTAATGACTCATTTTCACTTGATTATCTCTGTAAAAACCCTGTCTCCAAATAAGGTCACATCCTGAGGTACTGGGAATTAGGACTCCTGAGGTACCTGTGGGGAAAGGGGGTACAATTTAACCCATAACACATGCTGAGCAAAATTTTGGGTTGTTTTCCTTATATTTCCCTCCACTAATTTTACCTGGTACTATGCTACCATCCCTCCTACTCTCACCCAAAATACAAGAATGCAGGGCTTCAAGAAGCCAGAGGAAAGTCTGATGGATTAATTTTTACCAGAAGAGTCGGTGACAGGTAGAGGACAAGGAGGTAAGGCTGGGATCAATAATACTGATACATTTTCTTTCCAGAAAAATCTCCAAGATTCAAGATGGCCTTGGATGTACAGGACAGGTGGAGAGCCCCAGACCATTTGGTCAGAACAGTCACAAAGAAGGTTAAGGGAAGGATGTTAATTATAGTAATAATAATAAAGTGTTATTTTTGTATTATGGAATCATCTTCTCTCATAGACTTTAAAATTTTAATTTGTCACCTAGGGGGGTTTGCAGAAGAGAAGACATCATGGTGTGACAGCTGGTAAGAGCACTGGCCATGGAATCAGACAGCCCCAGTTTCAATTAAGCCATCTAACCCACACAGACTCCAAGCTCTGCCACTTACTAGTCATGTGACCTTGGGCAAGTTACTTAACTTTTCAGAGCCTTGTTTCCTTTATCTGTTAAATGGTCATGAAAATACATGCTTTTCATATTTGCAGTAAGGATTATGACTTTCACAATTTAAAATAGCAATGATTCACAAGTTGATGTGTAATATAGAGTCACTAATAGAGTCCTTCTGGATATAGAATCACTGATAGTGTTATTATAGATGTAGAAAGATGGTCAGTGGTTTTCAACTTTGGCTGTACACGAGAGTCACTGGGAGATTTTTAAAAATTCAGATGCCTAGGCTGCACCCCAAGTCTATTAAATAAGAATATCCAGAAGATTCCAATGTGCAGCCAAGAGTGAGAATCTCTCTTCTAGATTACTTATACCAATTTAACTCTACTGTGGACTAGGAAAATACCTACTTAAACCATTAAAAATTCCATATGTGTGTATAGGTCTATTCAATTCTTAATGATTTGAATATATATATGCTTAATATATATATATATTTAGAGAGAATGCATCAATGTAAATTTAAGTTATTTAATCTATTTTTAATCACTTTTATAACTGAAGTGAAATTAAAATCACATTCATCAACTGAGTTAGGATATATTCACTCTGGTTGCCAAACAACTTTTAAATTTTAGAAATTAAGAAGCCTCAGATGGAAATGTTTAGCAGATTGATGAAAATTATTCTGTAAGGTAGTGTTAGCATATGGACCAGTAACCTAGAAGATAGTGGTACTTTCCAAACCCTTCTCTCTAATCATAAGAGGCCTGAATACCTTTCATTTCTCCTCCTCTTTAGGTTTACTTACTACACTGCTATGATCTGAATGTTTGTGTCCCTTGTCCAATTCACTATGTTGAAATTTTAACCCTTTAGGTGATGTATTAGGAGCTGGGGGCCTTTAGGAGAGGATTAGGTCATGAGGGAAGGACCCTCATGAATGGGATTAGTGTTCTTTAAAGGAGGCTCCAGAGAGATTCCCTTGCTCCTTCCACCAAGTGAGAATAAAACAAGAAGTATGCAACCCAGAAGAGGGCCCTCACCCAACCATGCTGGCACTCTGATCTCAGACTTCCAGCCTAAGAGATAAAATTCTGTTGTTTAAAAGCTACCCAGTCTGTAGTATTTTGTGACAGCAGCCAGAATGCATTAAGACATATGTCATCTTCCTACCTGAACTTCTGGCCCACTTCCAGCAATGGAGAATACACCTCCTCTGAAGTCATTTCATTGTCACTCTGAGTGATGAAGGTTCACATCAGGAGACCAGAGTATGAACCTAGGAATGAATGTAATCTCATATCTTGAGTATCCCAGTGGCAGATATGCTTGCAATGCAATCCTTGGTTGTGGAGATTCTTCTGTGGATATAGTCAATTTAATGGAGTCAATTTATAGTCAATTAAACAGAGTATGGGACTGTCTACATGGTAAGATTGGAGGAACAAGTGATTATTGAAAGTCCAGCCACAGATACCTTATCCACTGGCCTGCCAAGTGGTTGATATTCCCACTTTAAGGATTACTTTGAGTTGAGGATTAAAGACCCCAGAAAACATGCAAACATATTATTTGGGAGGAATTAATATTGTAAACCATTATCGATCGTCAATTCCTTAGAACAAATTAGTTTATTGTGCTTGTTAATCAGTCAATTTATAAAAATGAAAAGAGTAAATAGAAAACCATGAGGGTCAGTGGGGGGATATAAGATGTGATATACTGTTCTGCTGTTTTTGTAAGAAAAGAAGAACAATGGCATTCATGTATTTATTGCAAAGATCTTGGGAGGAAAGCTCTGCTGTCCATTGATGTGTTGGGCTTAACTAGGAAGTTCCATGATGCAGCATTAAAAGAGGTAAGTTTAGGGTGTTAATTGCCTGTGTCATGATAGGCAGGCTGAAGGAGGGTGAACAAGCTATTTGAATGGAAATGCCATAACAGAAGGGTATCCAACTCCTGGCTACTGGGGGGTGGTTCTTACTATCACAAAGGTGAGACGCCAGATGCTCGGGCTAACAGTAGAGGGTTTTGGAGTGAGGGTTTTAGAGTGATGCTCTGCTAAAAAGCCTTCAAAGGCTTTCCTCTACCACCTGGATGACATATAATCTCTTCTGCCTTGCATAAATGGCCTTCCATGATGGTGTCTGCTGACTTCTCTGGCCTCAGTCCTCAGGACAGGTACTCAGAACTTCAGCAACACTAATCTGTAATCCCTTGCCACCCTGTATTCTTTCACGCTCTTCTGCTTATCTAACTTCAGTTCATCCTTTAAGACCTAATTTGAACATTACTTCTTTCACTGAAGCTTTTCCTGACTCTGCCAGGTCCCAAGAGCCCCTTCTTCCTCCTCCTGTAAATCTCCATGTCTATCCGTTATTATAAGACCTATGGCATAGATTAGGTGTCTTTCATTATTCTATCAAGTCTTTGTGTAGAGGAACTATGCTTTATTCATCTTTGTGTCCTAGAGCCTAGGGGAATAAATAAATAGTTGGATGGATGGATGGAAAGGTTTGCCTGGCTGAATTCCAAACATTTTTGGAAACTCATGTATTATCATCCATGGCTTGGTTAGTCTAAGATGTGGAAACTGAGAGTAGAGTGAGTGTGTAGAACTTGTATCAACATTTTTATGTCCCTAAATTACTACAGTTGAATCTTAGTTGGATGGCTTAAAAATTTACTGGTCCCAGAAAGCCTATTTGGATTAGCCATGTCTCTCCATGTCCTCTATTTGTTTCTTTTTTTCCCAAAACAATTATTTAAATAATTGATACACTTTGCATTTTTTAATATACTGCTTGTTGATTACCTTCCAGTTATGATTTTGTTTTTTCCTAAGCATAAAATAAGCCTCTATAATCTTCCTTCTAATGTTTAATGGTTTGGTCTGCTGTCATGGACACTGCAGTGTAATGATTATAAGCCTATCAAACTTCATAGCCTAGTGTTGCCATTTACTCATTGCATAAATTTTGCAAGTTATTTAAGCATTAGTGACTCATTTTTTTCCAGATATAAAATGGAAATAATACTAGTTTTTTCTTGAAAAGACTGTTCTTTCCCCATTGTATATCCTTGGCTTCTCTGTTGTAAATTAGTCAAGTGTCCACTGATGGATGAATGGATAAGGAAAATGTGAGATATATATATATCAGACAGAGAAAGACAAATACCATATGATCTCACTTATATGTGGAATCTAAAAAACAAAACAAAACTCAAAGAAAGAGAACAAATTCAAATTGGTGGCTGGCAGAGCAGGGGTTGGGGCTTGGCAAATGGGTGAAGGGGTGAAAAGGTACACACTTCTAGTTATCAAATAAATAAATCATCATGAGATATAATGTACAGCATGGTGACTATAGTTAACTATATTGTATATTTGAAAGTTGCTAAGGTAATAAATCTTAAAAGTTTTCATCACAAGAAAAAAAATTTGCTAACTATCTGTAGTGATGGACATTAATTACACTTATTGTGATGATCATTTCACAGCATATACAAATAGCAAATTATTATGTCATACACCCAAACTAATATAATATGTCAATTATAGCTCAATAAAAAAGAAAAAAACACCAAAAAGAAAGAAATGAAATCATGTGTGTTAGAACATGCTTAGGACAGTGCTTAGCATATAATCAATTTAGGTTAAGTCTTTTTATTATTGCCTTCACATGATAATTGTTAATGCCTTATACATGTTCAATATTTTTCTAAGGGCCCTTTATGATGAATGAAAAAAAAAAAAAACATCAAACACATCATTAGGGAATTTCAGAACACTAACTATAAAGACATCCTCAATACTTCTTGAGATAGGAAACAGATAAACAAAAACAAAAAAGGTCACGTGCAAACAACTTGAAGTAGAATGATAATGAATTTATCAACAAAATCTAGAATTTAGAAGATAATGAAGATATGCTTTTAAAATACTAAGGAAAATTTAAATTCCAGTCTATATTGAATACCCAGATAAATTATCACGAAACCGTGAGAGTAGAATAAGGAGACTTTTGTTTATATGCAAAATCTCTAAACACTTATCCCCCTGGGACCATATCTTAATCTATTTGGGCTGCTATAACAAAAATACCACAAGCCTATGGTATGGGGTGGCTTAAATAACAGAAATTTATTTTACAGAGTTCTAGAAGCTGGGGAGTCCAAGATCAAGGTGCCCACAGATTCAGTGTCTGGTCTGGGCCTGCTCCCCAGCTCACAGACAGTGATCTACTTGCTGCGAGGGAGGGTGAGGGTGAGAGAGCTCTCTGAGGTCTCTTTATCAGGACACCAATCCCATCCAAATGATCTGACCACCTCCCAAAGGCCCTTCTCCAAATACCGTCACATTGGGTATTAGATTTCAAAGTATGAATTTGGAGGGGATGCAAACATTCAGTGAATAGCAAACTGTTTTCCATCAAAGTAGAATAAACAAAAAATAAGGAAGGGCAAGGACTTGAAATCCAAGAGGCAAGATCCAACATAGGAAAAAAGCAAAGGACATTTCTGGAATAACGGTGAAGAGGAGGCCCAAGAAAACAGCTGTTTATCACATTAGTAAACATCTGGTGCAGGCAGGAGCAAGAGGGTGGAAGGCTCTAGAGGTGATGTCTTCACCAAAAAAGGAAAAAAATATACATAGACTTTGTGATATACTTGATGATAATGAGAGGAATCTTACAGACCTGATAGAGAGTTTGGAAGTGAATTAGTGACAGGACAATGAAAACTAAGGAAAAAACCACAAAAGTGATGATTAATTCCACTAACAGAAAAGTTGGATGAGAAATATAATGCAATGACTCCATGTAACCCAGATGTGAAGTCTATTAATATCATAATACTATAAGTCCTGAATAGTTATATAACCAAATTTGTGACATAAATATATTTGGAATAAAGGGAGAGGGGAAGTGTAAGTGTGCAAAGGGGACAGAGAGTAAGAGACTTAAATCCTCATTTTCTACTGTAGGACATCAACTAAGTAAAACTGAAAAACCAAGAAATAGCAATGCAAATATTTATCTAGCAAGATGGAGGTAAATAACAGAAAAATGAGCTAAATGAATTAAATGGTTCTATATTTGGAGTAGAAATCAGGAGTGGGACAAGGTGAAGCTGAGAGATGCTGTTTTTCATTACACACCTTGTAGCCTTGTTTGAATTTTTAGACTGTGCACATGTATTATTTTGACATAAGTTAAAAATTAATTCAAATTTGTGAAGCAAATTAAATGCATAAGAACTTAATGGTAGAGAGTTTTAAGAAGTTTGGATGCAAGTTGTTTTTTTTTAAATATCAATTTGGGCATGATCATGTAGAAATCTAAATCTAATTATATATTTGAAAAACATCTAATTTTATTCCTTTCATTTTTAAGATAAATCATAAATCCTGATCATTCTCCCTTTGCCTATTGGGAGGCTGTTGATGGTTCTAGTAAATGTTCAGTTTGGGAAACTAGAACATCAAAGCTTTCCTCTTGGCAGGCGTTAGGATATGAATCATCGACATAGGAGCAAAATGTTCTGAGCTAACCCCAACCTCTCCAGTAGCATTTAGCATTCATTGATGCCAACATTACTACCGAAATTACTGTAACCAAAAGATTACGCAAACCCAGGGCAAAACTGAGGAGTATTTAGGATGCTTTAATTAGGTTTATTGACTGAAGACCACAAAACTTCCCCCTCTTCCATTAGTACACTTTCTCAGAGTATATATGATGAAAGGCTGTTGTGAAAAGAACACAATTTCTTACATTTGCTAAAAGTCTTTCCTAAGTTTCATATATTCCTTAGGAATCTTGGGGAGGCACAAAAAATAGTATGCTAGCAATGGTAATATTCTATCAAACTAATTTTCAGGAAAACTAGGAGAATGGTACATTGACTCTGGTGCACATTTATGTATAAAACAAGTTGATATTATCATAGTATGGGGACTTTAAGTCACAGATGGAGAGAAAGAAGAGCATGCAGGGGAGACTGAAGGAAAAAAGGGGAAGGGAAAGGGTTATACAGAGGGAAGAGAGAAATAACACAATTAGGGGAAGCCGAAGAGAAAGGGTTGAAGGGGAAGAGAGATAGATACAGGATGAAACTTGTGCAGCATATGTGGCCATGTCCCCAGCCTTTCTCATGTTACCTAACAACCCAACCATTTTTCCTGACTTTTTCCCTTTTTCTGTACCCAAATAGACCAGGGTACCCTAATTCCACCCCAGACCCTGATCTCTTTACCTAGTGTCAGAAAATTCCTTTTATAGCCCTCCAAGGACCTTTATTCTACCTGGCCAGAGACCACAGGACCCAGATGCCCAGGCCAATATGCCCTCAGCTTCACCTGTTCTTTAATAAACAAATGGATCTAGCCTTTCTTCTGTTCTCACTCTAGGGGAAAAGAGGGAGAATTTATCACAAGCTCTGCTCCTTCTAGAATGGCACAATGTGCCTGATGAACATCCCTGCTGTATATGCAGTAGGGCCGTGTATGAGGGTGAAGATATAAGCGTAGATATGGGTGGGTGATACATGGTGTGGTATGTGGATCTGTGTCTATGTGTGTGTGTTTGTTTGTATACATGTTTGTGTCTCTTTAACTTTTGAATAGTCTCCTGATATCTGGTGATCATTTTCTGTGAGTTCATACCTAAGGGGGAGGCCCTAAAAAGCCAACTGGGAGCTCTCTTTGCATAGGTAGAAGTTCTGAGCCAGTGAGACTCACTCACAAGGTGGTCAGACTGGCATACAGATGTTTCTCTGTGAGATCCAATGACTCCCAAAGATACCTATGTCCTAATCCTGAACCTGTGAATATATTAGGTTACAAGCAAAGAGGAATTCAGGTTGTAGGTGGAACTAAGGAATCAGTTTACCTTAAGATAGGGAGATTATCCTGAATCATCTGGGTGGGCCCAATGTAATCACAAGTGTCCTAAAAGTGGAAGACAGAATTGGAAGAGAGAACCAGACAGATGGCCGCATGAAAAGGACTTGGTCTGATGTTGCTGGCTTTGAAGATGGGAGAAAAGGGACATGAAGTCAGCAAAATGGCAAGCCTCTAGAAGCCGGAAGAGGCAAGGAAACATATTACCCCCTTGGTCCCCCCAAAAGGCCAACACCTTGAGTTTAGCCCAGTGAGACTCATTTTGGACTTCTAGCCTCCAGAATTGTAAGATAATAATTTTTATTATTTTAAACTGATAATTTTGTGGTAATTTGTTACAGGAGCAGTAGGAAACTAATTCACTCCTAACAGCAGTATAGCAGTATAGCAGTATATATACACCTTTTCTTTTGCCCAGAAGTCTCTCCAGAGAGGAGAGAAAATAATCCTGACTTCTTGAAGTCTGGGAACCAAGCAGGGGGTCTTACCATTTAGATTGCAAACTCTCCTCTAAGCCCCATGTTTTGTATAGCATTGCATCCCTCCTTGGCTCCCAGGATATTTGCAGTCATTCCTGTTTTCAGTCCCACCTGATACTCTTTATTTCAAAGGCAACTAGTACTCCCGATCCTGAGCCTTTATAGAGTTTTATGGTATAAATCAGTTTGCTTGTTGTTGGCTTTCCTCACCCCCACTTGACTTTGGAAATTGTATTTGTTTTGTTGCATCAAATCAGTTATCATTCATGAGCCCACTATCTATCATCTGAAATTGCATAGATGTTCCTAATCTGCTGTCACTCTCCTCAAATGTTTACAAATTATAACATTATTATACTTTATACCCATTTTACTGGGATTTCAGAAAGGAATAGAGACAAACAAGTCATTAAATTCATTATGCTTAACTGGAAGAATTTTATCTCTTTTTAAGTATTTTATAGATTAGAAAACTGAGACAATGGGTGACTAAGCAGTTTGGGAGATTTTAAAATCCAGTCCAGATTGACCCCCAAGTCCTTATCCACGTGAACTCATGGCTTGAAGCAGTTGGTGTCTGAAAAGCAACTGGAGCCTCCCAGGTTGACCAATAGCAGATCTGTGGCATCCTTATATTCATGGAGGCTGCACAAAGATACCTTGACTTGTTCAAAATGTATTTTATTAAATTATCAGGCATAGAAATCTCCTTGAATCTTAAAAGTGGCTGCCCAGATATGAGCCATATTTCCCAACTCTTCCCCCCCTTTCACCTAGGGGGTTCCAAATAACTAGTTCGTATCAATGGAATATGGGCAGAAGTGAGGTGTGCTACTTCCAAGCCAAAGAGGTTAAGAAGCAGGTTGACCTTCTCCATCCTCTGTCTTCCCCAACCTGCCTTTTGGAGGCTAATAAGTAACTTTAGTGTGAACTAGAGGCAAACTTTTATGGTAATAAGCCACTGGTAATTTTTAGCTTGTTTGTTACAGTAGCTAGTATTAGCTTAACTACCACTTCTGTGCTTATTATGTAAAGAAGGGCAACAACTTTTCAGAGGAAGGAGTACCTTTTTGCTTCTCACAAAGTCTCCTTCTGCTAGGCAAGTTGTACAACTTTGGGTTGCATCTCCTCAAAGATGAGATATTTTGCCAATGCACAAAGGTTATATATAGGTTAGTGGTGGCCCTCTAGGAATTAACCATCATGAGGAAGTTCTGTAAGTATGGACAATAAGCCTGCATTAAGTCTCTGCCCTTTGGATGTATCATCCACAGATACAAGAAACTGGATAGTCTGGAACAGTCCAGTGCAATGTTGAAGAAGTGAATTTGATCATAAGACAAGTCAGTGATTTTTGAAAACTGGTTTAAAATCTTGGTTCTCAGTGTGAGAATGTGAGGTCCCCCTCCTGTTTAAAAGCTAACTCTCTGATAAAATACATGAGGGAGAGGAAATGAATCTGGTCACAAACCAAAAGCTAAATTTTCTAGCCTGATGTAATTCCTCCAGGAAAAAGTATAATGCCATGGAGAAATAGGGAATGGCTAGACAGAGAATTCAATTAGCCCTTTGAAAACTGAGGTTGCTTATACATTTTAAGCTAAAAATTATATTTAATGTGTCCTTTCTCCTCATATGGCCTGCTGGATATGTGGCCAAAGCACATTTTCTTATGGCCCTTCATTTAGTTGTGAATCAACCTCTTGGATGCTCAGTGGATACTTAGAAATCATTGTAACTTAGAGGAAGAATATAAAGAGAATGAGGAAAGAAGGAAGAACTAAAGAGAAGGCGACAGAGGCAATGATTCTTAGACGTACTCACCCAACATTTTCTTGAATGCTCTGCCTGAAAGTATAGACGCATGGGGTCCTTGCATCTGTATTCTAGGGGGCTGAGTTCCCCATCACTGAAAGCACCTGAGAAGGCTGGGAGTCCCTTTTTCAAAGTTAATACTATTCAGGGGAGAAAGCTAGAGGAGATGATTGGTAAAGCCTTTTCCCGACTTAAGACTCAATGACAAAATGAAATGGCCACCAACATGTCTTTTATATCTAGAAGCCCAAATAGGCAGTCCATTTTTTTTTTAATTTCTTTTTCTTTCTCTCTTTTTTTTTTTTAACGTCTTTATTGGAGTATAATTGCTTTACAATGGTGTGTTAGTTTCTGCTTTATAACAAAGTATTTCAGCTATACATATACATACATCCCCATATCTCCTCCCACTTGTGTCTCCCTCCCACCCTCCCTAACCCACCCCACTAGGTGGACACAAAACACTGAGCTGATCTCCCTGTGCTATGCGGCTGCTTCCCACTAGCCATCTATTTTACATTTGGTAGTGTATATATGTCCATGCTACTCTCTCACTTCGTCCCAGCTTATACTTCCCCCTCCCCGTGTCCTCAAGTCCATTCTCTACGTCTAAGTCTTTATTCCTGTCCTGCCCCTAGGTTCTTCAGAACCTTTTTTTTTCTTTTTCTTTTTTAAGATTACATATATATGTGTTAGCATACAGTATTTGTTTTTCTCTTTCTGTCTTACTTCACTCTGTATGACAGACTCTAGGTCCATCCACCTCACTACAAATAATTCAGTTTTGTTCCTTTTTATGGCTGAGCAATATTCCATTGTATATATGTGCCACATCTTCTTTATCCATTCATCTGTCAATGGACACTTAGGTTGCTTCCATGTCCTGGCTATCGTAATTAGAGCTGCAGTGAACACTGTGGTACATGACTCTTTTTGAATTATGGTTTTCTCGGGGTATATGCCCAGTAGTGGGATTTGGGTAGTCCATTATTCTGAGACCTGGGAAGTAAACCCACAGGAAGATGGTGGGTGCCATATAGTATGGAGGATGGAGGAGTTCCTATTTAACATAGAATTTGCCTACTATAAAGGCACAAACAGTTCTTTGATTTAAAGCAGTAATTACTTCCTTGGCTTGCCCACATTAGGCCGTCAGCCTTTGAGCTCTGTTGCTGCTGTGTCATTGCCAGAATCAAATTACTAAAAAGGTCAGCATCATTAATATGTGGTTTGAAAAGAATGAAAATGCCAGACAGAAAGTCTGTGAGCATCTAGAGCCTTGAATCAACATCTTGGCCCTTGTTTGTTTATTTCATGTTTTTATTATTTGCTTCAAGTTTTATAGGTCAAGATCATAAGCCTAAACCACCTGTGGAAACTTACAAATCACATGGTCACCTAATCGCCTTAGATGTTTCATCTAACCTGGACGGAACATACCCTCCTGAGACTCTTTGCAGCTACATGGAAACTTCTTGACGGTTGAGACCCCGCTTCTTTGAATTTCAGATGGCAGTTACCTTGAGGCACTCATAAATACTTGAGTATGGATTAACTAACTAGTTTAAAACTTACACACAAGTAGAAATATAGTATGAAATAAGAGCCCACTGAAGAAGTTCTGGGGCTCAAGATAAAGGTTTCAAGGAGGCCAATAATCTGAGTCCTGATCCCAGCTAAACCACTGGTACTTCATATGACTTTAGATTAGTCACTTTAACTAGAAACCACTAGCTTTTATATCTTGTAGAATGGAAATTGCTTTCTCTTTGATGTAACTTGAGAGGAAACTGTAATATGTAACTGGTTCATAATTAATATTCAGGATTTTTCCTTCACATAATGAGACCCATTAATTATGTTTGACATCAGTTCTTAATTAGAGATTAAATTATTTCAGAACAATAGGCAAGTGCTAATTCTTAAAATTGCTAAAATTTATGGCTTACACATCAAAAGACCTAAATTTTAGTCTCATGTAACTTGGTGCTGCTAGTTTGCTGCTAGCTGGATTCATGACTTTGGATAAGTTGTGTTTGTTTGCTTACTTGTTTTTTGGGTTTGTTTGCTTTTTACCCCTTTAAGCCTCAGTTTCCTTACTTTAAAATGAGAATAACAGACTATGTGGTTTCTAAAGTCCCTTTCAGCTTTAAACTTCCGTGATTCCAAAGGAGACTGTGTGCATGTAACAGCATGTAGTATAGTATATTTTGACTACCAGCTTGTTATGGTGAAAAAATTCTCACGATTTGAACCACTGCTTATGACCATGAGTTTTAGATGGGCTCTGTGCTGCCATCTTTAAATATGTAACACCAGAGAAAAGCAGCTCATTACAATATAATTTTTTGCCCATAAGTTTACCAAGCAAACTAGCCATAGATTAGCAGAGAGTGGGCTCTTCAAGAATTGAGACCCGGTGATGACCTATATTAATGTATCCTGTTGCAGAACCTAAGTGCTGCTTGGGGAAGGAAAGCTAACCACAAACTCCTTGCTTCAGTTTTGCCTAGAGTGGCCTTGGTTCTCACCTTACTTTGAAAATGTAAAAAAGACATTACTCATGATGAAAATTATTTCTTTGGAATAGAGAAGACTACAATGAATAACATGGTATGCTAAAGAAAGCTTAATATTAAGAAATAATTATTAGTAATTAAAGTCATTAGTATAATTACTAATACTATTTAGTAATAAAACAGAGAAGGAGAGAACAAAGTCTTAAAAAGTTACTATAAAGGATCAAAGGCAGAGAACTTTATCTCCTCACTTCCGTATGCATTTACTAAAATACTGAGCTCTTTCCCAGAAATCTTGCATTAGCCTACCTGTTTCTCAAGATCTATATGAAATAACATTTCTTCCATAAAACCATTGTTCTTCCCAATAAGATATACTCTCCTTCCTATTTTCAGTTAAATAAGCATTTATGGAAGGCTTGCTCTAAATCAGGCCCTGAGCTCAATACTATAAGAACTGAGCACATTCCTAATCACCCTATGTTCTAAAACCTTCACAGCATTTTCTTTATACCAATACTTAACATTTTCTTTACACTAAAGGCATATATTATGTTCTAACTTGATTAGGGTATACTTGTTTGTCTGGCACTACCCTTTGAACATAATGGGTACTCAATAAACATTTAAAGAATTGTAATGGAGGCAGTAATTTCTCCCAGTTGTAGACCATTTAGCAATGAGAATAAATAGTATTATCTCTAAAATTATAATGTAATTGAAAGAGAACAGAAAACCTGATCTATCAAAATTCAGTTACATCAGACCTTTGGGGATAATGTTTGTTGCATGCATCTCTATTACTAATACAAATAAATACTTATATCTCCTTAAAAACATACTTCGGTTAATTCAGGCAAAAATAGCAGTCCAGGTCCACAAACTAATCCTCTAGCATTAGCCACAGCACTGCCCCATGAATCAAATATTCTCAAGAGAACTGAGGATCAGAGAGACACTAAAAACAACCTTGTAAATTCTCAACCTTGCCTGTGCATAATAAAAACCCTCTAGAAATAACCCTTGAAATAAAATAAAAATTCTGCAAGTCTTGGGCGAAAGTCAGGGGATTACCTAAACTGGCTTTCTGTGTGCAAAACTGGGGAAGTGGGAGATTTGAGATTGGACGCACTGGTTGGGAATTTCCCCAAGCTATAACTGCGTCCTGGGTTAGGTCTTGAGATGATTCTTCACTGAGGGCAGATTCCTCTTCATTGTGCTCTAGACAGTGACAGTGCCTAACAGAGAAACAGGGGATCCAAGCACAGGTAGTAGTGTGGGAGGGGCTGGGGGGGTTGCTCTTTACCAAGATATAAACAAATAGCTGAGCTTTAACTCTTTGAAAATGTTTAGCTAAGAAAAACATTTTACCTTACTTGCAAACTAAAATTAGCCTTCCTGCCACATTTTCACAGATGCAAGTGTATCACTATTTTCTTGCATGGAGTCACCCTGTGGGAATCAGGATTCGGGGTATCAGGTGACAGTTACAGTTTCAAATGGACAGCATTACAGGAGAGGAGCCCTGAGCTTAGGGAACCTGAATCTTTTCTAATGTGCAGTAAGCTTTTCTGATCTTTGCCTCTGTGGGAGACACTATCTCTGTCTTCCAGAGGTTTACAAATGTTCTGGAAAAGGTAGTTTGGACATGCAAACATGAAAGACTCATGTCTCATGAGAGAAATGTCTTCCAACACATGGATCTTATAATGACAAAGACAAGTATATGAATGAATGAAGAACTAGTAATTTGTAATGTGGATGAAAAAAATCAGAGTGTTGCCATGAAGATTGAGAAAGAAGGCTATTTTCAGGAGCTTTGTTAGGAAAGGCTTTTAGGAGAAGGTAACATTTGAGCAGAGACAAAAACAAATTGAAGGACAGAGCCATGTAAATATCTACCCCACGAATATTCTAGGATGAAAGAACAACCAGTGTTAAGGACAAATGCTAGAGGAGAATGCTCAGTGTATTTGAGAAACAGCAAGAAACCCAACATGGAGAGAACAAAAGGATGAGTGGTAGGAAATGAGGTCGGAGAGTGAGTCAGGAACTAAATCATACCCTAATATGCCAAGGGAAGAATTTTCTTTAGATTTTAAGTTTGAAAGGCTGCAATTTGGCAAATGAATAAACAAATGAATAACTTTCCCTCATTTCCCTGAATTCAATTATAAAAAGGCTATAGAATGGAGAGTGGTTGAGAAATCTTCATCCCAAACCACGGCCAGTCCTGGAAGGATCAGAACCTAAAGAAGAAAGACAGAGTGTCAGCAGCAAAGAATAGAGGCCATGGACCAGGTACCTGGGGTCTGAAGAGGGAAGGCATGCACTAACACCTGGCTTAGGATCTTGAACTGGGTTTAAGTGTCTAAAAGGCGGGAGACCCCATGTTCCTCAAGAGGAGCATACGACCCAGATACAGTGAAGTAACTGCTTCTCCAGTTCTCTCTCTACATTTACACATTCTCTCTAGTTCTAGCTCGCTCACTCCCTGTCTTGTCCCGTTTCCATATATACATTTTTTTCTTCCCATCTTCTTCTATTTCATTCCCTTTGTCTTAATCTCTGCTTTTTGTAGTTCCCATTTCTCAAATCTCTTGTCTTACTGCCCCTTTGCCCCATCTTTTGTGCATGAAAACCTCTTTTCTCTCTCTCCTTACCTTTGGGGCTCCCCCTGATTTGGGAAGCCCTGTTTTACCTTTTTTTCTGAAACCCTATGGTTGGTGCATCTCTCACCAGTTAGAGAGACAGTGGGAAGAAGGAAGAACCCTCCGTCCTCCACCTGTTCAGGTAGGGGTAAAGTGTCCTTCCTTTCTAGGCTGAGGTCAGAGCATGGTGCCCACGGGATGATGGTAGAAGGAAAGAAGCAGTTCCCTCCCGGCGACAACATAGTTGAAAAGGGCCATTGTTCCAGTGCTCATGGTAAGAGTCATGCCAGCATTTATACACCGTGTCTGGTACATGGTAGGTGCTTTACAAATGTTTGTGAAATTAATGAATATACTATTATGATTATAGTTATCTTGGAGTATTTGGCATGAACTTTTACATCTAAATTAGGCAGCATCTCAAAACTGGTTTTTCTCTCTCTCTCTTTTTTTTATTTTTTAATTCGCCAGCTTTTCTATTTTTTTTTTCATTTTCTGTTTCTTTTTTTATTTTATTTTTTTTTTGGCTGCATTGGGTCTTCATTGCTGCATGCAGGCTTTCTCTAGTTGCAGTGAGTGGGGGCTACTCTTTGCCATAGCGCGCGGGCTTCTCACTGCGGTGGCTTCTCTTGTTGCGGAGCACGGGCTCTAGGTGCGTGGGCTTCAGTAGTTGTGGCACATGGGCTCAGTAGTTTTGACTCAGGGCTCTAGAGTGCAGGCTCAGTAGTTGTGGTGCACGGGCTTAGTTGTTCCGTGGCATGTGGGATCTTCCCAGACCAGGGATTGAACCCGTGTCCCCTGCATTGGCAGGCAGATTTTTTAACCACTGCACCACCAGGGAAGTCCCAAAACTTGTTTTTCTTTTATGGGCTCAAGGAGAAAAGTTGTTTTGTTTTGTTTTTTACAAGCAGTGATTGCCATGGCAGCGTGGAAACTAGTTTCTGTGTTCTTACCACCAAACCACAGAATTTGTGATGGACAAGATATAAACAGCATAATCTCAGATGACATTTTTCCACAAAAACAACAAAGCTAGGCACTGGGAGATCCAAAACAAGTGGCAAGTCAGTTTACATCTCCAAAACTTGGTTGCAATGAATTCTCATTTTCCTCTGATTCCCATTTTAATTTTAAACTCACATTCCAACATGCCCCTCCCTTCCCACTGGTTTCATCATTGTCCTTAGCCTGTCACTGAGACTGGCAAATTGTGGTCAGATTTATTCCTACATTCATCAAACACCTCTTGAGGGCCTTTCAGGTGCCAAGGATTGGGCTGGGTGCTGGCACTCAGACCTGCTGCGAGCCCTTAAGGAGCCAAGGTCAAGTGGAGAGACAATTGTGTACAGATCGACAGAGTCCAGGGTTGCAGGCCTGTGTAAAGGACACTATGGGGTGCGAGGATGGCCCAGAGGAGGGGTTCAGTCGTCCGTAAAAGTGTTAGTTAGGGTTGGGAAGGGAGTCAGAAAGATTTTTCCGTGGTATGTGACACTTTTGTGAGCTGTATCTTGAATGAGGGTTGTTTGCTAGGTGGACATTTGCAAAGGCACAGAGGTGGGCAAGACTTAGTCTCATCAGGGAGTGTCAAGTGATTCA
This sequence comes from Balaenoptera borealis, assembly GCF_965194805.1. Lineage (NCBI taxonomy): Eukaryota > Metazoa > Chordata > Mammalia > Artiodactyla > Balaenopteridae > Balaenoptera > Balaenoptera borealis. The sequence goes on along the minus strand of NC_138860.1, from coordinate 61,472,835 downwards.
GTATGACAGGAGTGGAGGATACGGGGGAAGATGATGGGGAGATGGGCCCAGCAAGCGAGGAGGCTGTAGAATTAATCAGCTGGGGGATCATTTCTGCAAATGTCCATAGAGGAATTACATAACGCTCTATATCTGGAAGAACCTACCAAGTACATTCCCTGCCTTTCTTATTTGGTTACAGTGAACTTTTGAAGAATGAGTCAACATCTCTGTTAGATCAATGCCTCATATATATACACATATATGTATATATGCCCATATAGGTACACATGCACACATGTATATATAAAGCTGCCCACAGTTCTACCCCGCCCAAACATTGTAAGAAGTCAGTAAGTAGTCAGTATTGCTTCAGAAAATAGATGGATTCCAACACAAGGAAATTTAAAGTTTGCTAAGGGTTTTTCATTATAAAAGTTAACATACATTTTAGTATATAAAGTTGGAAGAAGCAGAGAGAAATAAATATATTCATATTTCCCAGATAGTTATTATTATTTTATTTCCTCCCAGGCTTTTTTCCTATGCACAAGTTTTATTTGTTTATTTGTCAACCTAAGTGTAAGTCTGAATAATTTTTAGACTGTAAAGAAGGAAATGGTTTAATGAGATTTCACTTCAAGTAGATAGTCCCAAAGGTCATCCAACAATATTTATTGATTTTCTGTTTTGTGTCAGGCACTGTGCTAAGTGCGGTAATAGAGCAGTAAACACAACAGGCACAGTGCCGGTCCATGTAGGTTACCATGGAGACGTGAAGGCCTGGAAATAAAAGGGGTGTCATGGGGAGAGGCAAAGACCGACCAAACTTTCGGTTCTCTTAGCAACAACTCCCCACTACCACTCACTCTGCCCCCTTCTCTTCATTGTCATGAAGTCACTGAGTGCTCCCATTAGGAGAGGCCTTTGAACTCTTATAGTCCAAATAATAGTGTGTGTTGGTTGAAACACACAGGACATGTTTAGGGCTGGCTTTTTTTCTCCTGATTTCTGGACCGGTATTGACTTTTAAGCTACCCTTCCTCTGGCAGCCAATGCTCCCCCCTGCCACCGTGGCAGCCCAAAAAACAGGAAACCGGAGGTGCCCCTGCCAAAGCCCTCAACCCCAGCAGGCTTCTTCCTTCCTGCCACAGGGGTGATAAGATACAAGGCCAAGGAGAGCAGCCCCATGGGCTGAGCCCATCATGTGTCATCCTTGTCTTAGAAAAATAAGGCCGTCACTTCTCCTTCCCACCAAAATAGCTGGTCACCCCAGCATGGAGAACAAATGAGCAAGCTGAGCACAGTCAGAATTACTTCAGCTGTCGAGAGATTCAGCATCATGTATATGCAGAGTTGACGGTTTCTAGTCCTCCACTGCCAGCCACAAATATTTCTTCCCTCAGGCAGAACAGCACCTCCAACTGCACCTTTAGAAAGCCATCTCTTCCAGTTAAGAGCTGCAGTTTCTCTAAATCCAGTGCTAAAATGGACTAACCATTAGCTACACAAAACCACCTCAAACAATTATTAGCTACTGATCACATCAGGTAACATACACCAGATTCCATTGCAACCTGATAAGTATCATTATGAGACACCGGCTGGTCCGTGTTGATGGATGATTTAGGTCTGGCCCAGGCAGCCCTGGGTGTGTTATCACAGTGGGGCCTCTGAGAAGCCAGAGATAAGAGGATGCAGGAATCCTGAATGGTTTGAAGGAAACATTATAAAAGCAAACTTTATTTACTTCCCTGTTTTGCACTGTACCCACCTTGGTACATCAAGGTTATTCTCACAGTAACCGGTCATCCTATGAACTTTAGAATCCTTTCAGGGAATCACATTTCTCTGTCGGCTATACTAAATGTCTTTGAAGCTAGGAAATTCCTTTAACTCTGGTTAAACATTATGTAATACATGCCTGCTTTGAATGGGCAAGCCATAAACTGTACAGCAGAGTAGGGGAGAAAGAAGAACCTTGGACTTGGAGCCACTATATATGAGTTTGAGTCATTTCTAGTGGTCTGACCTTGAGCAAGCACTGATTCTCTAGATTTTAATATCATTCAAAACTGTGCTTTATTGGAATCGCTTATATAAAATATTCCCTAGCTCTCTTTTCTACCAGGCTCAGGCGGAATAAGTTTACTCTTTCTTTATGGTCTTCCTGTACTTTGTACAGATTTGTATTATGGAGATGTATCTACATACATCATGTTTATCCCCCTCCGTAAACTATGATTCCTTCAGGACTCTTGGCTTTGATTGCCCATGGCCTGGCCAGTGTCTGGCTCTTAGTCATCCTCAATAAATGATCATCATACTTACCTATCTGAACTACAAAACGGAGCCATAATAAACACTTCTTAAGGGCTCCGAGGAGGCTCAGAGAGGACAGTGCTCAAGCAGGTGCTTCATAAACCATAAAGCTGTGTGTGATTCTAAGGTGTGGTCATTATTTGCAGGGCAATATTATTTCTCAGAGTAGCACAATTCATGAAAATCAAGAAACCAAAGGAAAGGAAACAAGAAACAGTCCACAGTGATTTAACTCTGGGGCCCAAGAAAGAAGCACTAGGGAAGGTGAAGTGGAGGGGAGGGCAGGAGACTTTAAATTCTTACTTTATAACAATTTCTAATATTAGGAATGTGGATGATTTTTACACTGATGTCTTAGTGTTTTTTCAAATTTGAAAAATAAGTGCATGCAATATCAGTCAGCTCCTTTAGTATTTACCTGGGGGCCCATGGACATAGGTCAAAAGTTAACTGAAACCAAAGCTTGCCTTGTTGTTTACTACATTATTATTGACCAGGATAATATTTTTCTCACTTTTATATTGCACTTTAAGCTTTCTGAGATGTTGTTTATTTTTTACGTTATTCTCACAGCAACCCTGATGTCATTAGCGTAATTACTATTAACTGCATTTAATGAATAGAAACACTGTGACCAGAGAGATTTAATAAATTACCCAAGATCCCAAACACAGTGGACAAGTCAAGAAGACTAGAACTCAAGAGACCCAACTCAAGCCCTTTGCAGTAGGTGAAATCCATGGAACAGCCCCCGAATATAATATTCTGTACCCTCTGTCCTTGGTAGAGGCTGTGGCTCCCAGAAAAGCTGTTACCAGCAAACAGATGGCTTCTGATATCTTATTTACTGCTACTCATTGTATCATTCACTGAGTTCCAATGCGTGACTGAGAGAACAGTGAATTTGGAATCTGACAGCCTACCGGCTTGAATCTGGACCCTGCCCTTAAATGAGCTGTGTGACTTTGAGCAAAGTTACTTGAACTTTCTGGAAGTCAGTATCTTTACCAAGAGGGAATGACACCACACCTCACTCTCAGGGATCTTGTGAGACTCTAGTGAGATAATGTATGTGAAACTGCTTTGTAAATTGTAAGGCGCTTGGTAAGCGTCTGGTATGTCACTTGCTTACGAGCTTCTGAAGGCTACTTGGCAGAAACACATATTCCTAAGGCCACCAAAAGATAAGAAAATCTAACAGGAAAAGGATAAAATTATTCCCAAGAGGAGGAAAGAAATATTCCCACTCTATGAGCCACCTTAGTCTATAGTACTTTTATCCCAGTGTTCTTAAATATCTATTTACTTATCCCTCCTGGGACAGTGTTGTCTTCCCCCTGCATATCGTCCTAGCTGTGACAGTCATTCAATCAGTGCAGCTATCAGAGCAAACAAACGTCACTCTCTGGGTCCTTTGCCTGAAGCTTCACAGTAGGATAAAATATGTTGTAAATGCCTCTGTCCTTAATCACTGAAAGGGAATCATACAAATATTGAGCTTCTTATTACGTTTGGTAAAATTCTTTTTGCTGAAGAATATAGAGACCTGAAATCCTTCAGTGTGTTGGCTGAAAGTATGGATTAGCTGGAACATGAAATTCTGCTTTATATAAGATGGTTCCTCAAAATACCTCTAATAGCCTGTGCTGCAATTATGCCCTATGTCTGTAAGTAAAAGAACAGAGAGAACTGTGTCTTGGAAAGAAACAATTCAGTGGTCAATGTAGGGAATCTGACCAAAGAATCTATCACAGAAAATGAAAGACTGCATATAGAGTAACCAAACTAAACCCAGGTCTGGAGGAGGAACGGCTGAATGGGGGTGTCAGACCATTACATGCCTACGCAATGAAAGCCACATCTTGAAAACTGTTCCTTTTTCCTCGCTCTCAAATGGATTTCCTAATATTGATCTTCTAACTTACAAAGTATCTCAAATAATTGTTCTAATAACTTGCCTGCAGATAGAAAATTTTGTTCCTCCCAGTCTGATCTTAATTCTTCCTATTTCATTTTCATACCTCTATGTATTGCCTGAGATCTCCAGTATGATGGATAGAAACAACAGTGGGTATCTCAGATGTATTTCTGACTTTAAAGGAACAGATTCTAAGGTTGTAAGTATGGTGTTCACTGTGCACATTTCTTAGAGTCTCTTAATCAAGTTAAGGAACTTCTCTATCTGTTATAGTTTGCTAAGTATTGTATGTAACCACAAAGAGTGGTTAATTTTTCATCAAATGACTTCTCTTCATCTATTGAGCTGCTCATCTGATTTTTTTTCCTTGAATCTGTTAATGTGGCAAATTACACAGTAGATTTCTTAATGTTACTATATCCCTGAATGTCTGGAATAAACATATCTTGATCATGATAGATTTAAAAAATAGTAATAAATGGCTAGGTTCAGTTTCCTTATGTTTTATGAAATGTGCATTTATATTTATAAATGAGAGCTTGCCTTCAATGATCCTTTCTGGGACTGTTCTTGTCTTTCAAGTTAGGATAGCTGCATGAATCGACTTGGGGATATTTCCCTTACTTACTTTTCTCTGAAAAAGTGCTTATAGGATGAAGAATATGGGTTAAATTCTCTCTTTTGATAAGTAAAGTGCTCTAAACATATTTATTAAACCAAGTTTATTAATACTAATATTAAAATATTTTTACTTTTACCAGTTATTATTTCCTTGATCTTGTATTTGTTTCAGTTTTTCTTGTTATATATAATGACTATTACATTAACCTGATATTCTTTTAATCAACAAGAACTAACCATTTTTATAACCATTAATGGTTGTGTCTTAAAATCTAAATTTGTCTGCTAGGACTTCCCTAGTGGCACAGTGGTTAAGAATCTGCCTGCCAGTGCAGGGGACATGGATTCGACCCCTGGTCTGGGAGGATCCCATATGCCGCAGAGCAACTAAGCCCGTGCGTTGCAACTACTGAAGCCTGTGAACTTAGAGCCCACGCTCCACAACAAGAGAAGCCACCACAATGAGAAGCCCATGCACTGCAATGAAGAGTAGTCCCCGATCACTGCAACTAGAGGAAGCCTGCACACAGCAATGAAGACCCAACACAGTCAAAAATTAAAAAAAAAAAAAAAGAAAAAATTTTTAAAAACCCTACTTGATTAAAAATAAATAAATAAATAAATAAATTTGTCTGTTATTAATAATGCAACATTAGCTTTCTTTTTTCCCAATGCATTTTTTATTTAAAAATTTTCTGTTCTTACTAATCATATTAATAATGGATCCTTATAATTTAATTTAAAATTCCCTGCCTTTTATCAGTGAGTTTAATCACTTTATATTTAATGTATATCTGGATTTATCTCTATCTTTTTTGTATGTGCTTTCTATTTTCCATTCTGTTTATCAGCTTTCCCTTTTACTATATACTATCAAAATATTCCCCTTTTATTTAATCTATTCTTTTGAATATGTATTTTATTTCCATTCTTTAACATAGATATCTAATAAAGATTAATTTTAAACACTATTCCTTATTGACAAATAGAAGAAGTTTAGAATGCTTTAACTCCAATTCTCTCCTATTTTCATGTTATTCAACATTAGTCTCACCTTGTTTTTAAACTTCCTCAAATAATCTCTTTTTCTGTTGTTTATATAATCAACAATTATTTTGACCTACCACATGCTTACTAATTTCTCTATCATCTATCGTTTTTTGTTTTTCAAACCTTCCTTCTGGAATAATTCTCCTTTTTGTGAAGTCCACCTTTTAGTAATCTTTTCAGTGAATGTGATTAGTAAGCTCAGCCTTCTTTTGTATGAAAATAATTTTATCATACCTTTCAACAACAACTTTGTTTAATATTTTGAGGATATTATTCCCTTTTACTCTGGCTTCTATTGTTACTGATGTAGACTATGACTCACTAGTTTTCCTTGTGGATAATATGTCTTTTCTCTCTTGTACCTTATAAAATGTATTTGTCCTTGTCTTTGTTATTCTGCAGTTTCACTGTGAAATTCATCTTCCTTGGGATTGCTTGTGCAGTTCTAATATGAGGTCTTATATCTTTCCTCAGTTCAGAAAAAAATTGAAGCCAGTATCTTTTTGAATATTGCCTAATCTCCATTTATTTTTTCTAACAGATGTATATTCAATATTCTCATTCTAATGTCCACATTGCTTAATCTCTTTAGAGAGCACCCCATCTCTAGCACTCTTCCCTGAATTCTGGATAGTCTATTCAGATCTATCTTCCATTAATTAATTCTGTCTTCAGCTGCTGTACTTCACTGTTTAACTCATATTTTGAGATTTTAGTCTAATTACTAAAGTTCTTAATTTAAGAAAGTATATTTTTTCTGCTTTTTCTTTTCTTATACTATTTCTTCTTGTCTTCTGACTTCTACCCCTTTTCTAATGTTCTAAAGTGAATACTTTAAATATATTTATTTTCTCATTCTCTTTTTCCCAACTGATTGTTTTCTATTCATGTTGTTGCTAAGTCTCTCTAAGGACTTGCTTGTGTTAATGGTAATTTTATTCCTAAATTTATTTTTACTGGACGTGGTTTTTGGAGGGGACTCAGTTGTGCTGATCTGTGGAAGTACACCTACAAAGCATTTTCACATTTGCTTCTACCAGGGCCTCAAGCTTTTCACCAGGGCTGGACCAGTTTTTTGCTAATTTCTAAATCTAGGTTCCTGCACAACAAAGGTAGGGTAAATTTAGACTCTACACCTATTCCTTTATAATATGGTGATTCTGAGTTTTATGGCTGACACTTTTCCCATCCAAGGCTCCAGTGGGTAAGTAGTTCCTTGTCAGGACCTCAAGTGAGTATGTGTAATTCTTCTAATCAATCCCTTTCCAATGGACTGTATATGCTTTCAAAAATCTTAGCAATAAACAGGAGACTGCTTTACAGTTGCTCATCTCAAATGGCTTCAGATCTCATAGCCTATCCTCTGTGAACATGAAAAACTCAATACCCATCTTCTAAAACTTATATCCAAGACCAGCTGTCCCTTGAGCCACTGTGGCTTCAGGCTATTACTCCTCCTCTTGACTTTGAGATTCTCTTTATTTCTGCTACCTGTGGGTTTCCACTTCTTTTGAGCTTAGCAATATATTTAACTTTTGTTGGCATATTTTATCCAAATTTTCTATGTTTGGAGAATGAAGAAGTTCTTTCAATTGAATTTCCATTGTCTTCAAAGTAGACTTTGGGCAGCACTCTACCTTGGTGTATTGCCTATAGGTTTTAAGTACATACAAAGAAATACCTGCAATATTCTTGAAAGCATGCTCCAGCTACTCAAATCAATGGTTTAGCTTAGTTTTCAGTGTGAACGTCCAGCTGGCCCAGTGAACTTTGTTTCCAGTCCCTATTGCAAAATTGACTTGATAACTTAAAACCTTTTTTTCCTTAAGATCATGAGATATCTCAAAGTTTCTGAATTTTTGTATTGAAAGACAATGATGGGTTTTTATGACAAAAAGGCTTATGATAATTATGTCATCAATGCCACCTACTGTGTGACTCTGCAAAATTCAGGTAAGTCCCCTGAGCCTTAGTTTCTTCATATGGTAGATAAGGAAAAAATATCTACTTTGTAGAGTTGTTGTGAAATAGATATATTTATCATATAGGAAGATGTTCCCATTGATTCAACTTGTATTATTTATTGAGCATATGCTTTGAGAAGGCATTATATTTATGATACTCCAAACTTCTGGTATTCTGGATCAGCTGTTGATTTTTAGTCATTGGATTTGAGATGTTAGACTTAGCAAATAAAAATACAGGACACTAAATTAAACTTAAATTAAATTTGAATTTCTGATAAGCAATGAATAATTTTTTAGTGTAAGTATGGCCCATGCGATATTTAGCCCATGTAATATTTGGCACACCCTTATACTAAAAAATTACTTGTTGTTTATCTGAAATTCAAATTTAATTGGGCATCCTGTATTTTATCTGGCAACCCTATACTGGATCCACCTCTTCTCATTTGAACAGTAACAGTCATTTGTGAAAGATCTCTCACACATGTGTTCCAATTTTGCCAGTGTCCTATTTTAAATGAGAAAGCTAAGCTCAGCTATATTTTCATGTAGAATCTCTGCTCAAGGCATAAAAGATTTTTAAATCAAATGGTTCTTTCCTGAAATTAAATTCCAGATATTATTTTTGTTTCATCTGTACTTCCTTTGGATTTAATCAGCCATGTTTGCAATGACATCAGTAGAATATGGGATTTTCAGACATCCTATAAGTTAGCTGATTTTAAAAGAAAAATAACTGAGACCTCAGCACATGGTAAGTTAAGAAGTGGGTATTTAGAGAGGAACATTTTCTTGTCTGTGTTTTCTGACTGCTCTGTGGCCTCTGATGGTTAAAGGCTTTAAGTCACAGCTCTGTGACTCACTGGCTGGAGAGCCCTGGAAAAAGAATTTTCTCTTCCAACGGTCTGTTTCCCATCAGAACATATATGGGTAATCATTCCCACCACTTCGGGGACTGCTGTAGTGTGAAGTAGGAAGGCATTTTACATACAATAGATGATTCTCCAGGACCACAACTGAAACAACAAAGATTTCTAAAACACAAAAAGCAGAATTGGGACATGTGCCAGAAGAGGTGAATTGAATTTGTGTCCTCTCGAAGAACGCTGAGGCGGTCCCTCTTGATCTGGAAATGGGGTTCCTTTGTCAGACTGTTCATTAAGATCTCCACCCAACAGGTGCCCCTCTCCTATCCCCCATGCCAGGCTCTATCCTCCCTAAAGGGAACTCTTCAATTCCTTCCTCTCTGGTGCCTGTACCTTGTCACTGGGAAGCGCCACTTCCTTTAAGCCCAAGGCCAGAGGAGTGTTGTTGTGTCCACACAAACGGGGAAAACAAGTGTTTCCCTATAGATTTTTCCATTTCTAGTGCATGTGTCACCAAGGTCCCTGTAGAGTTATTACCCATTACCAGAAACAAATTAAATCTCTAGAAAGTGAGAGTGAAATGAGAGAAAACCATTTACTACTTGCTTTTTCTTCCCTCTATTTTCTCACTCTGAGTAACTTGAGAATATCAATACTGAAGTTCATCTTAAAATTGAATACAGCTCAGTTGTGAAACCATGGTCCCCAGGGGAAAGCAATAGAGCTGGATAAAGGTGAAAAGGAGAGGAGGAAGGGACACATTTATCTATGAAATTCCTATCTTAGAGACTACAATGGATTTGCATAGAGCTACCTTGCTTTTATGTAGCAGATTTATCCTTTAAGGTTGTGAATAATGAAATGCTTAGAAAACTGGCTTGCATCTCACTGACTGCTGTTAAAATTGGAGCACTGCAGGTTCTTCATTCCTGTCTTCATTACAGTGTCTTCTGACACTTTCACATTTCTCTACCATGGTATTTAAAGTGAATATCAATAAAATCAAGATTCCTTTAATCACGAGACTAGTCATCATTTTTCTCTTCCAATCTCCCAACATTTTTCCATCCCTAGAGGCAGTTGTCCAAAGTGGGAAAAAGGAACTTGGGACAGATTACTTAGCCATTCTGTGCCTCTCAGTCCCCTGTGCATGGGAGAATAATAGTACATAACTGTAGATTAGGTTCTTCTGTTATATGCTTTCATGGCATATCATATTTCCCCTTTTATCACAGCCATCGCTCTTGTAATGAGTAGATTAGTACCCACATTCCCTGTGAACTATACCCTCCTTGAGTGAGGGGACTGTGTTTGTGTCTGTCTCTTTCATCACTGTAACCTTCACACCTAGCACAACGCCTGACACATAGTACATAGTAATTAAATGTAGCTATTATTAGCATTATTGTCTAGGGATGATAAACACAGTTGCCTTGTTATTCACCATATTTGTGTTCTACAAAATCTCTGCAAGCAATAAGTTACAGAATACTGAACTATTGCTCCTAGTAGAAATACAGGGTTAGGTTCCTGCAAGCCTCTGGTCACAACATTTTTGTCAACTGATCAATACATAATGTTGTTTTATATGTGTTTCTTCTTAAAGATGTTTTAATACATATTGTTGATTAATTAACATTGAACTCATGGCCAACAGCACTGTAAATCATTCCTATCACACTTATCTAACACATGTATGTTCTCTGTCAGGCACATCAAAATCTCGCACTTAGGAATATTAAATAGCACTTCAGCCTATGTCTGGGGTCATTTTAAACAGTGATATCATCAACAAGAAGCATAAAAATGCAAAAAACCTGGCACTAAATAGACTGCAAAAATTACACTTATTTATAGTATGAGAGCTGAAATAAGAAGGTGGAGTGTTGCCCTATTTGAATCTGCGTGTTGATGACTCAATGTTTTTTTTTTTTTTTTGCTCTGATGTGTCCATGAATGACTGCAGAACCACCACAAGTGTTGAAATAAACTCTAGCAAGTAGGTGAATTTGAAAACACAGAATTCATCAACAATAAAGATCAACTGTACTTGGCAAAACTTTAGTCATGCTTCATCGTCATGCTAAGCCTAAGGCAGACTTTGTTAAATGAACAAGACATTTCATCATTCATTCATTCATTCATTCATACTGAATGATGTAGTACATCTGGGATGCAATGTAGTGCAGTGCAGTGCTTTAGAGCATAGGCTTTGAAGTCAGCCTGACTTGTTTCAAATCCCATCTCTGCCATTTACAACTTCAGGCCATTTACTTGATTTTTCTGAGCCTTAATTTTCTTATCTGAAAAATGGGGGTATTAGTAGAGGTTACCTAAAAGAGTTGCTATGAAGATTAGCCAAGAAACTCTTAGAGGATTTGATGTATAACATGGTGACTATAGTTGATAACACTGTATTGTGTATTTGAAATTTCCTAGGAGAGGCATATATTAATTAACTCAATGAGAGGAATCTTTTTTATAATGTATACAATATTTCAAATCATCATATTGTACACTTTACATATCTTACAATTTTATGTGTCAATTACACCTTAATAAAGCTAGAAAAAATAAAATATAAAATAATGAAAAAAAAAACCCACAATATTGACCAGTACATAAAGAGCGCTGAAAAAATATAAACTATAGTAATCTTTACTGATATATCTTGCAAGTTGAAAGGGCATTTCTGGGCTACTGTGCTGCTTTAAGCTCTACCAGGTCTTTAAGGCCCTGCCACAAAGCTTGAAGTCTCATAGAATTTTTATTCTTTTTGATTCTCTTTACCTCTAAATTTTGTGTTCTTCTTAGGTTGGAAACACAGATAAGATATTTTTCCCCAAGATTTCTTTATTTCTGTCTTTTCCTGAAGTCAAAATATTTCCGTCCTCATGGTCTACCATAAACAGAATCTGCTGAAGTTGCATCTTTTCCTTCTTTCCTTACACCCACCTGAGCTGGGCCTAGAAGCAGAAGCTTCAGAACTGAAACTGCATAGCAAAGTCTTCCTCCTAAGATAGGTCAAACCTGAATGATCTGGCATGCTCCTACCCTAGCCAATCCTTGTTTTCCTTGGCTGTGTGAGGATATGAAAGCTGGGCCCAGAGCTAAGAACATGGAAGTGAATAAAGTGACGGTTTAACCAAGCATCACAGCAGCACAGAATTTTGCCTCTTGAGAAATCCTTAGACATAATCTAGCTTAATTTTTCTCAGTATGCCAGACAGATCACCTCTAAGGCCGTATATTTATTTTTCAACCAGGTATTCTTGGCTGGATTCCACTGAGACTGATATATGGAATTAAATGAGCCACAACTGGGTAGGTCCAGTATTTGCCCCATAATATTTTCTAGCATAAAGGAAAACAAAACACCAAACAGTAGACACCAAGATGGTAAAGGAAATAGGAGAGGGAGTTGTTTTTAATGTCTGAATAGCAAACTGAATTCTCCTTATACTAAGAGATGTTATGGTAGAAGGAGAGTCCTTTTAGATAACTTGGATTTATATGGAAGTTCTATTTTCATTTGTTCATGCTTCAGTTGGACTTTTTATAAAATAAGGATACATTTTGAATTATCAAATACCTTTCCAGATTATTTGAAAAATTAATATGAAGAGTTAAGCTCTTTTGCTAAAACACATTATGATTTAGAACTTGACCTTTCTAAGTTTCAATTTCCCTATCTGTAAAATAAAGCAAAGTGTAGATTATCTCTAATACTGTGTCAGCTCTAAAATGTCACAAGACGAGACTATGAGTTTATGGTTTATTGGATGTCAGAAACTAAAGATTAGACAGGTTAACTGCTGGAAGCCAGTTCTCTAGTCCTGTCAGCTCTGTCTCTATGATGTTTCTCAGACCCATCTCCCTCTTTCCACTTATAATATCCATCCCTAGTTCAAGCTCCAGTCTTTCCCTCTTTCCAATTCTGTCCACACACTTCCACCAGAACTATCTTCCTTATTCCTAGCTTTGATCATATCATTCCCTTGATCACAAACATTCAGTTACTCCCTACTGAACAGATAGGATCAGTTCCAAACCATTCAGCCCAGCCTCCCACAGGCTGGCCTCTAATTACGTAATTCCATTTCCTCCATTCCACCTAGTAAATTCATCTGAGATTACTCTCTATTTCTCAAATAATGCTCTTCTTCCTTCTGCTTTGGGCCCCCATTCAAGTTCTGGCTTCTATGTGAAATATTTCCTCCTTCCTTGCTAATCTTCCCCATCGTTTATTTATTTATTAAACTGCATTTCCTTCAAGGTCCACTCACATTTTAGATCTTTCAGGAGGCCTTCCCAGACTCACAGAGAAAGAAATAATTCTTCTCTCTCCCATAAAGCATGTTTGTAACCATATTTTAGCACTCATTACAGAGTTGTATCAAAGTTATTTAGATGTGTTATGCATTTTAATTGGCTTATAAAATCTTAAAGTCAGAAACCATGTACTTTTCACCCCTGAATCCCCAGTAGCTCCAGCATTGAGCTTTGCACGTGATCAATAGTTGCTTTTTAAAAGTGAATTTGATTGATTTTCTCTTAGTCACTTCAGGCTGAAAAGAGGCAGTGTAAAGCAGAGATCCCCAAAACCACATGCCCTCTCAGTTACCTGTCTAACTGATCTCCTCTCAACAGAGCCAAGGATGCCAGGAAGCCTGGACCTCTGAGTTGACCCCCCCCTCCCCCCCGTGCCCAGAGGCCTCCCAACTCTCAGAACAGGAACTGAATGGTTGACATGCTGTGGAAACCAAGGCCTGCCCTTTGTAAAGCATGAAATCAAATAGTAAGTCCCTCCTTTATTGAAAATTCTTGCTAAACAAGTTCTTTCAGATGCACTTAATCCTTTCACTTTGAGAGGAATAAGCTCAGAGAATTCATGTTGACCATTCAAAACCTCCTCCCTCTAGCCTTTGCTTGAGTCTCTCTGGATGAGTTTAACCTTCTGAGTTCATGGTCTCTGGGGTACACTTGCTGGTAGGAGAAAAGAAGACTTCCCTAGAAGGCTTCAGCCAAAACCCCCTTGGGAGCAACAACAAAATGCTCTTGTCCAGTCCCTACTACTTTGACCCCTTTGGGATATTTGAGACATTTGTATTCTAGGTCTCTCTTATCCCTCACTTGGTAAGACTACGGGGATGTAGAATGAGTGGGGAAAGTGGTGAAAGTGCATCTGAACAAGATTAGCAGGAGATGCTTCAAGATACTGCTTATATCACATAGAGATACCTCTGGGTTAATAAGAAATTATCTCCAAAGTACTCTTATATGCATGCACAAAAGTGAGGAGACTCTCAGATAAAGCAATCAAATCCTCAGGTGTGACTTGTGGAATTCATTTCATTGCTTTCCAGCTGGTAGGTTACCTAAGCTGCTGTGTAGAGAAAGATGTCAACTCATAATCACAGGTGGGTTCTTCAGGCATACAAGGCAGCATTGGGAAGGACAGGCATCCTCTCTATAGAGCACATGCAAACCTTAAGAATTCTTCAAGAATTCCTCAGTCCATTGCCTGACAGGTTCTTCTCACAGACCCCCTCTTTCATCAGTGCTCAGAAATGGAGAAGTCAATCTTCATTTCAAGAGATTGAATTCTGAGAAGCCACATTCCCAGAACTATTGGGATTCAAGATTGGAAGAGACCTTAATCATAATGTAGTCCAATTTAAAAATTAAGCCTTTGTAAATGTAAAACCTAAGTCTCAGAGAGGACAAATGTGAGTTGTCCAAAGGCACACAGCCAGGGTTAGGGCTCAGATATCCCAACATCTAAACCTGCATTTTCTCTACTACATCACCATTCCACCAGATTTGTATACTGGATTGTCTGTTATTGACTCTGTACTATTCTTCCCCTGCTCCCTACTCTCCACCCCATGCTGCCTCTGTTTTCCAGAGGCTCTGAGTCTGAGATCTACATTTCTCAGAATCTGAACCAGTGAGGTTCTGGGTTAGGTTCCAACAATGAAAAGCAAGTACAAAATCTGGAAAGCAGAGGGGAAGCAGAGCCATTAAGTTTCCTGCAGCAGCAATAGGCAGTTGTATAAGTTCTGTGAACTTCAGAAGAAAGTAGATGTGACTGTCCAGCAGTTTCCAGGTTCCCTTATTAGAATTGTGCCCCACTGGTGTTGCAGCAGCTAAGAATATCAGCGATGGTTTCCTGCAGTTCCTTAAGCTTCCTGGTTTCCAGAAAACCAGTGGTAGTTTTCCTTGACCTTTGGTCCACCCACCCCAGACTCTAATTCCCTGTATTAAATCCCTTCTTACTTACAATATAAAAATGGTTTCTGATTCCTGACTCTTCCCTGAATGATACTTCATTCTGTTAAGATTGTTTCTAAATTATCAATTACACATATGGCTTTTGAGGCAAAGAACAGAGTGCAGAAAATGTCCCATGTGATGATGGTGAATCAACACCAATAGGTCATTCAAAAAGACCACTTGCTTTCAAAAAGAACCAGAGCTTCTATGACAAGGTCCAAATCATGCTACTGAGAAACATGGATTAAAGTTAAAGTGACCTTCATAAATAAAATGAGAGAGATTGGTTAAATTGCTTCCTTAAGACACAGCTAGTCATAGATAGAGAGGTGGTAACATTAGAATGTGTAGATCAGAAGTTGTTAAATTTTCATATGCCGTGGACCCCTTTGGCAGTCTGGAAAACCTACATAACCCCTGCTCAGAATAATGTGTTTAAATGAATTAAATTAAATGTAATTTGTTACAAAGAAAAGCAATTTAAAAACAGTTCTCAAAATACTAAAAATTTAAAATTGTAATATGAGTGAATATATATATTATATATATATATTTTTTTTTTGAATTTTATTTCATTTATTTTTTTATACAGCAGGTTCTTATTAGTTATCCATTTTATACATATTAGTGTATATATGTCAATCCCAATCTCCCAATTCGTCACCCCCACACCACCCACCCCCTGACACTTTCCCCCCTTGTCCATATGTTTGTTCTCTACATCTGTGTCTCTATTTATGCCCTGCAAACTGGTTCATCTGTACCATTTTTCTAGGTTCCACATATATGCGTTAATAAATGGTAATTGCTTTTCTCTTTCTGACTTCCTTCACTCTGTATGACAGTCTCTAGACCCATCCACATCTCTACCAATGACCCAATTTCCTTTTTATGGTGGAGTAATATTCCATTGTACCACATCTTCTTTATCCATTCGTCTATCGATGGGCATTTAGGTTGCTTCCATGACCTGGCTATTGTAAATAGTGCTGCAATGAACATTGCGGTGCATGTGTCTTTTTGAATTATGGTTTTCTCTGGGTATTTGCCCAGTAGTGGGATTGCTGGACCATATGGTAATTCTACTTTTAGTTTTTTAAGGAATCTCCATAGTGGCTGTATCAATTTACATTCCCACCAACAGTGCAAGAGAGTTCCCTTTTCTCTACACCCTCTCCAGCATTTGTTGTTTGTAGGTTTTCTGATGATGCCCATTCTAACTGGTGTGAGGTAATACCTAATTTTGCATTGTAGTTTTGATTTGCATTTCTCTAATAATTAGTGATGTTGAGCAGCTTTTCATGTGCTTCTTGGCCTTCTGTATCTCTTCTTTGGAGAAAGGTCTATTTAGGTCTTCTGCCCATTTTTGGAATGGGTTGTTTGTTTTTTTAATATTGAGCTGTATGAGCTATTTACATATTTTGGAGATTAATCCTTTGTCCATTGATTCATTTGTAAATATTTTCTCCCATTTTGAGGGTTGTCTTTTTGTATTGTTTGTAGTTTCCTTTGCTTTGCAAAAGCATTTAACTTTCATTTGGTTTCATTTGCTTATTTTTGTTTTTATTTCCATTACTCTAGGAGGTGGATCAAAAAGATCTCAGTGATTTATGTCAAAGAGTGTTTATCCTATGTTTTCCTCTAAGAGTTTTATAGTGTCTGGTCTAACATTTAGGTCTGTAATCCATTTTGAGTTTATTTTTGTGTATGGTGTTAGGGAGTGTTCTAATTTCATTCTTTTATATTTAGCTGTCCAGTTCTCCCAGCGCCACTTATTAAAGAGGCTGTCTTTTCTCCATTGTACATCCTTGCCTCCTTTGTCATAGATTAGTTGACCCTAGGTGCGTGGGTTTATCTCTGGGCTTTCTATCCTGTTCCATTGATCTATATCTCTTTTTTTGTGCCAGAACCATATTGTCTTGATTACTGTAGCTTTGTAGTATAGTCTGGAGTCAGGAAGTCTGATTCCTCCAGCTCCAATTTTTTCCTTCAAGACTGCTTTGGCTCTTCGGGGTCCTTTGTGTCTCCATACAAATTTTAACATTTTTTGTCCTAGTTCCATAAAAAATGCCATTGGTAATTTGATAGTGATTGCATTGAATCTGTAGATTGCTTTGGGTAGTATATCATTTTCACAATATTGATTCTTCCAACCCAAGAACATGGTATATCTTTCCATCTGTTTGTATCATCTTTAATTTCTTTAAATAGTGTCATACTTTTCTGCATACAGGTCTTTTGTCTCCTTAGGTAGGGTTATTCCTAAGTATTTTATTCTTTTTGTTGCAATGGTAAATGGGTGTGTTTCCTTAATTTCTCTTACAGATTTTTCATCATTAGTGTATAGGAATGTAAGAGATTTCTGTATCCTGCAAATTTACCAAATTCATTGATTAGGTCTAGTAGTTTTCTTGTGACATCATTAGGATTCTCTATGTATAATATCATGTCATCTGCAAACAGCAACAGGTTTACTTCTTCTTTTCCAATTAGTATTCCTTTTATTTCTTTTTCTTCTCTGATTGCCATGGCTAGGACTTCCAAAACTGTGTTGAATAATAGTGGTGAGAGTGGACATCCTTGCCTTGTTCCTGATCTTAGAGGAAATGCTTTCAGTTTTTCACCATTAAGAATGATGTTTACTGTGAGTTTGTCGTATATGGCCTTTATTATGTTGAGGTAGGTTCCCTCTATGCCCACTTTCTGGAGAGTTTTTATCATAAATGGGTGTTGAATTTTGTCAAAAGCTTTTTCTGCATCTATTGAGATGATCATATGGTTTTTATTCTTCAATTTGTTAATATGGTGTATCACATTGATTGATTTGTGTATATTGAAGAATCCTTGCATCCCTGGGATAAACCCCACTTGATCATGGTGTATGATTGTTTTAATATGTTGTTGGATTCTGTTTGCTAGCATTTTGTTGAGGATTTTTGCATCTATATTCATCAGTGATATTGGTCTCTAATTTTCCTTTATTTGTAGTGTCTTTGTCTGGTTCTGGTATCAGGGTGATGTTGGCATCATAGAATGAGTTTGGGAGTGTTCCTTCCTCTGCAATTTTTTGGAAGAGGTTGAGAAGGATGGGTGTTAGCTCTTCCCTAAATGTTTGATAGAATTCACCTGTGAAACCATCTGGTTCTGGACTTTTTTTGGTTGGAAGATTTTTAATCACAGTTTCAATTTCACTACTCGTGATTGGTCTGTTCATATTTTCTATTTCTTCCTGGTTCAGTCTTGGAAGGTTATACCTTTCTAAGAATTTGTCCATTTCTTCCAGGTTGTCCATTTTATTGGCATAGAGTTACTTGTAGTAGTCTCTTAGGATGCTTTGTAGTTCTGCAGTGTCTGTTGTAACTACTCCTTTTTCATTTCTAATTTTATTGATTTGAGTCCTCTCCCTCTTTTTCTTCATGAGTCTGGCTAATGGTTTATCAATTTTGTTTATCTTCTCAAAGAACAAGATTTTAGTTTTATTGATCTTTGCTATTGTTTTCTTTCTTTCCATTTCATTTATTTCTGCTCTGATCTTTATGATTTCTTTCGTTCTACTACCTTTGGGTTTTCTTTGTTCTTCTTTCTCTAGTTCCTTTAGGTGTAAGGTTAGATTGTTTATTTGAGATTTTTCTTGTTTCTTGAGGTAGGCTTTTATAGCTATAAACTTCCCTCTTAGAACTGCTTTTGCTACATCCCATAGGTTTTGGATAATCGTGTTTTCATTGTCATTTGTCTCTACGTATTTTTTGATTTCATCTTTGATTTTTTCAGTGATCTCTTGGTTATTTAGTAACGTATTATTTAGCCTCCATGTGTTTGTGTTTTTTACTTTTTTCTCCCCTGTAATTGATTTCTAATCTCATAGCATTGTGGTCAGAAATGATGCTTGATATGATGTCAATTTTCTTTAATTTACTGGGGTTTGATTTGTGACCCAAGATGTGATCTATCTTGGAGAATGTTCCATGTGCACTTGAGAAGAGAGTGTAATCTGCTGGTTTTGGATGGAATGTCCTATAAATATCAAATCTATCTGGTCTATTGTGTGATTTAAAGCTTTTGTTTCCTTATTAGTTTTCTGTTTGTATGATCTATCCATTGGTGTAAGTGAGGTGTTAAAGTCCCCCACTATTTTTGTGTTACTGTCGATTTCCTCTTTTACAGCTGTTAGCAGTTGCCTTATGTATTGAGGTGTTCCTATGTTGGGTGCATATATATTTATAATTGTTATATCTTCTTCTTGGATTGATCCCTTGATCATTATGTAGTGTCCTTCCTTGTCTCTTGTAACATTCTTTATTTTAAAGTTATTTTTTCTGATACGAGTTTTGCTGCTCCAGCTTTCTTTTGATTTCCATTTGCATGGAATATCTTTTTCCATCCCCTGACTTTCAGTCTGTGTGTGTCCCTAGGACTGAAGTGGGTCTCTTGTAGACAGCATATATATGGGTCTTGTTTTTGTATCCATTCAGCAAGCCTGTGTCTTTTGGTTGGAGCATTTAATCCATTCACATTTAAGATAATTATCAATATGTATGTTCCTGTTACCATTTTCTTAATTGTTTTGGGTTTGTTTTTGTAGGTCCTTTTCTTCTCTTGTGTTTCCCACTTAGAGAAGTCCCTTTAGCATTTGTTGTAGAGCTGGTTTGGTGGTGCTGAATTCTCTTAGCTTTTGCTTGTGTGTAAAGATTTTGATTTCTCCATCAAATCTGAATGAGATCCTTGCCAGGTAGAGTAATCTTGGTTGTAAGTTCTTCCCATTCCTCACTTTAAATATGTCATGCCACTCCCTTCTGGCTTGTAGAGTTTCTGCTGAGAAATCAGCTGTTAACCTTGTGGGAGTTCCCTTGTATGTTATTTGTCATTTTTCCCTTGCTGCTTTCAGTAATTTTTCTTTGTCTTTAATTTTTGCCAATTTGATTACTATGTGTCTCGGCATGTTTCTCCTTGGGTTTATCCTGTATGGGACTCTGCGCTTCCTGGACTTGGGTGGCTATTTCCTTCGCCATGTTAGGGAAGTTTTTGACTATAATGTCTTCAAATATTTTCTCGGGTCCTTTCTCTCCCTCTTCTCCCTCTGGTACCCCTATAATGCAAATGTTGTTATGTTTAATGTTGTCCCACAGGTCTCTTAGGCTGTCTTCATTTCTTTTCACTCTTTTTTCTTTATTCTGTTCTGCAGCAGTGAATTCCACCCTTCTATCTTCCAGGTCATTTATACATTCTTCTGCCTCAGTTATTCTGCTATTGATTCCTTCTAATGTATTGTTAATTTCAGTTATTGTATTGTTCATCTCTGTTTGTTTGCTCTTTAATTCTTCTCGGTATTTGTTAAATATTTCTTGCATCTTCTCGATCTTTGCCTCCATTCTTTTTCCAAGGTCCTGAATCATCTTCACTGTCATTATTCTAAATTTTTTTCTGGAAAGTTGCCTATCTCCTCTTCATTGAGTTGTTTTTCTTGGGTTTTATCTTGTTCCTTCACCTGGTGCATAGCCCTCTGCCTTTTCATCGTGTCTTTCTTTCTGTGAATGTGGCTTTTGTTCCACAGGCTGCAAGATTGTAGTTCTTATTGCTTTTGCTGTCTGCCCTCTGGTGGATGAGGCTATCTAAGTGGCTTGTGCACGTTTCATGATGGGAGGGACTTGTGGTGGGTAGAGCTGGCTGTTTCTTTGGTGGGCAGAGCTCAGTAAAACTTTAATCTGCTTGTGTGCTGATGGGTGGGACTGTGTTCCCTCCCTGTTGGCTTTTTGGCCTGAGGTGACCCAACACTGGAGCCTATCTGGGCTCTTTGGTGGGGCTAATGGTGGACTGCGGGAGTGCTCACGGTAAGGAGTACTTCCCAGAACTTCTGCTGTCAGTGTCCTTGTCCTCAAGGTTAGTTACAGCCATCCCCCGCCTCTGCAGGAGACCCTCCAACACTAGCAGGTAGGTCTGGTTCAGTCTCCTACAGGATCACTGCTTCTTCCCCTGGGTCCTGATGTGCACACTACTTTGTGTATGCCCTCCAAGAGTGGAGTCTCTGTTTCCCCCAGTCCTGTCAAAGTCCTGCCATCAAATCCTGCTAACCTTCAAAGTCTGATTTTCTAGGAATTCCTCCTCCCGTTGCCAGAGCCCCAGGTTGGGAAGCCTAATGTGGGGCTCAGAACCTTCACTCCAGTGGGTGGACTTCTGTGGTATAAGTGTTCTCCAGTTTGTGAGTCACCCACCCAGCAGTTATGGGATTTGATTTTATTGTGATTGCGCCCCTCCTACTGCCTCATTGTGGCTTCTCCTTTGTCTTTGTATGTGGGGTGTCTTTTTTGGTGAGTTCCAATGTCTTCCTTTTGATGATTGTTCAGCAGTTAGTTGTGATTCTGGTGCTCTCGCAAGAGGGAGTGAGAGCACGTCCTTCTACTCTGCCGTCTTGAACCAATCCTCTCTATGTATATTCTTCATTAACTCAAGAAGCAACAAGATTGTGCTGTGCAGTGTACCTAATAACTACCATAAATTTCAAGGTGGTGATGCACTTGCACAAAATTTTCATATAATTCTTCAGCAATTGTAATGTGGTGGGGTGTTTAGTGGTGACTTATGGTTTGTTACCTATAATCATAATGGAACAAAATGATAAATCTCAGTTAGAAGTTAGCAAAAATAATGGTGTAATATTTTTCCATTCAAGTTCATGGACCCAAGGTTACGAATCCTTGTCTAGATGTGTGGGAGAGCCATTCTCACATTCCAATGTGCTTGAGAGGAGTCTGGAGGCTGGGATATGCTTCTGAACCTTAGATACTAAAATAGAGATATGTTTGTAATCCACAATCTATACAATATATATGCAATATTTTTAAGAGAGAAAAAGAATTCTCGGACAGTAATCAAAAAAAAATGATACAAATGAACCTATTTACAAAACAGAAATAGAGTCATAGATGCAGAAAACTAACTCATGTTTACCAGGGTGGAAAGGGGAGGAATGGGATAAAATGGGAGATTGGGATTGACATATACACCCTACTATATATAAAATAGATAACTAATAAGGACCTACTGTATAGCACAGGGAACTCTTCTCAATACTCTGTAATGACCTATATGGGAAAAGAATCTAAAAAAGAGTGGATATATGTATATGTGTAACTGATTCACTTTGCTGTACAGCACAAACTGACACAATGTTGTAAATCAACTATATTCCAATAAAAATTAAAAACAAAACAAAACAAATTTAATGATAAGGATGAGGCTAAACCTATTATCAATAAAATAAAATTGAATAGATTAAATTTTAAAAAAAGAATATTCAGACATAGTAAATGCAATTTGTACAATTTCTCTAATGTGAGAAAATGTCAAAAGTTTGAACAAAAGCCATTTTTTGATGCCAACATTGTATGGGGTAAGTTAGACATGGGAGGACAGCACCCCTTTGTTGAAAGACTGGAGAAGAGTACCTCTTTATGTATCTTCCCTTCCTGAGGAGGGAGGAAATTAGCCCCCATCCTTGTTGTCTGGAGTAATCATGGTTAAGATCTGCCCAAAAAAAGTTGTGGAGGGGAGTAAAATATCATAACATATTCCTTATTCTCCTTACTGAAAGGGCTTACCACATTTGATGTACACATCAATCCTGACCTCCATCCCAGCCCTGGAAATGTGTGAACACTGTGGGAATCCTTAAAATAAAGGACAGAAAATTCAATTTCTCTCATATGGTCTGAATAATATGCTTGAAATCTCAGTTGCTTTGAAAACGGAAAATTGCTTGAATATTTAAACATGCATTTGTTCTTGGGAAACAAAATGTTCAGCTCTAGTGGTTGCCACAGCAACTGCCTAGGCTAAAAATACAAAATCCGCCATAAGAAGAAAAAGTATGTATTGAGGGGGAAAGGGGAGAGAAAAATGGGAAATCTCCCAAAAGAAGATCATTGGCAGATCAACCTGTAAAGACAAGGAAGGAAGTTGGTCTTTGGCAAACATTTTCCTGTGGGGCAATGTGCTCGGTAGAAACCTACATCCCCCCCAACCCCAACCCAAAGCATTCCTTATCCTCTCCTACGTCCTTATAACTCCCTCTCTTATAAAAATCGCATCCACACTGACTGTGGGCAGCCCACCACTCTGAGGACCATCTTGGTTAACACTACATATACAGCTGGGAGGGGGTGGAGTTCCTGCTAGGCTATCACCAAAGCTAACCCTCTTCTCGTGGCTTCTGCCTCTGGTTTGGTCTGGTCTTCACTGTTTCTCCTTCTAAATGGAGATTGAATGAGTGGTTTGCCCTCCCACCCAGTCAAGATGGCTTCTTCACTGTCTCACATAGACATCTGAGCTGTTCCTGCCTTTAAGCTTTTGTTCATGTTGTCCCTTCACTTGGAAATACGTGCCTCCCCCTTCAGTCTATTTAATTCTTCACCTATATCTGACTTGTTTTAAATGACACCTCCTTCCTGAAACTTCCTGCAGCTATGCTTGCTCTCACTGGTCCCTTCTTTCCCTGAAATGCTGTTTCAAGAAGAGCTGGCACCACGCACTTTTGTGTGTGTGTGTGTGTGTGTGTATTTATTTTGTCCAGATTTCAGGCTCTGGGGAACAGGATCTTGTAGTAAACTTCTTTTCTATTCCCAGTGGTGCCCAACATGTTGCCCAAAGCACACTTGACAAAATCTGCTCCACCGCTGTGGGAGAGGAAGGATAAGGCTGAATTATGGGGCAGCATTCGCCTCTGTGGAAATCTGCAGTTCAGGGCATTGGGATGCACCTATAATCACAATCTCAAGCATAACTTGAGGTTACATACAGTCCCCAGGCTGGCTCTATGTAACTCTACATGAGATCTCCAAGCCAATAGCAAAACCCCTCAAACCTGCACAACTTCACTGACTATACTCCACACTCTCTTTTGTCTAAGGTGTAGCATAGTGGAAAGAAAACTGGTTTAATAATAAAATCATATTCTAAGTACACTGGGAGATTTTAGATCATGATTCTACAGTGCAGTAGAAAGACTAAAGGTTTGGAACCAGAAGAGTAGGTTTCAAGTCCCAGCCTCACCCTGACTCCCCATGGACAATGGAAAAACACCTGGATATCTCCTTCCTCATTTGGACAAAAGTGTTATATTGTTATCCCCTTCCTATGGTTACTGTGAGGGTCAAAACAGATGAGGAATATGTTAAAGTGCTTTAAAACATACAGGCTGTTGTGCAAATCATAGGTATCACTATGAGTTTATGCCCTCCAACAAGAAAAAGCCAAAATGCATTCTTCCTAATCTCCCAAACTTATTTATATTCCTATTTCCTTTTGGTTCAGGTTCAATTTACAAATTCTCTTAACTTCTGTTAATTTTTTTTTAATTGGGGTATAGTTATTTTACAATGTTGTGTTAGTTTCTACTGTACAGCAAAGTGAAGTAGAGTTCTCCGTGATATACAGCAGGTTCTTATTAGCTATCTATTTTGTACATATTAGAGTACATGTGTCAATTCCAATCTCCCAATTCATCCCACCCCACACCCCCCAACTCCTGTTAAATTAACTGGGCTAATTTGCATGGTTCATTTTGTCACAGGTATTATTCTAGGTAGCTATGGGTCATTTCTTTGCAATTCAACATTTACCCTTCAAATAATAATATATAATAATATAGTGATGTTTTATATTTTCATAACATCTCTCCATGTATAAAGCACCCTTACATCCACACCTAGTGAAGAAAAGCTGCACCATTCACTGACAAACAGCAATTCCCACCTTTCATCTCCTGCTTTTCTGGTTAAGGAGAGTAATACTCCAAGGAGGCTGGAGCTAGACCAGAAAGCAATAGAATATGGAGGGAATAACCTATGAAGACAAAGACAAATGTGAAGGATATCATTCAGTAGCCCTTCCCCCCTTCACCCCTCTTCCTGCCTTTGCAGTTGAAACCAAGGAATGTTTTTGCAGACTGCAGGATGAGACTGCATCCAAAATGCTGCCCCAGAATAGAGTGTCATCATCCCTGCTGAGCCCAGATGCATATTATACATATGACGTTTGTGCTTCCCGGTGATGAGAGCTCCCACCTAACACTGAGAAGGCCTCTGAGAGATCATCCAATGCACACTCTATGGCCCATAATGCAAAACACAATGCCTAGAGGAAAGACATTCTGGCCTGGGATTCAGCAGCCTCTTGGGGCTACTTGGCACTCTGGTTGCAAATCTCTTTCATCTAGAAGATTCTTTAACTCCTTCAGACCACAGTGGACTTGTGTGTAGAGGCTTTTGTCCACATTATCCCTTGAGAAAAGGGAAACCACCATGTTTAGCATGCTTGCTCTTTTTGTACCTATAGAATATGCATAATTATGTTTAATCAGCAGTCTGAAGAATTCACTTAAAACATCCTACACAAATGGCCTAAAATAGTCCAGGTTCTGCCTCCAAGAGTCTAATTCCCACCTAGATCTTGAGGAGAATTTGAATTAACATTTCTTTATGTTAATTCTCATAATGCCCTAGGGATATTGGAAGACTCAGAAATAAGCCTGCTAAATTCAGGCACGGTAAAAATTTTATTTTCTCATTTATTTTTTTTAATGATTTGATAACTATTTATTGAGGGCTACCATGATCCAAAACTAGCCTTGTATTGGTGACAACACAGTAATCAGAGTTCAAATCTAGAGAATTGTTGGTAGGGCTGGGAAGTAGGTCATAATGTCAGAAATTAGCAGTTGAGAGGGACAATTAGTCTGTATTTTTGTGGGGAAGACTTTGTATTCTGGAGGTACACAAGGGAGGATGGGAGGGAGACGCAAGAGGGAGGAGATATGGGGATATATGTATATGTATAGCTGATTCACTTTGTTATAAAGCAGAAACTAACACACCATTGTAAAGCAATTATACTCCAATAAAGATGTTAAAAAATAAATAAATAAAATTAATTTTAAAAAATTGATTTGAAACTTATCTTTGTCATTTGCTATCTGTGTAATTTTGAGCAAATCATATAATTTCTCTGAACTCAATGTCCTCATCTGTAAAATGGGGATAATTATAGTACCTCATAGGATTGTTATGGAAGGTTAAAGAACATAATGTGTATAAAGCACTTAGCTTAGTGCCTGGTGCAAAGGAAGGACTCAATAAATGTTGAGAAAGGCTATGTATCATTGGAGCCTAGTTATTTTTATTTTATTTAATTTATTCCACAAATATTTGTTTATAGTATGGCAGGTACTGGTTTAAGGACTTGGCATTAAAAGATGAGTAATCTCTGGTTCTAGCTTCTAAGTAGCATGATATTGACTGTGCTCAGTAAGGAGGCTATTACCTAAAAAGGCAACTGCAATATTGAGAAAGAAGAGCTACAGTGGGGGCCAGTGAAGGTTATTATAGGTACAGTCCAGGCTGGAGCCACAGAGACGTTTCCTGGAAGAATTGGTAAGATAAGGTTTTGAAGAATGGTGGGGAGTTATCTGGATAAAGATGTGTGTGGGGGTAGAAATAAGGGAAGGTTATTCCAGACAAAGAGAATAGCAAAAGCAAAGACATAGAGGTATGAAAGTTTGTGGAGGGAGATTAAAATACTTACCTCATTATGATCCAGGGGAAGGATAGATTCAGGAGGGAGAAGGAAATGAGGATGTGAATGTAGGTAGATTTAGGTCAGGGAGGCCTTATAGACTGGACAGAGAGGCTGAGCTTCATCTTAATATGTATTTGAAAGATTTGAATGGTAAGAACATGGTTAAATTTGCATTTTAGGTAGATTATCTGTGTAAAAACTGGAGAATCTACTCAAAAGGACAAGACTTGAAAGCCACTTCAGTGTAATACTGAAAGCACTCTTTCAAGAACCACTTCAGAAACCAAGCAGGATAAACAGACACACACACACACACACACACACACACACACACACACAGAGGGAGAGGGGGTGGAGGCATATCACATTAAAACTCTTGAAAAATGGAAATTAAGCAAAAGTCTTCAAAGCAGCTAAGAATAAAGACAATACTTTTTAAGAAGCAACAAAACAGTTGACTTCTCAACAAAAATAATGGGTGCCACATTTAAAACATTGAAAGAAAATAATGTTAATCTAGGATCTTATGCCCAGTGAATATATCCTTTAAAAATGAAGATGAAATGAAAAACATATGGATTTAGCTCCTGCCTCACCTCCAGGTCTCAGATTATTTATGGCCAGGATGTATGCATGAAAATATATAATAAATATCAATAATTTCTTTGGGATAAAGAAGTATGGTCCCAGATAATGTGGAAATGCATAAAGGAATTAAGAGGTATACAAAAGGGAAATATATGGGTGAACATAATAAATATTGACTATATCAAACAAAAAATACCATGTCTTATGGAACTTTAAAAATGTATATAAAACCATGACATCAATAACAAAGGAGGAAAGGTTAAAAATTGTTAACATATTTTAAGGTCTTTGAATTCTCAGGGAAGTAGTAAAACTACAAATTTATATTAGTCATAGGTGTATATTGTAATCTCTGTGGTAATCACCAAAATAATAGTTTAAAAAATGTATAACTAGCAACATTAGGAGAGAAAGTTGGAAGTAATAAAAATGCTTGATTAATCTAAAAGAAAGAAAAAAAAAGAATAAGAAAGCACAGAACAAGTAATTAAACATAGAAAATGCATACTAAGATGAAAGATTTTACCTTACATTACCAAATGGACACAGATTTTTTTATTGAAGTATAATTTACATACGTTAGATTCAGAGGTACAACATAATGGCTTGATATTTGTATATATAGCAAAATGATCATCACAATAAGTATTTAACATCAGTCACCATATGTAGTTACAAATTTTTTCTTGTGATGAGAAATTTTAAGATTTACTGTCTTAGCAATTTTCAGATATACAATACAGTATTATTAATTATAGTTACCATGCTGTACCTTACATTCCCCTGACATTTATTTTATAACTGGAATTTTGTACCTTTTCACCTCTTTTCTCCATTTCACAAGCTCACCAAAAAACTGAGACCTAATCATTGGACTATATAATACTCCCCTGCCACAACATACCACTACATTACAAAAGGCCTATTTACATCAGTTCCTTTTAACAAGTACACAATGCCCACCTTTCAACAAAAGAATACAAGTCATACTAAAAGCAAAAACACAGTTTGAAGAAACTGAATAAACAACAGAACCAGTGTCAGATATAGCAGGAATGTTGGAATTATCAGACCAGAAAAATTTTAGAACTAACATTAACATGCTAAGAGCTTTAATGAAAAAAGTAGACAACATGCAAAAATGGATGGATAATGTAAGCAAAGAGATGGACATTCCAAGAAACAAGAATAAAAAAGAAATGCTAGAGATAAAAAAAAACCACTGTAACAGAAATGAAGAATACCTTTGATAGGCTCATTAGTAGACTGGCCATAGCTGAGGAGAAAAATCACTGAGCTTGAGGAAGTGATGATAGAAACTTCCCAAAACTGGAGAGCAAAGAAAATTTTAAAACTGAAAAATAGAACAAGATATCCAAGAACTGTGGAACAACTATAAAAGGTATAATATATATGTAATGGGAATACCCAATGGAGAAGAAAGAAAGAAAAAATAGAAGGAATATTTGAAACAATAATGAAAGAGAATTTCCCCCAAATTAATGCTGAACACTAAATCACAGACACAGAAAGTTTAGAGAACATCAAGCAAGGTAAATATCAAAAAAAAAAAAAATCCACCTTGACACCATATCATAGTCAAACTTCAGAAAACCAGAGATAAAGAAAAAAATCCTGAAAGAAGCCAGAAGAAAAGAACACCTTACATATAGAGGAATAAAGAAAAAAAGAATACATCTGATTTCTCCTCAGAAACCATGCAAGCAAGAAAGAGTGCAGTGAAATATTTAAAGTATTGAGAGAAAAAAAGCATCAACCTAGAATTCTGTACCCTGTGAAATTATCCTTCAAAAGTAAAGGAAAAATAAAGACTTTCTCAAATAAACAAAAATTGAGGGTATTTGTTGCCAGTAGATTTGCCTTTCAAGAAATGTTAAAGAAGTTCTTCAGAGAGAAAGAAAATGAAATAGGTCAGAAACTTGGATTGACATAAAGAAAGAGCAAACGTTGGAGAACAGATAAGTGAAGGTTATATTAAAATTTAAAAAAATTTATGTTTCTTATTTTTAATTGACCTAACAGATAACAGTTTGTTCAAAATAATAACAACAATGTATTCAATTATGTATACTTATATGTAAGTTAAAAGAATGGCAGTAATGATGCAGGTATGGGAGGGAGGAATTAGAAATATGTTGTTATTATAAGATGCTTGTACTATCTGTGAAATGGTATGTTGTCATATGATTTGTGGATCTGGATTTGTTATAAATGTATATTGCAAACTCTAGGACAACCACTAAAAACAGTATAAAAAGAACTATATGCTAAGAAATGAGAGAAAATGGAATCATATAAAATGCTGAATTAAAACCACAAAAGGAAAATAAAAGTGCAGAAGACAAAAATAGAAACAACGAACAAGGGCAACAGATAGAAAACACTAACAATTATGACAGGTATTAATCCAACTGTATCAATAACCACTTTACACTTCAATGGTCTAAATACACAAATTAAATGACAGAGATTGTTAGAGATCAAAAAACAAGACCCAACTCTATGTTGTCTACAAGAAATCCAATTTAAATATTAAAACGCATATAGGTTAAAAGTAAATGGATGAAGAATGATATACCATGGTAACGTTAAACAAAAGAAAGCAGGAGTAGCTATATTAATTTCAGACAGAGAAAACATCAGAGCAAGAAAGGTTGTCAGGGATAAAGAGGGGCATTTCATAACAATAAGAGAGTCAATACTCCAAGAAGACATAACAATCTTTAATGTGTGTGCACTGAACATCAGAGTGTCAAAATACATGAGGCAAAAACTGATAGAGCTGTAAGAAAATATGGATAAGTCCCCTATCATTGTTGGAGACTTTAACTCCCCTTTGTCAGAAATGGACATATCCAGCAGGCAGATAATCAGTAAGGGACTTAGTTGAACTCAACAGCACCATCAATGAACTGGATATAATTGACATCTTTAGACTACTTTATCAAACAACAGCAGATTACACATTCTTTTCAAGATCGTATGGAACATTCATAAACATAGACCATATAGTGGCTCAAAAAACGTACTGTAATGAATTTGAAATAATAGAAATTATACAAAGTCTTCTCTCAGAGAACAGTGAAATTAAACTGGAAATCAATGAAAGATAGCTGGAAAATCCCCAAATACCTGGACATTAAGCAAAACGTCTAAATAATACATGGGTCAAAAAAAAAAACCTCAGGAAAAATTAAAAATATTTGGAACTAAATTAAAACAAACACATAACATCACAATTTGTGGGATGCAGCATAAACAATGCTTAGAGGGAAATTTATAGCATTGAATGCATATATTAGAAAAGAAGAAAGATCTAAAATCAATCATCTAAGCTTCCACCTTAGGAAGCTAGAAAAAGAAGAGCAATTTAAATCTAAAGTAAGCAGAAGAAAATAAACAATAAAAATTAGACCAGAAACCAATAAAATCAAAACCAGGAAATTAATAAAGAAAAACAACAAAACCAAAAGCTATTACTTTGGAGAGATCAATAAAATCTATGTGCCTCTAGCCGGTTTAACTAAGAAAAAAAAAAGAGAGAAGACAGAAGTTACTAATATCAGAAATGAAAGAGGGGACATACTACAGATCCCAGAGAAATTCAAAGGATAATGAAGGAATAATATGAACAATTCTATGCCAACAAATTTAATAACCTAGGTGAAATGAACCAATTCCTTGATACATTCTGCCAAAACTCACACAAGAAGAAATAGATAATCTGAATAATCTTGAAGATGAACAAAGCTGGAACACTTAACAACCAAAAATTGAGGCATATTACAAAGACATTTATAATATGTACAGTTTATTGTGAGTATGATATTAATTTTTAAAGTTTTAAAGTAAGGATCAGGAGGAATGAGGAATAAGAAAAGATAATGGGATTTAGCAATTAGTATGTCAATAGTTATCTTCAAGAGAACCATTTTCAGGAGGGGGAGATTAACATATTAACTTGTGGTAAAATATACAAAGTAGTTTTTTGGGAAAAAAATGGTGAGAAAGGAAAAGAGGAAGACAGAATATTTTTCTAAGGGGCAGTAAAATTAGGATAAGGATTTGATTTTCTAGAACAGAGGATGCTAAATTATAATTATAGGTAGAGTCACTCAGAAATGAACAGGCAGAATAGAAAATGAAAAATTGGTAAGACTTGGCTTGACAGAGATAAAAGGAAATGAGATTAAATATACCAGCTTAAGAAAGAAGGGGAATTCTTCATCATCCGAGATAACAGAAAGGAGCAGAGAGAGGTAAGATATAGAGACATTTTGAAATCAAGAGCAAGTTGAGACTCTCGTATTAGGTGGCCTGAAAAAAAATTGATTAGAAGCATAGTAGCGTGCACAATAGTTTCTCAGTTAGCATATATTGAATGAATGAAATCATTTAAATTACTTATACGAGAATAAGTTAAAAGTCATCTACAGTGAATAAGGAGACAGTGGTAGGTGAAGAAGTATAAACACAAGAAAACTACAAATTTTAGGTATGCAGCAGTGTCAACTGGAGGTAAATGAAAGAATTGCTCAGTATCTGGGGCCTAGCTGTAGGAGGAGAGTAGGAATATTTAGAGAAAACAGCCTGTGCGCTATTTTACTTTATTTTGCAACACTCATCAGTTTAGGAACAGAAATGGAGGACACATATAGTGATGCTGTTAACCAGATGTGGAGATATTTAAGGTAGAAAACAGGTAGAAAGAATCTGGGTGTGGGTTTTTGAAATCAGAAAAAGACAGTTGACATAAGTAAGCATTGAGTCCTTAGTAGCATGGCAAGTGAAGAGAGAACAAGAGAGAAAGAGGTTAGGAGAGGCAGAGAGAGAAAGAGTCAGAGAGAGACACCCGAGGCCTGAAGATTTTGATGAAGGCAAAGACCAGGGAGTGTTTGCAAAGAAGGGGTTAGATAGGATGATAACGAATTATTGTCAAAGGGGGATTTCAGAGTTTGAAGTCTTGGAGGTGGGGTAGAAAAGATTAATCTATATGTACAGCCATGGTGTGACTGCTCTTTGTGTGGCAAGAACACTAACAGAGAATAAGTCAAAGAGACCGATCATGCTAAAGTCACCGTGGAAAGACAGAGGAGTCGTAAGATGCACAAGATTAGAAGGATTCAAAGACAGCAAGTCATCTGAATGAGACAGTACAGAGAATGGTCCCATAATGTGCATTACAAAGGGACCCACAGGGAGGGGAGCTATGAGTCTGGTGATATTTAGGGATGAGGAGTGTTGGGTCAGGAGTGAAAGTACAGGGATTGAGGAGGCATGGGGTTTGCCGGGAGAGAAGTTTATTTCTGGCATGGTATGGCAGTACTGTCTTGTGATCACTAAAATCCACACTTTTCCTCCTGGGCATACACTAGACCACATCTCCCAGCCTTCCTTGCAGTTAAGTAAGGACATTTGACTGAGTCCCGGCCAAGAGAATGTGATGGGAATAATGCACACCATTTCCAAAAATGTCCCACATGATCCTCCACTTCTTCCCCTCTTTCATTTGATGGCCCAAATCAGAGGATTCTGCTCTAGGGCCCTAGGAAAGGGGTTGACAAACTTTATTAAAGGGCAAGATAGTAAATATTTTAGGCTTTGATGGCCAAGAACCAAAATCAAGGATATTATGCATGCATTTTTAAAACTGTTTAAAATATAATCATTTAAACAGGAAAAAAATAATTTTTAGCTCATGGGCTGTACAAAAAGAGAAAACAGGCTGATCTGGCCCACAGGCTATCATTTGCTGCTCCCTGCCAAGGTGACCTTGGACATTCAAGATGGGAGGAGCCTGGGTCTCTGAATGTCTGTGTGGAGCAGAGCTTCTCTACCCACTGCTGACTGGACATTACATAGGTGGGAAATAAACTGTTATTCTGATCCCCTAAAATGTAGGTGTTGTTCTTTATAGCAGTTAGTCAATCCTGACTGATAAAGAGATTGAGAGAAATTTAGAAGAGGAAAGTATGCACTGAAATAAGGTTTGATGTTTGCTATATGCCAGGCACTGTACTAAGTGCTTTACATGCATTATCACATTTCATTTATACAAAAATTAGAGGTAGTTACTATTATCGTATGCATTTTACCGAGGAAGAAAATAGAGCTTAAGTGAACTGTTCAAGTCATAAGGCTAAAAAGTGGTGAACTTGGACTCAAACCTAAGCTGCTCTGACTCTGAAGCTTGTTCTCTTTAACATTCATGCTATACTGCCTCCCAGAAATGTAGGAAAACGTGCTGTGTAGGGCTGAATTTTATTTACTTAATTATTTATCCAATCCTTCATAATTCATAACTTGTCTAGATCCAAGAATGACGTAAATAAGTTTTTGTTATTTAGCAGAATGTAAACAAATTGACCCAAAGTTCTAATTAGAGAACTAATATATGGTTGTAAGCCCTGGGGAAAATGCCTCCCAGAATCTAGTTATTGCTAAAGTAAATACAAGAGATCTTTGAGCAGTAAAATTCCATGCAATAAAGTCCTGTAAACCTCTCTCAGAGCCTTCTTTCTCTCATTCTTCCCACCAGTATAACAAATTTGGTCATCTGGTTTCAAAAACCAAAGCAATATGTTCTCAGGTGAGTGAGGGGCTACAAAAAATTGCCATGCTATCCCTGGAGGACCTTATAGGTGACAGATCATTAGTATAAGGACCGCAAAAATACAAATGTGCACTTGCTTGCATTTAAACACTGGGACAAATGGCTCCATGCGCATCAATAGCTCCTGAGGTGATCACTGTATTATCAGGGAAGGTATAATAATTGATGTTCATAATGAAACCTGATCATCTAGAAAATTTTAAAACATTTATAACTATTCTGGTGTTAGAAAAGTATGTATTTTATCAAATATTCCAACAAATAGTATCAATTTAAAACTAGGATTGTGCTTTTACAAAGATACTAATTGCCTGAAAAATTCACGTATAGGATACTTTTCACTCCTCCAAATGTGAAGAAGACAAGAAATTATCAGGAAGAATAGATATTTACTTGCTGGCCAACTCTGAAACTAAAATTTGATGAGTTGTCTTTATTGTCCAAGGAATATTACAAACAGGTAAAATTTAGGAGGTGATGTATACAAAACAAAGCCTATACTCTTGCATTTTTAAAATGTAGTATATAAACTTCCCAGTCCAACAATCCTGATTATTCACTTTCCCAGAATAAATTTGGATGTCAGCTATCCAGACACCTTGGATAAATGTAGTCTTTGGAAAACTGCGGTAAGAAATTGTTTTTCAGGCTTGCATACACTAGATAATTGGTATATATGGAACCAACAAAGGATGAAAAATGTGAACATGTCCTCACATAAAATGGTATTTCAGATTCCTCTGTTATGCTCAAATCCCTAGAACTTATGTACCATATATCAACTGCCACACTGTCTCTTGGTTCATAGTTACAATCCTAATGGGGAAGAGAAAGAATGGCCTAGTGGGTTTGCTTTAAACAGAGTTTTTAAAAGCTGAAATTATTTAAAACACAACACTAGCAACATTTATGGTAAAGAATACCTCTGAGTAGTATAAAGAGTCAAGGTAGTATAAATAAAAGCAACCAAAAGAAAATCCTGGGTAACTTTTTTCAACCAACATTAGACAAGTCACTGCTCCTCTTCAAGCCTCAATGCCCTCCTCTATAAAAGGAATGGGTTTGATATGAAAACCTCTCTGGTCCCTTCCAGCTCTGACGTGCTAAAAGTTGTCTATTGCTTCTTAAATGTCACTATTAGTCTTGATAACTCAGGAAGATGTACTCCTTGTTTATTAGCCTCCTAAAAATTGTGAGTTCTAAAATAAATCCAATATCTATTTTTTGATTGATTTGTGTGTCTTGGATTTCCACTCAGTTTCTATCGATTGAATCATTAAATCTTGGTAGTCTAAGAAAGCTTAAATATTATCCAGTTTCTATTTATTGAGATGAGTAGCTTAGGGTTTAGGAATTTGCTCAGGTTCACACTTAATGGCATAGTCAGGACTAGAACCCAGGCTTCCGGACTATCATTCCTCCACAGAACGTTCTCCAGTCTATGACACTGCCACCTTACAATATATTTGAGACAATGTCTACATTAAAATTACAGGAAATGTCAAAAGTCTACAAGCTTCTGGAGTCAGTATTGGAAGCAGGGGAGCCAATTTATTTATGAAGAAGTAGAAGTTCTTTGAAAAAAATTAATAAAACATTGTTTAAGAGGTTAAGTGTCTGCAGGGATAAGGATCTGGTCTCCTTTGCCTATACAGAACTCAATGAAAACTGAGTCTTATGTGTAAATGTATTTTTGTTGAAGTTTTTCCATTGAGATTGAGGAAAGGCAAACTGATTTAGATAAAACGAGAACTGACCTCAGCTGACCCAAAACTTTTGCTCAAGGCACAAAACAAAGCCCCAATCAAACTCCAGTCTCAGTTCAGAGAAAGGGCAGCAAAGGGGAGGGCAAGTGAGGATGGTGACTGAGAAATAAAAACATTTGTCCAATTCTCCTCTTCCTGACCAGAATTCATGCTGCCAAATTGTCATAAGAAAGGCTGTTTATACAGACATCCCAGCCCAGCCAAAATAAAAGTAGGAGTCAACTCATCAGATTTTTTTACTTGGTTCCCGAAGAATAATTTAGTGAAGCTTCTGAATTTCTGGCTTCTTAGATAAACAGATTTGTCTTACGTCAAGAAGGTGTGTCTTGAGTGGAAAAGGTTTGTGCCTCTTTCCCAGGGAGGCGGGGCCTGAAAAAGTTATTTAGTATTCGAATGTACCAAAGGTAAAAAGCAGGAGTCACACAAAGCCAAGGCCAGCCATTGTGTGGACCACTGTGTAGACAGGCCTCTTAGGTCTGCTAAGATGGATACTGGAAGTAGATCAGCATCTACAAGACCATAGTGAGAACACAAACTTGATCCCAAGAACTAGGGACAAATCCTGATGTTCCCTAGTTCCTCACAGAAACTCAAGAAACATTAAGATTAATCCATGATGGTGAATCTGTAAAAGGCTTTGAAGAATTTTTTTTGTATTTTAAATTTATGCCATGAAACTCTTAGGCTCTGTCCCAATCCTTACCTAGTGACAGCAGCAGGGACTGAAGACTGGGTTGAATGGACCGACGTTTTGATTTAATGTGTCATATACCATAATTCGTATGGAATTCAGGTTACCATTTGAAGAGCAAAAATAAATGATTTGGGACAAGCATGTTTAGGGGCAGCAGTCATCAGACATTGACTTTAGTTAATCCATTTAAAATGCAATTTGCATTACCCCAAGCTGCATAGTGAACCGGAAGTGTAGCCCCAGCCAGAGTGAAGAAAAACAGAAAGCAGGTCATGGAGACATTCAGTTCTCCCTTCCCACTGTGATGGCTGTTCTTCATGGGTATGATTTGCATCTTGGGAGAGGAAAAGTAAACATAGAAAGGTCTGGCTTAGGGAGAAAAGGAAATAGGTACTGCAGACATTGGAAATAGCTGTATTCCCCACTGACCTCCATCCCATTACCTGCACAAACAATTGAGTTTCTTATACAATAATAATATCAATGGCTAATTTTATTATAATTAGTTGATTAAACATTTACAGTGATACAGTACTTACAGAAAGTCACAGAGAAAAGTTAATTCAGTTATAAATACGTGTTGAGCACTGATTTTGTTCCAGGAATTGTACAGGTAAAAGGTTGAGTAAGATTTGGTGCTGCTGTTGAGAAGTTTATGGTCTGGTGACCCCAGGAGATACAAGTGGTAGTGAGGCCTGAACCTTGAGGACAGCAGACTTGCTTTCTGCAGAAACATGGAATCCACAGGGAAGGTTGAGATTCACCCTGTGAACTTCACCCTTATAGCTTCATGGGGGAAAGGGAACTAGAGGAACAGGCAATATTTAAAGGGTGCCTTCTAAGTTCCAGGCAGGAGTTGGGCAAGTGAAGTGGGATGAAGGACTAACCTTTTTTGAGTTCTCTGTATTCACTCTCTCATTTAGTCATTTTAACAAACCTCAGAGGTAGTTATGGTTATATCAATTTTATTGCATATTAAAGAGTTCAAATTTTTTTTGTAAGTCCTCACAGCTCATTTTAATATATTAAGCAACAATTAGTGTCTCCAGCAGCACTAAGGTGTTACATATATAGACTCAACCCCTTTAAGTAAATACCGCTATAGGACCCATTTTGCAGAAAAGAAAGCTGAGGCATGGGGATAGGGGTTGAGTTAAGTGCTTTCCTAAGGTTACCCAGCTGGTAGATAGGATATCTGGAACTGGAATCTAGATATAGTCTGGCTCCCAGCCCCATAACCAGTCATTGCAAGCCTGAGATGCCAATCTTAGATCAGAATCTGCTGATTCCAAAA
The DNA here is from genome assembly GCF_965194805.1 of Balaenoptera borealis. NCBI lineage: Eukaryota > Metazoa > Chordata > Mammalia > Artiodactyla > Balaenopteridae > Balaenoptera > Balaenoptera borealis. Next base: position 61,435,292 of record NC_138860.1, on the reverse strand, counting down.
CCTATTTTTCTCTACACAGCACATTTGTGTCTTTGCAAAAGATATACTTAATTAATTATAGCAATTTCATTTAAAATGAAAAATAACTTTTTAACAAAAAAGGGAGTGTACTGTAAATAGTGAGCCCCCCACCATGGAATGTGTTGAGGCAGAGGCTAGGTAACCAAATATACAGTGGAAGGAAGCTAAGCATTATAACAGGGGGTTGGGAGATTAAACTAAATGATTCTAAAATTATTTGAAATCCACGAGTCCATAATAGAATAACATAAGTGGGCCTTAATGAGTCAGAATTTCAATTATTTTTCCAAGTGATTTTCCATCAACCAACTTGGAATCTTTGTAATTTCAAAATAACACCCTAAAACAATGTGAAAATTCTTTCTGAAACACTTATAAATAGTACTTATTTCTATAACAAGTTTCATAGCAGGACTGGGCTCGTGGGAAAACAAGAGACCTCTGTTCTGAACTTGAAAGCTTCTACCTCTTTCCCTCACCCACTAAGTTCTCGTGTCTGAATGTGATCGTCACTACTACTTCCTACCCACTGGCCATGGCCTTGATCCTTCTTCCTCATAGAATTCTTATTTTGTTCAAGGGTCACCAAAGCTATAAGAGGCTAAGTCTTCAGTGGTTTAAGTCAAATATGGTAACTCCATTGCTCTTGGAAAGTTATTAGTTTAAGCACAGGCATGTGACACAATTTTGGCTAAAGAGACATCAAGGGAAATGTGTTGGTGAGGATCTGGGAAGGTTTTTCTCACACTTAAAAAGGAACACAAGTTTAGTAGTTTCATTTTCTGCCTCTGGATGGAGGCAGAAAATGGATGGATGGATGGATGGATACTGAAAAGATGGATGGATACTGGTTCCTCAATGATCACTGAACTGTTGAATTAACCAGCTTTGAAACTCTTCTATTTCTGGATTTTGCTTTCAGAGAGAGAATAAATACCTTGTTGTTTACTTGTTTATGCCATTTGTCTTTTTTTTAGCTTGGAGCTGAAAGCATCCTAAATGACAAATTAAACTACCACATTTATTCATAAGGTTTAAAGCATCACATCTCTGTGAATCCCATCATTGAATCCCATCGTAGAATTATTTCTCTGAGGAGACTATGAAATAAAAAATTAATAACAGTAAAAAATGATTAAAGATGATAAAATCATCATCATCATCATTATTAAGCATCAGGAAAAGCATAGGTTTTGAAATAAAATAGATCTAAGTTTAAAATCCAGCTTTTCATCTTGCCAGCTTGGTGATCTTGGAAAAAATATTTAACCTCTCCGATATTGACACTTCTTATTTTAAAGGGAAGTGATATAACAGTATTTTGCAAAGTTGCTGTATGAAATGTGATGGTATACATAAAGCACTTGAAACCAATAATTGGTAGCTCTGTCTATTGGTCTCAATTTCCTCACCTATAAAACTGGTATAATAAAACTCAGCTCATATAGTATATGTGAGGGATTAGGAGACAATGAATGTACATAATCAACACCTTATACACAACTATAGTAATCTTTGGGGGAAGGAGAATAGAATGACCAGGGAATGAATTGAGGGCATTGCTATCTGTTGAGGGATTTGGGAGACACAATGGGGCTTTAAATGGTAGGAGAGGTACACCACAGGAGGGGCAGAGGGCCCGCAAAACATTTACCTTCTTCAGTGTTTGACCAGGGGTTAGCTCTCCTTAGAACTAGAAAACAGGAAGTAAAATTCATGTTATAGACCCCTAGAGTTATCAAAACGAATAGTCCAGGTGGACTATCAAAAGAGCATTTCTGGGCTTCCCTGGTGGCACAATGGTTGAGAATCTGCCTGCCAATGCAGGGTACACGGGTTTGAGCCCTGGTCTGGGAAGATCCCACATGCCGCGGAGCAACTAGGCCCGTGAGCCACAATTACTGAGCCTGCGCGTCTGGAGCCTGTGCTCCGCAACAAGAGAGGTCACGATAGTGAGAGGCCCGCGCACCGCGATGAAGAGTGGCCCCCGCTTGCCGCAACTAGAGAAAGCCCTCGCACAGAAACGAAGACCCAACACAGCCATAAATAAATAAATAAATAAATAAATAAATAAATTTTAAAAAAGTAAAAAAAAAAAAAGAGCATTTCTTTAGTAGATCTTTGGCTCTTCCTTAGTGGTTCTCCTCTCTGTCAGTCTCTCTGCTTCTCTCTGTCCCTCCGCCTGTCTCTCTTTCTCTGTCTCTCTCTCTCTCCGTCTTCCTCTCTCACATTAAATGCCTACTCCACTCTGTGCTCTTAGACAATCAGAGACTTTTAAGAGTTCTAAAGAGCTTCTTCAAAGGTATACCACTAAAAAAATAAATAAATAAATGAAGTCGATTAACTTAACTTTGATCTCAAACCAGATCCAAGCAGGCTTTTCTCCAAAGAGTGCTGGCATTTGTGATCCTACTGCACTGGTCAGGAAGTACACTGGCCTAGGCGTCCTAGTTTCAGCTAAGCTGTTGATTTGCAGTGACTCTGAGCAGTCCACTTTGATTACCACTGTCATCATTTCCTTGTTTACAAAACAAGAGAGATTGCATTAAGTCCCTTCTCTGAGGTCAGAATTACCCCCTTGTTCCTCCTTGTGACCTTTTGATCACATTAGTCTTTTTAATCTCTCTCTATAACAATGTAAATCTCTCTGTTTGGCTACCATATTGTATAAACATCTCCCTGTGCATATTTCTGCCACACCTGGATGACCTAGCAGATGACATAAGTAATTTCCTCTTCATCTTTAGTATACAGTTAAACTACGTTTCTTGGCCACCCTGCAGAGGTGGAGACACATGAGTTCTGATCACTGTAATGTATAGCAAATTGATATAGCACCTCTAGGAGTGACCATAAAAACAATTCTCCACCCTCTCTGTCTCTTTCCTCATTTGTTGGTGGAGCTGAAAGATCCAGGGGCAGACTCAGAGGTCCTGGCAGGTGGTGGAGCCACGTGATAGAAGCAGTCAGCCCCAGCTCTCTACCCCCTATTCATTGCCCAGCTCTGCCACCTCTCACTGGATTACAATGTAAGAAAGAAAGAAATTTTTGTGTTGTTAAACCACTGAAATTAGGGGGTAATCTGGTATATCATTTAACTCACTCTGACTGTACAACCCAGCTATAAAAACTCTTTAGACACCAAGTATATCTCAGCTTCCTTTAAGAAATAAAGCAGGGGTGTGGAGTCAAGATGGTGGTGTGGGAAGACACAGAGTTAGCGTCTCCCCACAACTAGGGCGCCTGCCGGCTGCTGGTGGGGGACTCTGACGCCCAAGGAGATGGGAGGAACCCTAAAGTGAACCAGTAGGACATAGAGGGACTGAGGGGGGAGGAGAAGTGGAGGCCAGACAGGATCGGGGCCCCTGAGGCTGGGGAGAGCAGGAGATGCAGGAAGGAGAAGCCATCCAGGAGGGGCGGGAGAGGAGCGGAGGGTGATTGTCCTGCCTACTCAGGCCGGGGAGCCTGCTGAGCAGGCCAATCCCCTGCCCTCCAAAACCCCCTCCAGGCCACGTAGGTCCTTGGGGCCATAGGAGGGAGACCAGGGAGATCAGGAGAGCCAGGTGGGAGGGGCCCTCCCTGACCAGAGGAGCAGGAGAGGAGAGGAGGGCTTGCCCCACCCACTGAAGCCCAGGAAGCCTACTGGGCTCCCAGGTGAGGTCGCCTGCCCTCTGAGACCAGGGGTGAGGGGCACGCCTGGGTCCCTCTCTTCCATGAGCCTAAGTGCCACCTCCACAGCAACCAGGGCCTTTTCCAGCCCTATGGGTCCTGAGCATTAGTCCCGCCCACCACCCAAACCTCACCCTTACATAGGCCCCACCCTCCACAGCCAAAGCCTTTACCCCCCACCCTTTTTTTTTTCCTTTTCCTTCCTCCTCTTTTTACTATTGTGGTACTGATGTATCTTCCAGTTGTTGATTCATCTATATTTTTACTTTTATATTCTTCCTAACATATCTGTTAGTTTCCTAGTCTAATTTTATTTTTTACTTTGTTATTGCTTTTTTTTTTTTTTTTTTACCACCCCAGTCAGCTTGCGGGATCTTGGTTCATGAGCCTGGGATCGGGCCAAAGCTCCTGCGGTGGGAGCTCTGAGTCCCAACCACTGGCCTAACAGAGAACCTCATTCACCAGGGAATATTCATTGGAGTGAGGTCTCACAGAGTTCCTCATCTCAACACCAAAACCCAGCTCTACCCAATAGCCTACAAACTCCAGTGTTGGAAGCCTCAGTCCAAACAACCAGTAAGACAGGAACACAATCCCACTCATTAGAGAAAAAAAAAAAAATGAGACTGCAAAAAAATATGTCACAGATGAAGGAGAAAAGTAAAACCTGCAAGACCAAATAAATGAAGAGGAAGAAGGAGGAGCTTCAAGATGGCGGAAGAGTAAGACGTGGAGATCACCTTCTTCCCCACAGATACAGTAGAAATACATCTACGTGTGGAACAACTCCTACAGAACACCTACTGAACGCTGGCAAAAGACCTCAGACCTCCCAAAAGGCAAGAAACTCCCCACGTACTTGGGTAGGGCAAAAGAAAAAAGAAATAACAGAGACAAAAGAATAGGTACGGGACCTGCACCAGTGGGAGGGAGCTGTGAAGGAGGAAAGGTTTCCACACACTAGGAAGCCCTTTCACCGGCAGAGACTGCGGGTGGCGGAGGGGCGAAGCTTCAGAGCCACGGAGGAGAGCGCAGCCACAGGGGTGCGGAGGGCAAAGCGGAGAGGTTCCCGCACGGAGGATCAGTGCCGAGCAGCGCTCAGCAGCCCGAGAGGCTTGTCTGCTCCCCCGCCGGGGCGGGCGGGGCTGGGAGCTGAGGCTCGGGTTTCGGTAGGATCGCAGGGAGAGGACTGGGATTGGCGGCGTGAACACAGCCTGAAGGAGTTAGTGAGTCACAGCTAGCCGGGAGGGAGTCCGGGAAAAGGTCTGGAGCTGCCGAACAGGCAAGAGACTTTCTCTTGCCTCTTTGTTTCCTGGTGCGCGAGGAGAGGGGATTCAGAGCGCCGCCTAAACGAGCTCCAGAGATGGGCGTGAGCCGCGGTTATCACTGCGGACCCCAGAGACGGGCATGAAACGCTGAGGCTGCTGCTGTAGCCACCAAGAAGCCTGTGTGCAAGCACAGGTCACTCTCCACACCGCCCCTCCCGGGAGCCGGTGCAGCTCGCCACTGCCAGGGTCCCATGATCCAGGGACAACTTCCCCGGGAGAACGCACGGCGCACCTCAGGCTGCTGCAACGTCACGCCGGCCTCTGCCGCCGCAGGCTCGCCCTGCCTCCTCCGTACCGCTCCCTCCCCCTGGCCTGAGTGAGCCAGAGCCCCCGAAGCAGCTGCTCCTTTAACCCCGTCCTGTCTGAGCAAAGAACAGACGCCCTCAGGCGACCTACATGCAGAGGCGGGTCCAAATACAAAGATGAACCCCGGGAGCTGTGCGAACAAAGAAGAGAAGGGGAAATCTCTCCCAGCAGCCACAGAAGCAGCGGATTAAATCTCCACAATCAACTTGATGTACCTGCATCTGTTGAATACCTGAATAGACAACGAATCATCCCAAATTCAGGAGGTGGACTTTGGGAGCAACAATATATATATATTTTTTCCTTTTTCACTTTTTCTCAGTGTGTATGTCTATGCTTCTGTGTGTGATTTTGTCTGTATAGCTTTGCTTATACCATTTGTCCTAGGGTTCTGTCTGTCTGGTTTTTTTTTTTATTACTTAAAAATTTTTTTTCTTAATAATTTTTTATTTTAATAACTTTATTTTGATTTATTTTACTTTATTTTATTTTATCTTCTTCTTTCTTTCTTTATTTTTTTCCTCCCTTTTATTCTGAACTGTGTGGAGGACAGGCTCTTGGTGCTCCAGCCAGGCATCAGGGCTGTGCCTCTGAGGTGGGAGAGCCAACTTCAGGACACTGGTCCACAAGAGACCTCTCAGCTCCACGTATTATCAAACAGCAAAAATCTCCCAGAGATCTCCATTTCAACGCCAAGACCCAGCTCCACTCAACGACCAGCAAGCTACAGTGCTGGACACCCTATGCCAAACAACTAGCAAGACAGGAACACAGCCCCAGCCATTAGCAGAGAGGCTGCCTAAAATCATAATAAGGCCACAGACACCCCAAAACACACTACTAGACGTGCACCTGCCCACCAGAAAGACAAGATCCAGCCTCATCCACCAGAACACAGGCACTAGCCCCCTCCACCAGGAAGCCTACACAACCCACCAAACCAACCTTAGCAACTGGGGAGAGACACCAAAAAGAATGGGAACTACAAACCTGCAGCCTGCAAACAGGAAACCCCAAACACAGTAAGTTAAGCATAATGAGAAGACAGAGAGACACACAGCAGATGAAGGAGCAAGGCAAAAACCTACCCGACCAAACAAATGAAGAGGAAATAAGCAGTCTACCTGAAAAATAATTCAGAAAAATGATAGTAAAGATGATCCAAAATCTTGGAAATAGAATGGAGAAAATACAAGAAACGTTTAACAAGGAACTAGAAGAACTAAAGAGCAAACAAACAGTAATGAACAACACAATAAATGAAATTAAAAATTCTCTAGAAGGAATCAATAGCAGAATAACTGAGGCAGAAGAACGGATAAGTGACCTGCAAGATAAAATAGTGGAAATAACTACTGCAGAGCAGAATAAAGAAAAAAGAATGAAAAGAATTGAGGACAGTCTCAGAGACCTCTGGGACAACATTAAATGCACCAACATGCGAATTATAGGGTTCCCAGAAGAAGAGAAAAAGAAAGGGACTGAGAAAATATTTGAAGAGATTATAGTTGAAAACTTCCCTAATATGGGAAAGGAAATAGTTAGTCAAGTCCAGGAAGCACAGAGTCCCATACAGGAAATATCCAAGGAGAAACACAACAAGACACATATTAATCAAACACCCAAAAATTAAATACAAAGAACAAATATTAAAAGTTGCAAGGGAAAAACAACAAATAACACATAAGGGAATCCCCATAAGGTTAACAGCTGATTTTTCAGTAGAAACTCTGCAAGCCAGAAGGGAGTGGCAAGACATATTTAAAGTGATGAAGGAGAAAAACTTACAACCAAGATTGCTCTACCCAGCAAGGATGTCATTCAGATTTGACGGAGAAATTAAAAACTTTAGAGACAAGCAAAAGCTAAGAGAATTCAGCACCACAAAACCAGCTTTACAACAAATGCTAAAGGGACTTCTCTAGGCAGGAAACACAAGAGAAGGAAAAGACCTACAATAATAAACCCAAAACAATTAAGAAAATGGCAATAGGAACATACATATCGATAATTAACTTAAATGTAAATGGATTAAATGCTCCAACCAAAAGACATAGATGGGCTGAATGGATACAAAAACAAGACCCATATATATGCTGTCTACAAGAGACCCACTTCAGACCTAGGAACACATACAGACTGAAAGTGAGGGGATGGAAAAAGATATTCCATGCAAATGGAAATCAAAAGAAAGCTGGTGTAGCAATTCTCATATCAGACAAAATAGACTTTAAAACAAAGACTATTACAAGAGACAAAGAAGGAAACTACATAATGATCAAGGGATCAATCTAAGAAAAAGATATAACAATTGTAAATATTTATGCACCCAACATAGGAGCACCTCAATACATAAGGCAAATACTAACAGCCATAAAAGGGGAAATCTAAGTTAACACAATCATAGTAGGGGACTTTAACACCCCACTTTCACCAATGGAGAGATCATCCAAAGTGAAAATAAATATGGAAACACAAGCTTTAAATGATACATTAAAAAAGATGGACTTAATTGATATTTATAAGACATTCCATCCAAAACAACAGAATACACATTCTTCTCAAGTGCTCATGTAACATTCTCCAGGATAGATCATACCTTGGATCACAAATCAAGCCTTGGTAAATTTAGAGAAAATTGAAATCATATCAAGTATCTTTTCTGACCACAACGCGATGAGACTAGGAATCAGTTACAGGAAAAAATCTGTAAGAAATACAAACCCATGGAGGCTAAACAACACACTACATAATAACCAAGAGATCATTGAAGAAATCAAAGAGGAAATAAAAAAATACCTAGAAACATATGACAATGAAAACATGACAATCCAAAACCTATGAGATGCAGCAAACGCAGTTCTAAGAGGGAAGTTTATAGCAATACAATCCTACCTTAAGAAACAAGAAACATATCAAATAAACAACCTAACCTTACACCTAAAGCAATTAGAGAACAAAGAACAAAAAAACCCCAAAGTTAGCAGAAAGAAAGAAATCATAAAGATCAGAAAAGAAATAAATGAAAAAGAAATGAAGGAAACAATAGCAAAGATCAATAAAACTAAAAGCTGGTTCTTTGAGAAGATAAACAAAATTGATAAACCATTAGCCAGACTTATCAAGAAAAAAAGGGACAAGACTCAAATCAATAGAATTAGAAATGAAAAAGGAGAAGTAACAACTGACACTGCAGAAATACAAAGGATCATGAGATATTACTGCAAGCAACTATATGCCAATAAAATGGACAACCTGGAAGAAATGGACAGATTCTTAGAAATGCACAACATTTCGAGACTGAACCAGGAAGAAACAGAAAATATGAACAGACCAATCACAAGCACTGAAATTAAGACTGTGATTAAAAATCTTCCAACAAACAAAAGCCCAGGACCAGATGGCTTCACAGGTGAATTCTATCAAACATTTAGAGAAGAGCTAACACCTATCCTTCTCAAACTCTTCCAAAATATAGCAGAGGGAGGAACACTCCCAAACTCATTCTACAAGGCCACAATCACTCTGATACCAAAACCAGACAAAGATGTCACAAAGAAAGAAAACTACAGGCCAATAGCACTGATGAACATAGATGCAAAAATCCTCAACAAAATACTAGCAAACAGAATCCAACAGCACATTAAAAGGATCATACAATATGATCAAGTGAGGTTTATCCCAGGAATGCAAGGCTCCTTCAATGTACGAAATCAATCAATGTGATACACCATATTAACAAATTGACGGAGAAAAAACATATGATCATCACAAAAGATGCAGAGAAAGCTTTTGACAATATTCAACACCCATTAATGTAAAAAACCTTCCAGAAAGTAGGCATAGAGGGAATTTTCCTAAACATAATAAAGGCCATATATGAAAAACCCACAGCCAACATCGTCCTCAGTGGTGAAAAACTGAAACCATTTCCACTAAGATCAGGAACAAGACAAGGTTGCCCACTCTCAACACTATTATTCAATATAGTTTTGGAAGTTTTAGCCACAGCAATCAGAGAAGAAAAAGAAATAAAAGGAATCCAAATCAGAAAAGAAGAAGTAAAACTGTCACTGTTTGCAGATGACATGATACTATACATAGAAAATCCTAAAGATGCTACAAGAAAACTACTAGAGCTAATCAATGAATTTGGTAAAGTAGCAGGATACAAAATTAATGCACAGAAATCTCTTGCATTCCTATACACTAATGATGAAAAATCTGAAAGTGAAATTAAGGAAACACTCCCATTTACCATTGCAACAAAAAGAATAAAATATCTAGGAATAAACTTACCTAAGGAGACAAAAGACCTGTATGCAGATAATTATAAGACACTGATGAAAGAAATTAAAGATGATACAAATAGATGGAAAGACAAACCATGTTCTTGGATTGGAAGGATCAACATTGTGAAAATGACTCTACTACCCAAAGCAATCTACAGATTCAATGCAATCCCTATCAAACTACCACTGGCATTTTTCACAGAACTAGAGCAAAAAATTTCACAGTTTGTATGGAAACACAAAAGACCCCTAATAGCCAAAGCAATCTTGAGAAAGAAAAACGGAGCTGGAGGAATCAGGCTCCTTGACTTCATACTATACTACGAAGCTACAGTAATCAAGACAGTTTGGTACTGGCACAGAAACAGAAATATAGATCAATGGAACAGGATAGAAAGCCCAGAGATAAACCCACACACATATGGTCACCTTATCTTTGATAAAGGAGGCAAGAATATACAGTGGAGAAAAGAGAGCCTCTTCAATAACTGGTGCTGGGAAAACTGGACAGCAACATGGAAAAGAATGAAATTAGAACACTCCGTAACACCATACACAAAAATAAATTCAAAATGGATTAAAGACCTAAATGTAAGGTCAGACACCATCAAACTCTTAGAGAAAAACATAGGTAGAACACTCTATGACATACATCACAGCAAGATCCTTTTTGACCCACCTCCTAGAGTAATGGAAATAAAAACAAAAATAAACAAATGGGACCTAATGAAACTTAAAAGGTTTTGCACAGCAAAGGAAACCATAAATAAGACGAAAAGACAACCCTCAGAATGGGAGAAAATATTTCCAAATGAAGCAACTGACAAAAGATTAATCTCCAAACTTTATAAGCAGCTCATGCAGCTCAATATCAAAAAAGCAAACAACCCATTCCAAAACTGAGCAGAAGACCTAAATAGACATTTCTCCAAAGAAGATATACAGATTGCCAACAGACACATGAAAGAATGTTCAACATCTTTAATCATTAGAGAAATGTAAATCAAAACTACAATGAGATATCATCTCACACCAGTCAGAATGGCCATCATCAAAAAATCTATAAACAATAAATGCTGGACAGGGTGTGGAGAAAAGGGAAGCCTCTTGCACTGTTGGTGGGAATGTAAGTTGATACAGCCACTATGGAGAACAGTATGGACATTCCTTAAAAAACTAAAAATAGAACTATCATACGACCCAGCAATCCCACTACTGGGCATATACCCTGAGAAAACCATAATTCAAAAAGAGTCATGTACCACAATGTTCATTGCAGCTCTATTTACAATAGCCAGGACATGGAAGCAACCTAAGTGTCCATCAACAGATGAATGGATAAAGAAGATGTGGCACATATATACAGTGGAATATTACTCAGCCATAGAAAGGAATTAAACTGAGTTTTTTGTAGTGAGGTGGATGGACCTAGAGACTGTCACACAGAGTGAAGTAAGTCAGAAAGAGAAAAACAAATACCGTATGCTAACACATATATATGGAATCTAAAAAAA